>NC_138999.1:939878-1523917 GCF_964374135.1 Grampus griseus
CTAGTCAGGCTGACTAAGGAAAAAAGGGAGAAGACACAAATTACAAATATCAGAAATCAACGAGGGGACATCACTACCGATCCCACGGACGTTAAAAGGAGGTTCAAGGGATAACATGAACAATTCTATGCCCACAGATTTGATTACCTAGATGACATGGACCACTTCCTCGACGTAATATGCCAAAAGGCACCCGGAGAAATAGGCCATTTGAATAGGTCTATATCTATGAGAGAAATTGAATCCATAATTAATAACCTTCCAAAGCAGGAAGCACCAGGTCCAGATGGGCTCGTGATGAATTCTACCAAAGCCTGAAGGAAGGAATGCTACCAGTTCTCTACAGTGTCTTCCAGAAGATTGAAGCAGAAAGGCCATCACCAAATACCCTTCCCACACACGGTGCCAATTTGAATTTGCAGAAAATAGAACAAGGGCAGGGGGTGGAGGTGGGGAACTCATTCCTCAAGTTGTCACCGAAAATCTGTCAGCGGCCTGTCTCATCTTTTCCATCTGATGGGTGATAAGTGGCATCTGACTGAAGTTTCAAGTCACACCTTCATAACGGCCACAGAGGTTGAGTGCCTCTCTCATGCTCTCACACTGACGTTTCCTTTTCAGAAACCAAGACTGACCCGCCATTGGGCCACTCAGAACTCTGTCTTGTTAGCATGATAGTAGCAGCTGTTGATATGTGATGGGAATTCTGGTTGGTTTGTTTGTTGGCTGTGCCGCGAGGCATGTGGGATCTTAGCTCCCTGACCAGCGATCGAACCTGAGCACCCTTTACTGAGGGCGCAGAGTCTTAACCACTGGACCGCCAGGGAAGCCCAATGTTTGTTATTTTCTGTGCCCCAGGCTGTATTGTCACTATTCCTCGTGTGCCGTCACACACAGGGATTGTCAGTATGTCTGCTCTTTGCAGAGGCTCTGTGTCTGCCGAGCAAATGCATGGTGGGATCCAAGAAAACACAACGTAAAATCCCAAACTCTTGTAAAGCAATTGTATCTGAGACGTCCCTGGGCTCACTCACCCACCCGAACCTGACTGTCTCCCCAACTGGGGCTGTAAGCCTTGCCTTAAGGGGCTTGTTTGGGGCACCGCAGAGACACCTGCCATCCTAACACCGCGTTACAAGAGGTGGATTTAGACCAAATGATTCTGGAGTCTATAGGGAGAGGCAAAAAACCCAGAATAGGCAACACACGATGGAAGGAGAAGAACAAAATTGAACGACTGACACTGCCTGACTTCAAAACTTACTCTAACGCTACAGGAAGCAAGATGGGGGGAGAGGGAAGCGGGAAGGGGCAATACAGGGATGGGGGAACAAAAGGTACAAACTACGATGTATAAAATAAGCTGTGGTGGCGACATCCCTGGTGGCGCAGTGGATAAGACCCTGAACTCCCAATGCAGGGGACCCGGGTTCGATCCCTGGTCCGGGAACTAGATCCCACATGCATGCCTCAGCTAAAGATCCCACACACCGCAGCGAAGGTGCCGCAACTATATAAATAAATAAATAGAAAAAGACAAAAAAAAAAAAAAAAGATAAGCTATGGTGGGTTTTCCTGCAGCAGAGAGAAGTAAAGTTTCTCTAAGCCCTTAAAAAAGTTAAAAAAAATAAAATAAGTTGCAAGGATATACTGTACAGCACAGGGGATATAGCCAATATTTTATAATAACTATAAACGGAGTATAGCCTTTAAAAATTGTGAAGCTCTAGATTGTACACCTGTAACATATAATATTGTACATCAACTATACTTCAATTAAAAAAAGAGAATCATGACCTTTTAGGAATATTCTAGGTAATTTTTTTGTTTAAGGCAGTGTGGTGTTGGTGAAAGAATAGAGAAATTTATCAGTGGAACACAATAGAGAGTCCAGAAGTAGACACCATAAATATGGTCAACTGATCTTTGACAAAAAAGCAAAGGCAATACAATGGAGTGAAGAGAGTCTCTTCAACAGATGGTGTTGGAACAACTCACATCCACATGGAAAAAAAAAAAAAAAAGGAACCTAGACACAGACCTTGCTCACTTCACAGTAATTAACTCAAAATGGACCAGAGACCTACATGTAGAACACAAAACTATAACACTTCTACAACGTAATGCAGGAGGAAACCTACATGATCTTGGGCATGGCAATCTGAATATCTGATTGCATATTTCAATCAGATATTTTTAGATACAACACCAAAGGCACAATCCATGAAAGAAATCACGGATAAGCTGGACTTTGTCAAAATTTAAAAAAAAGTCTGCTCTGCAAATGACCCTGTAAATAGAATAAGAAGACAAGCCATAGACTGGGAGAACATATTTGCAAAAGACACATCTGAAAAAAAAAAAAAAAAAGACTGGAATCCACAATATACAAAGAGCTCTTAAAAATCAACAATAAGAAAAACAAAGAACCCAATATAAAAACGGGCCAGAGACTCCACTTCATCTGAGACTATGTACAGATGGCAACGAGGCACAGGAAAGGATGCTCCCCGTTGGTAGCCTCTCAGGGAATTGTAAATTACCACCACGAGATCGAGATACCATCTGGCAGCTATCAGAATGACTAAGATCTGCAAACACCACCACCACACGCCAGTGAGGATCTGAAATGGGAACTCTCTTCCACGCTGGGCGTTATAAGAGGGTGCTTGCATCCTCTGTGGCCGTCTGCTCACTTGGAGGCGGGAACCACACTTTCCTGAGTGGGACCTGATGCCTTCAAGCTTCCACACCCTCCAGATTCCCCGTCTTTGTAGCCACAAGACTCCCATTACCGCTGTTTCGCCCCTAAAGGGATGCTAGGTTCTGCCAGCTTCAAAGTGAGGACGGAGCAGCAGAGACGAGGCAGCTGTGGGCGACGGAGGACAGATAGGGCATCTGTCCCTCTGTGCTCTCGGCAGAACCCTCAGACCGCAGGGCGAGGACGCTCCCCACTAAGCGCAAACACACAAGCGGAGCTCTTATCTCCGTCCCTCCGTTTATTTTCCCTTTGATTACACAATCTGCACACAGTCCATCACAGGTGATTTGCATGCCGCTGGCCGTCTACACACAGGTGATTTTCATCCACCTCCTGCACGCTCCAGTGTTCTTGGCCTCCTGTGTCTCGCTCTCCGAGCTCTGGGCGACACCAAAGTAGCCAGAGACCACGTTCTGCCCAAAGCAAGAAGCCTCTGCTTTCCTTTTGCATGACAATGGGGTTTTTGGTTTGTTTTGTTTCCATTTTCAAGCTGCGCCTCTCCGCCGTCCGGGCTGAGTCACACCTGCACAATTAGCCTACGTCTGTGAGGCAGGAAGCAACCTGACGCGGATGCATTAATTAAGCGGTAATGAACGTGAAGTGACGATGTAAAGAAGAGAAAAGAGCCGGCCTGGGGGGTGTTGGCTGGGGCCCTGCTGGGAAATAGGAGTTTGCAAGTGGCACGTATTGTGAGATTCAAAAGCGCTTCTTTCGTGGGTGAACCGGAACGCCAGCTGTGTGAACAACGTGGACAGACTTGCTTAACAGATCAGTAGAGACAGAGGGTCAGAGAGATAGAGACAGACCTACAGAGAGAGAGGTGTACACCCTTGATTTACTAATAGCTCTCCTCTATTTAAAGGTGGTCACTCAAATGCCTTCTCTAGGTTACTGGCTAGCCATACAACCGTTTAATCATTCGCGGTGATTACTTTCATCCAACTGCTATCAATGTGACCTGCCCAGGTGCCAGGGAGAAAACCATCTAAGGAACCTTTGAGAAGGGACCAAGGTACCGCTGTCATCTCGCTCCTGCCTGAACCCCAAGAGGGGCTCCATCCTTGGTGTCTCGATTCAGACCCCTGGTGACCAGAACCCCGAGGTGTGACATATACTTTTTCCTGCTCTGGAGATGCCGTGGAAACGTCTCTCTTGGTAAAGTGGAAAAGCTCCCCTAAAATGGCGATAAGCACAGACACCGATGCATGTCAGGGCGACTTTTTAGGAAGTGCTTTGTGCCCCCCTGCAAAAAGGATATTTTAAATGAAGTCACCATAATAAGCCCTCTTGGACAGTCAGCTGCATCACACATGAAACTTCACAGACACGCCTCCCACTTGGGTTCTCTGCCCCCAAGCCCCCAGGCACAGGTGGAGAAGGTCAGAGATGGGGGTCTTCCGGGCTGAGCAGACCACACACCAAAACCTACGAGGGTACCCGGCGAATCAGAGACGGCCTGGAGAGAGGGTCTCCAAGGAAGAAGCCCATCCTCCAGAGAGGGTCCAAGATGACCCATGGGGGCCTGAGAAGAACATTTCAGGGCTTGCAAACTGAATTCTGGTTTTCATCTGGAACATAAGAAAGACGTTGCACTTTGCTAAGCATTAGTAGAAGGATTGACCACCCGTGTGTGTCTGGTTCATAAACGAAATGAACGCACATGTTTTGAGATGCACGGTCACACATTGACCCACCCCTCCCCCCGCAAGGGTTAGGTCTGGAAATGAGTAAACGGAAAACCAGGTGGGGCTTGGAAGCTGTTTACTGGGGAAGAGATGAGGTCAGTGGGGTACCACCTTTCCATAGGAGAGCTGAGTCACCAACCCCAGAAGGAGATGCAGGGCCCGAGGGTGACAACTCAGGCTCAGGAAAGGGCTAATTCCAGGCTGAGTCACGGGTGCAGGGAGTGGCAGTGCCCACGAGCCTGGGATTCCTTGCTGGGCCGGACAGTTAAAGATAGATACATCAGTGGTGCAGGCAGGGGCTCTGGTTTATAGTAGACAGTGCGAGCTGGCGACTGGATCCCCAGTGTCCATGGAGAGAGTGGAAACTTGTCAATATGTGTCCGTGTCCTGGGGCCACCAGAATAAAACACTCCAAACGGGGGACTTAACGCATCCATCCTCCCCCACCCTGGAGACCACACCTCTGAGGTCAAGGTGCCCCAGGGCCGCGCTCCCTCCAGAGGCTCCAGGGAAGGGTCCTTCCCGCCTCTTCCAGCTTCTGGGGGCTCCAGGCGTCCCTGGGCTCGTGGCCGCGTCCCTCCCGCCTCTGCCTCTGTCTTCCCGGGGCTTCTCCTCTGTGTCTGTGTCTCTCCTCTCCTGTCTCTTAGAAGGACCCTGTCATTGGATGTAGGGCCACCCTCCTCCAGGAGGCCACCTCATCTCAGACCCTTCACTGCATCACATCTGCAGAGACCCTGTTTCCAAGTAAGGTCCTGTTTGGAGGCTGTGGGCAGATGTGAATTTGGGGGGACATGTCTCAACCCAAGAAACGGGTGGTGATAAGGCAAAGGACCGTTCTGAGATTGATGGGGTCACCCACACACATAGATTTATGTGGTCCTTCCTGGGACAAACTACTTAATACATCGATTATTATGGTCAGCATTTCAATACAAGTCTGGGGTCTGAGAGCCAGGCTAGAGTGAGGGGTGGCCCAACAATTCCTAGTGTGAAGGGTGGCCCCAGATGAGGTGGGAAGCCGGGGGACTTGGACCGAGGATAGAGTTCATCCTGTCCCCTTCAACTCCTCACTGTTTACAAATCGCCTCGTAAAAACAGTCTGGTGTTTCCTCAATTAGTTAAATGTACAGTTACCATGTGATCGAGCGCTTATCCTCCTAGGTAGAAGCTCAAGAGAAATAAAAGCATATGTCCACATGGAAACATGTACACACATGTTCGTAGCCATAGTATTGACAACGAAGGGTGGAAACAGCCCAAGTGTCCATGGGTGGATGGATGGGTGAGTGGATGGGTGGATGGATGGGTGAGTGGGTGGATGGATGGATGGATGGATGGGTGGATGGATGAGTGGATGGATGGATGGATGGGTGGGTGGATGGATGGGTGGGTGGGTGCATAGACAGCATGGGGTCCATCCACATGATGGGATATGACTCAGCCACGAAAAGGAGCAAAGCTCTGACACAGGCTACAGCGTGGATGGACCTTGAACACACGATGCTCAGTGAGAGAAGCAGACGCAGGAGGACACATATTTTATTATTCCATTTATGTGAAATGTCCAGTATCATCAAATCCACAGAGACAAAAAACAGATTTTTGGTTGCCAGAGTCCGCAGGGAGTTGGGAATGAGGACTGATTACTCAGTGCGGACAGGGCCTCCTTTTGGGGGGATGAGAATTTTCTGGAACTGGACAGAGGTGATGGTTGCACAATATTGTGGATGTGCTAAGTGCCCCTGTATTATTGACTTTAAAAGGGTTAATTGTATGTTGTGTGAATTATAGCTCAATTTTTAAAAATGCCTCATAAATCGCAGGGAGAAGCCTGAGGACGCCTCTGCTGTGCTTCCCTGTGTGTAGTTGGCCCTTTGCCCCGTGAACTCCTAGTTCTGAGGCTTTCGTCCCTGTACCCCAGCGTCCTCACCCCTCGGGTCACTGCCAGCATATCTGGAGTTGACCGCCCACGTCTTCAGCTCTGTGGTCCCCACGGCTGAGTGAATCCCAGCCACGACCTGAACAGGAGGAAGGGGTGGCCTGAACATCTTCGCTGATTACGCAAAGCTTCGTCCTGGAAGCCACCGTGGATGGACCGAGGTTCCCAGGGGCTGCCATTGTTCTCATTTCCTTCTGTACCAAGGCCACAGACAGCATCCTTCCTGGCCCTGCACCCGGGGGGTGACGTGGAAGGCTCGGGCCACCGTTCCCTGAGCCCTCGGGCTGCGTCTCCCGCTCCTTGGAAAGAATCATCCTGCACGTGTGCAAACGTGTCCTCCTAGACCCTTCCTCGGAGACAAGCCCCTACTGGTTTCCGTTTACAAATGGGGAAACCGACGCACAGAAGGATGAAGGGCCTTGCGTGGGATATGGACAGCTCTGTCCTGAGTTTAAGTCGGACACAAGGACGTTCCTGATAAATGAAGAGTGAGGGAATAGATGACACGAGGACGGTCTCCATAAATGCAGAGTGAATGGACAGATGGAGGCGTGATGGACAAACAGAAGGAAGGGGGTGGCGTAGAAGGTGACCAGCCCTAGGCCTGTGACTTCGGACAAGTTAACCAGCCACCCCTCCTGTCCCCCCCTGCAGTGAACCTGGTGTCCAGAACCCCCCTCATGTCCCCCCCGCAGTGAACCTGGTGTCCAGAACCCCCCTCACGTCCCCCTGCTGCAGCGGAGGGGTGTCCAGAGCCCCCCATGTCACTCCCCCCTGCAGTGGACCTGGTGTCCAGAACCCCCCTCATGTCCCCCCCGCAGTGAACCTGGTGTCCAGAGCCCCCCATGTCACTCCCCCCTGCAGTGGACCTGGCGTCCAGAACCCCCCTCACGTCCCCCCCTGCAGTGCACCTGGCGTCCAGAACCCCCCCCAGCATCCCCCTGCTGCAGGGGACCTGGTGTCTACTATTCCTTCTTCCCCTGGAACCTGTCCCCCTCTGAGCCCCTGGCCCGAGGGACTGTCAATCACACAGGAGTGAAAAGTGGCTGAAGCCTGGCACGTCACGGATCTCCCTCACTCTGTCCTTAGGCATCAGTCCAGGGCTGGTCATCTGACCCTGGCAGGGCCAGCCAGAACCCTCTAGAGGTGCTGGGAGAGAGAGGCTGTCTCCTTTCCCTGTGAGTTCTGCTCCGTAAAGATGGGGCTTTGGGGCTGCCGGGACCCTCTTTCCCTCCATGGAGTGACTGGCCTTTCCTCCAGGGCCACTAACGCCTGCCAGGGAGACAGAGGATGGCGGAGCTGAAATCTGGGACAAGAGAGAAAACGGGAGCGGACAACCACTTGAGCCCCTGGATCCAGCCATGCCTGAAGCTGCCCTGACATTCCGAATTATCCAATTCGACAATTTCCACGTTGGCCTCGGCTAGCATGAGCCAAGTTTCTATTGTTTGCCACCAAGAGGGACAACTCACCCACCAGGAAGCAGCGCGTCCCCACTCGGGACGGAATTCCAGAGGAGGGCGCCCACGGAGCCCCCACCTCGTGCCTCAGCCAACGCTTGGAAATTCCACGGTAGCCACGTGCGTGCAGCCACCGGCACCCGCCTCTGCGGCTCTCTGGATCTGAGTCTTGGACAAGTTCCTTAACGCAGACCCTCAGTTTCCATATCAACAGAAATGACAAGAATAGCACCTTAGGATGTGGAAGAATGGGGGTTTTCCATGGAAGTCTCAACCATTGCCAGCACCGCCACCCTAGTCTCATGACTCCCCTGCAGCCTCTGTCCTCTCTCGGCAAACCCCACAAATACTTTTAGGACTTTGGGGTGCCCGGGTTAAAATAACACAGCCCTAAAGTGAGCTGATGTGACGTGAGCCCTTGGCCCGCAATTAAATGGCACCGTTAAAATGGAGACACGCGTCCCCCTGCCTCCCGGCTCACCCCTGGGGGACGCTGTACTGTCTTCCCCCCACCCCCACACCTTGTCCCGTGACTTACGGTGGCTGCTGGGAGGGTGGCGGTGTTGGGTGAGCAGGCCCCTTGCAGCTTGTTTGAGCCGGGTGCTGGGGACCCTCGCTCCGGGGCACGGGAGGTTGCCCCTTCGGAGAAAGGTCCACACGGAACAAGACAGCTCCCCACTCTGCTGGTGACCCTCCTGTCTGTCCCCCAACCAGCCCTGCAACAGACACAGTCCCCAACCCTCCAGGGACGCAGCAGACTGCCTCTAACGGTAACTTGTCATCTGCAGATGTAATTAAGTGCACAAAGGTTACGAAACTCGGAGCCCGAGGGCAGAGCCGCCGTGGATGGAAAAGGTTCCTCTTTTTCACGGTGGGGTCCCTGGGGTTGGTGGTGGAATGGGTCACTAGAGTGGATTTTACATATTTTTATAATATGTCTTTTTAGAAAAACAAGTTTTAAAAAAAGTCTCACCCAAATAGATTCAGGAATCACTTCCTAAGAGCTGTTAGTTTATGTTGAGAGACTGTAATGAGTTGAAGTGTGGCGTCCTTTGAATATATTTAATATTAGTTTATTTTTCAAAAACTGCTAATATTAACTATTTAAAAGCCTACTCATTGCACTGGGATAAGAGGGCTCCTGGTTGTCAAGCAGTGGGATATATTCTCTGAGGTTCCCCCTGCCATGGACTAAATTGTATTCCCCCCAAAAATTCGTATCTTGGCATCCTGACCACCAGGACCTCAAGATGTGACTGTATTTGGACACGGGGTCTTTAAAGAGGGGGTGAAGGTACAATGAGGTCATTAGGGTGGGTCCTGATCCCATAGCACTGGTGTCCTTATAAGAAGAGGAGATCAGGACATAGACACACACAGAGGGACGACCCTCTGAGGACACAGGGAGAAGGCGGCCGTCTACACACCCAGGGGAGAGGCCTCAGGAGGGACCAGCCCTGCCCACACTTGGATCGCGGATGTGGAGCCTCCAGGACTGAACGAATAAATGTTTATTGTTTGAGCCGCCCTGTCTGCTTCATTACAGAAGTCACCAGACATTCTACAGCTGGGACTAGTTCCTACTCAGCCTTGAGTCTACCATCACTGTGTCTTTCTTCTCTGCTTCCTGTTCTAACCTGTTATTTCTCAGCAAGAGTGACCAGTCCCACGGAGGAGAGACCGACACCGTTGTCTGCTAGAGGACGCCTTCTGTCCGGAGCCACCCTCGCTGGCCTCCTAATGAAATGTGGTCTGCGCGTGGCTTCCAGGAGGACCTCCTTGTATCCACGGCCCCTGTCAGCTGGAGGCTTCTCCGGAGCAGACGGACATGGACCACCCTGTAGAGTTCTCTCTCCCGTCAGCTACTGAAGCCGGGCACCCCAGGGGACAGAGACCATGGAGAACAGTACGTGGACAGCCCTTGGCCTCAGGCCACCCAGGATTTCCATATCTGTGCTCTGGACCCCACAGACATAACGATCATCTCCACGCAGCCCCCAAACAGAACATCTCCTGAGTCTGCAGGAAACCTCACACGTTTCAAAGGATGAGACACGTTCAGGATACACTCTCTGACCTTCGTGGAATTAGGCTGGAAACCCGTGAGCTAAAAGATGACTGAAGATTCTTCGACTGCTGGACATTTCTGAATAACCCAAGGGCCAAAGGAGGAATCATGATGAAAACAGAAGCGATTTTTCATGAATGGTATAGGTCAGCCCCCTGCGCCCAGTACCAAAACATACCCTCAGGCTCTGGGGATTATGGGACGTGGACGCCTCCGGCGAAGGAGGCGCGGTATGGTCGGGGCATCTTGCCTGGAGAAGGGGCTGTGATCAGGGATGCCCCCCAAGGCTAGCAGCCTGCATCTCCTGGGTTGCCATCGCTTTTGAGAGTCCACGGTGAAGACCAAGAGGAGAGAGTGTCCGGCGGGCCCAGGAGAGCAGCAGGCGGCCGTGGAAGTGGCCGGCACAGGATGAGGGTCTTGTGGGTGGGCAAGGATGGGGGTGGGGCCGCATGACAGAGTTTAGGGAAGTTGGAAGCCAACGCTGGTGCCCCTGTTGGCCGTGGGAACCACGGACATTTCCCATGGCCGTGGGTGGAGTCCAGCCTCCCTGCTTCCCTAAAGTTTGTAGGACCAGCAATGGGGTTGACCGTCCTGTCCGGGAGCCCAGGGACAGCCGGGATGCGCAGGGCACGCGTGTCACCCAGGGATTACTCAGAGGTTGAGAACTTTGACACGGGTTCATCCTGGAGGGACCCTTGGGGCGTCTCCACGTCTTAGCTGCTGTGAGTCCTACCACTGTGAAGATGGGGGTGCCGATCTCTCTCTGAGGTTCTGATCTCAATTATTTGGGATATAGAGCCAGACCTGGGATGGCTGGACTACACAGGAGCTCTATTTTTAATTGTTTGATGAACGGATACACACAGAATGGGGTCCTTGTATACTGTGGAATATTATACAGCATGAAAAAGGAAGGAGATTCTGACACAGGCTACGAGGATGAACCTTGAGGACATGACACTCAGCGAGATAAAGTCACAAAAACACAAATACTCTGTGATTCCACTTATTAGGAGCTCCCTGGAGCCGTCAGATTCATAGAGACAGACAGTAGGATGGTGGGGGCCAGGGCCTGGGGGAGGGGGATGGAGAGTCAGTGTTTAATGGGGACAGAGTCTCGGTTTGGGAAGATGAACAAGTTTTAGCGACCTGCTGTACAGCACTGGGCCCACGGATGACGATACTGTATTATGCACTTAAGAATCTGTTATGAGGGTAGATGTTAAGTGTTCTTTCCACAGAAACAAAATAAAATAAGATAAAATAAAGCAAGGTAAAATTTAAAATTTTAAAGTAAAATACAGCGTGGAGGGGGCGGGATAAATTAGGAGTTTGGGATTAGCAGATACACACTCCTCTATACATTGTAAAATAGATAAACTACAAGACCCTGCACAGGGAACTATATTCAATATCTTGTAATGACGTATCATGGAAAAGAATATGAAAAAAGAAAAAAAAGTAAACTAAAATAAGATACAATAAAAAAGAAGATAAACTAAAATGGAGCTTTTCAGATTTGGTGGGGGAAGAGAAAGGGAATTTCTGCACTGATTCCCGTGTAAGCCCTCGGTCAGCGGTGCACAGCCTGGAAACAGGATGCAGCTGCCCGAGCACATGTGGGCCTTGCCTGGTCAGGGGCGGCCGAGGCTGGGACATGACCCCGGGTTGTCTGGGTGGCCCCGTGTCAGCACAGAGTCCTTCTAAGGGTGATGGGGAGGCAGGAGGGAGACACCCTAAATGCTGTGGGTGCTGCTGTATGTTCAGGAGTTTCCGGATCCAACCAGGCTCAGAGGCATCATTTGGGGTCATGACGGCATCCGCAGAAGGCGGCTGGGGGTCTGAGGGTCAGCCCCTCCCCAGCCTTCCCCGACCGCCCCAGAAGGTCCATTGCTCCCCGTGTGCCCGGCGAGGACACTCTCTGCGTGTGTCTGTGTCTCTGGCCCCGCCGAGCTCCCTCAGCCAGGATGCAGGGTTTGCAGGGGCTTCCAGGGAGGAGCGACTTTTAGGACTAACCCGGGAGAGTCCCCAGCGTCAGGAGGGTGAGCTGCAGCCGGCCCACCCTCTGGGTGGCAGCCACGGGCGTGTGGGCCCAAAGTGGCCCCCGTCTGCAGCCCGGGCTGTTCTGTCCTGTTGAGGTGGGGATTTTTTTTTCCATTATTACTTTTTGATTGGACTGTAGTTGATTTCCAATGCTGTGCCCACGTCTGCTGTATAGGAAAGTGACCCCGTATATATGTCTGCATATACGTTTTCTTTTTCATATTCTTTTCCGTGATGGTTTATCCAAGGAGATGGGATACAGTTCCCTGGGCTCTACAGGAGGGCCTTGTGGATCCACCCCATATACGACAGTTTGCACCTGCTAACCCCAAACTCCCAGGCCTTCCCTCCACCGCCCCCCCCTCTTGTTTATCGAGGTGGGGATTTTTAACCCTGACCTTTTCCCGTGACCACAGGGCAACATGGCAGGGTGTGGGACTGTCCTCCAGTGTCTGGGTCTGGCCCAGGCTTGTCTGTGTTGGGAGGTGACTCCTACTAGCGCAAAATGTCTGACCCCGGAGCCGTTGGTAGCGCTGCTGGCCGGGAGATGCAGGCCTTCGCGTGTCTGTGAGTTTCCGTTCAGCTTTCACTTTTGAATTTGGAAGTAAAGCCATTTCCAGACGTGTGATGGGTGGAACTATGTCCCCATGTGTACCTTGCAAAGAGAATGGGTTTATTTACCCTGCTTCTAAGCCCCTCTCCCTCGGTCCCTCCCTGCTGGTAACATGGAGCTTGTGTTGGTGACAGCCAGCCGGGGACGAGCCCCGCTGGGGACACAGTTCCTCTTTCTTGTCACTCTCAGTGGGCCCTGCCCCCTTCCCCTGCAGACATCCTGCTGGGGCCTCTGTGCCAGCTGCCATGCCCACCCCCAAGGCCCCTCCGGGGGGTCCCCGCTGTGGGACAGCCCTGTCCCCAGCTGGCCCCTCAGCAGTGAGGCTGGATCAGTAGCCTCCACCCAGCAAAGCGGGGTTCATAGCCTCCAGTGGTGGGGTGAGCTGAGTGGTGACCCCCCAAACGTGTCCACATCCTGACCCCTGGAACCTGGGAACGGGACCTTATTTGGAAACAGGGCCTTTCCAGATGTGATGCAGTGAAGGGTCTGAGATGAGGTCCTCCTGGAGGAGGGTGGCCCTACATCCAATGACAGGATCCTTCTAAGAGACAGAAGAGGAGAGACACAGACACAGAGGAGAAGCCCCGGGAAGACGGAGGAAGAGACGGGAGGGATGCGGCCACAAGCCGAGGGACGCCTGGAGCCCCCAGAAGCTGGAAGAGGCGGGAAGGACCCTCCCCGGGAGCCTCTGGAGGGAGCGCGGCCCTGGGACACCTTGACCTCAGACATCTGGTCTCCAGGATGGGGGAGGATGCATTTCTGCGGTTTTAAGCCCCCAGTCTGTGGTCCTTTTTATGGCCCCCAGGGAAGTAGCACGAACAACGTTCTCTGCGCATGCTAAAAGAATTTCAGTGTTGACAGCTAACATTTTAAGTTTTAAAGGATGCAAACAATTTCTGACAAATCATGAACCATGCTATTTCAAAATACAACTGCTGGGTGACAATTGTGAGGGTATGCAGTGGATTCTAACTGTATCGGTGCTATATACTCCATCATCCATTGAAATAGCCCATGGAGAAACTCTATTTAAAGATTGGGGCATTTCACAGTATTCCTTTCTTTCTTCTTTAAATTTTTTTTTTTTTTTCAAAAATTCACATCTTTCCTTTTGTGAAATTGTCTTTTCATTTCTACCATTTTTAGAGTCTAATTTTAGTATTGTCGAAATCTATGTCGGAAAATCTGTTGTATATCACCCCATCCAACTCACGGCAACAAAAATAGGTGTAAGCGTTGGCACATCAACACGGGTTTCACTTCCTGTACCATCAGGGCCTACGTGCTAAAAGGTCTCTTCCGAGCGAGTGGTTCTCGGCTGAAAAGTGATCAGAGCAACAGAAGTGTATCATGGACCTTGATGCACAATAATTAAACAATAAAGTTAGAAAAGAATGTATGGGATTTTACTTCCTGAATGAGGTGCATTACAGTCAAGATCTTCCTACACACTGAACGAAAAGGAATATTTGTACAGCTAAGGATTTATAAAACCCTGCAGCTAGTATGTCATTGTTTTTTTTTTTTTCGGTACGTGGGCCTCTCCCGTTGCGGAGCACAGGCTCCAGACACACAGGCTCAGCGGCCATGGCTCACGGGCCCAGCCGCTCCGCGGCATGTGGGGTCCCCCCAGACCAGGGCACGACCCCGTGTCCCCCACAGTGGCAGGCGGACTCTCAACCACTGCACCACCGGGGAAGCCCCTAGTATGTCATTTGATTTTACTTTTTTGAATTTTTGAATTTTTATTTATTTTTTTATACAGCAGGTTCTTATTCGTTATCTATTTTATACATATTAGTGTGTACATGTCAATCCCAATCGCCCAATTCATCCCACCACCACCACACCACCCTGCCGCTTTCCCCCCTTGGTGTCCATACATTTGTTCTCTACATCTGTGTCTCTATTTCTGCCCTGCAAACCGGTTCATCTGTACCATTTTTCTAGGTTCCACATATATGCGTTAATATATGATATTTGTTTTTCTCTTTCTGACTTACTCTACTCTGTATGACAGTCTCTAGATCCATCCACGTCTCTACAAATGACCCAATTTCGTTCCTTTTTATGGCTGAGTAATATTCCATTGTATATATGTACCACATATTCTTTATCCATTCGTCTGTCGATGGGCATTTAGGTTGCTTCCATGACCTGGCCATTGTAAATAGTGCTGCAGTGAACATTGGGGTGCATGTGTCTTTTTGAATTATGGTTTTCTCTGGGTACATGCCCAGTAGTGGGATTGCTGGATCATACGGTAATTCTATTTTTGATTTTTTAAGGAACCTCCATACTGTTCTTCAAAGTGGCTGTATCAATTTACATTCCCACCAACAGTGCAACAGGGTTCCCTTTTCTCCACACCCTCTCCAGCATTTATTGTTTGCAGATTTCTTGATGATGCCCATTCTAGCTGGTGTGAGGTGATACCTCATTGTAGTTTTGATTTGCATTTCTCTAATGATTAGTGATGTTGAGCAGCTTTTCATGTGCTGCTTGGCCATCTGTATGTGTTATTTGGAGAAATGTCTATTTAGGTCTTCTGCCCATTTTTGGATTGGGGTGTTTGTTTTTTTAATATTGAGCCGCATGAGCCATTTATATATTTTGGAGATTAATCCTTTGTCTGTTGGTTCATTTGCAAATATTTTCTCCCATTCTGAGGGTTGTCTTTTTGTCTTGTTTGTAGTTCCTTTGCTTTGCAAAAGCTTTTAAGTTTCATTAGGTCCCATTTGTTTATTTTTGTTTTTATTTCCATTACTCTAGGAGGTGGATCAAAAAAGATCTTGCTGTGACTTATGTCAAAGTGTGTTCTTCCTATGTTTTCCTGTAAGAGTTTCATAGTGTCCTGTCTTACATTTAGGCCTCTAATCCATATTGAGTTTATTTTTGTGTATGGTGTTAGGGAGTGTTCTAATTTCATTCTTTTACATGTAGCTGACCAGTTTTCCCAGCAACACTTATTGAAGAGGCTGTCTTTTCTCCATTGTATATTCTTGCCTCCTTATCAAAGATAAGGTGACCATAGGTGTGTGCGTTTATCTCTGGGCTTTCTATCCTGTTCCATTGATCTATATTTCTGTTTCTGTGTCAGTACCATATTGTCTTGATGACTGTAGCTTTGTAGTATAGTCTGAAGTCAGGGAGTCTGATTCCTCCAGCTCCGTTTTTTTCCCTCAAGACTGCTTTGGCTATTCGGGGTCTTTTGTGTCTCCATACAAATTTTAAGATTTTTTGTTCTAGTTCTGTAAAAAATGCCATTGATAATCTGATAGGGATTGCATTGAATCTGTAGATTGCTTTGGGTAGTAGAGTCATTTTCACAATATTAGTTCTTCCAATCCAAGAACATGGTGTATCTCTCCATCTGTGTCATCTTTGATTTCTTTCATCAGTGTCTTATAGTTTTCTGAGTACAGGTCTTTTACCTCCTTAGGTAGGTTTATTCCTAGGTATTTTTATTCTTTTTGTTGCAGTGGTGAATGGGATTGTTTCCTTACATTCTCCTTCTGTTCTTTCGTTGTTAGTGTATAGGAATGCAAGTGATTTCTGTACATTTATTTTGTATCCTGCAACTTTACCAAATTCATTGATTAGCTCTAGTAGTTTTCTGGTGGCATCTTTAGGATTCTATGTATAGTATCATGTCATCTGCAAACAGTGACAGTTTTACTTCTTCTTTTCCAATTTGTATTCCTTCTATTTCTTTTTCTTCTCTGATTGCCATGGCCAGGACTTCCAAAACTATGTTGGATAATAGTGGTGAGAGTGAACATCCTTGTCTTGTTCCTGATCTTAGAGGAAATGCTTTCAGTTTTTCACCATTGAGAACGATGTTGGCTGTGGGTTTGTCGTATACGGCCTTTATTATGTTGAGGTAGGCTTCCTCTATGCCCACTTTCTGGAGAGTTTTTAACATAAATGGGTGATAGAAAGATTTATAAAGCTTTATCAAAAGTTTTTCTGCATCTATTGCGATGATCACATAGTTTTTATTCTTCAGCTTGTTAATATGGTGTATCATATTGATTGATTTGCATATATTGAAGAATCCTTGCATCCCTGGGATAAATCCCACTTGATCATGGTATATGATCCTTTTAATATCCTGTTGGATTCTGTTTGCTAGTATTTTGTTGAGGATTTTTGCATCTATATTCATCAGCGACATTGGTCTGTAATTTTCTTTTTTTGTAGTATCTTTGTCTGGTTTTGGTATCAGGGTGATGGTGGCCTTATAGAATGAGTTTCGAAGTGTTCCTTCCTCTGCGATTTTTTGGAAGAGTTTGAGAAGGATGGGTGTTAGCTCTGCTCTAAATGTTTGATAGAATTCACCTGTGAAGCCATCTGGTCCTGGACTTTTGTTTGTTGGAAGATTTTTAATCACAATTTCAATTTCATTACTTGTGATTGGTCTGTTCATATTTTCTATTTCTTCCTGGTTCAGTCTTGGAAGGTTATACCTTTCTAAGAATGTGTCCATTTCTTCCAGGTTGTCCTTTTTATTGGCATAGAGTTGCTTGTAGTAGTCTCTTAGGATGCTTTGTATTTCTGTGGTGTCCGTTGTAACTTCTTTTTCATTTCTAATTTTATTGATTTGAGTCCTCTCTGTCTTTTTTCTTGATGAGTCTGGCTAAAGGCTTATCAATTTTGTTTATCTTCTCAAAGAACCAGCTTTTAGTTTTACTGATCTTTGCTACTGTTTTCTTTGTTTCTATTTCACTTATTTCTGCTCTGATCTTTATGATTTCTTTCCTTCTACGAACTTTGGGTTTTGTTTGTTCTTCTTTCTATTTCCTTTAGGTGTGAGGTTAGGTGGTTTGAGATGTTTCTTGTTTCTTGAGGTAGGCTTGTATTGCTGTAAACTTCCCTCTTAGAACTGCTTTTGCTGCATCCCATAGGTTTTGGATTCTTGTGTTTTCGTTGTAATTTGTCTCTAGGTTTTTTGGGTTTTTTTTTTTTTTTTTTTTTTGCGGTACGCGGGCCTCTCACTGTTGTGGCCTCTCCCGTGGCGGAGCACAGGCTCTGGACCCGCAGGCTCAGCGGCCATGGCTCACGGGCCTAGCCGCTCCGTGGCATGTGGGATCAGCCCAGACCAGGGCATGAACCCATGTCCCCTGCATCGGCAGGTGGACTCTCAACCTCTGCGCCACCAGGGAAGCCCTCTAGGTACTTTTTGATTCCCTCTTTGATTTCTTCAGTGATCTCTTGCTTATTTAGTAACTTACTGCTTAGCTTCTATGTGTTTGTAGTTTTTTACTTTTTTTTTCTTTGTGATTGATTTCTAATCTCATAGCATTGTGGTTGGAAAACATGCTTGATATGATTTCAGTTTTCTTAAATTTACTGAGGCTTGATTTGTGACCCAAGATGTGATCTATCCTGGAGAATGTACCGTGTGCACTTGAGAAGAAAGTGTAATCTGCTGTTTTTGAATGGAATGTCCTATAAATATCAATTAAATCTGTCTGATCTACCGTGTCATTTAAAGCTTGTGTTTCCTTATTAATTTTCTGTTTGGATGATCTGTCCATTGATGTAAGTGAGGTGTTAAAGTCCCCCACTATTATTGTGTTACTGTTGATTTACTCTTCTATAGCTGTTAGCATTTGCCTTATGTACTGAGGTGCTCCTATGTTGGGTGCATATATATTTAAAATTGTTATATCTTCTTCTTGGATTGATCCCTTGATCATTATGTAGTGTCCTTCCTTGTCTCTTGTAACAGTCTTTATTTTAAAGCCTATTTTCACTGTTATGAGTATTGCTACTCCAGCTTTCTTTTGATTTCCATTTGCATGGAATGTCTTTTTCCACCCCCTCACTTTCAGTCTGTATGTGTCTGAAGAGGGTCTCTTGTAGACAGCATATACATGGGTCTTGTTTTCGTATCCATTCAGTGAGCCTGTGTCTTTTGGTTGGAGCATTTAATCCATTCACTTTTAAGGTAATTATTGATATGTATGTTTCTATTACCATTTTCTTAATTGTTATGGGTTTGGTTTTGTAGGTCCTTTTCTTCTCTTGTGTTTCCCACTTAGAGAAGTTCTTTTAGCATTTGTTGTAGAGCTGGTTCGATGGTGCTGAATTGTCTTAGCTTTTGCTTGTCTGTAAAGCTTTTGATTTCTCCGTCGAATCTGAATGATACCCTTGCCGGGTAGAGTAATCTTGGTTGTAGGTTCTTCCCTTTCATCACTTTAAATATATCGTGCCACTGCCTTCTGGCTTGTAGAGTTTCTGCTGGGAAATCAGCCGTTAACCTTATGGGAGTTCCCTTGTATGTCGTTTGTCGTTTTTCCCTTATTGCTTTCAATAATGTTTCTTTGATTTAATTTTTGTCAATTTGATTACTATGTGTCTCGGCATGTTTCTTCTTGGGTTTATCCTGTATGGGACTGTCTGCGCTTCCTGGACTTGGGTGGCTATTTCCTTTCCCATGTTAGAGAAGTTTTCGACTATAATCTCTTCAAATATTTTCTCTGGTCCTTTCTCTCTCTCTTCTCCTTCTGGGACCCCTATTATGTGAATGTTGGTGCATTTAATGTTGTCCCTGAGTTCTCT
Source organism: Grampus griseus (assembly GCF_964374135.1). NCBI lineage: Eukaryota > Metazoa > Chordata > Mammalia > Artiodactyla > Delphinidae > Grampus > Grampus griseus. Next base: position 959,015 of record NC_138999.1, read on the forward strand.
TAGTCTGTCTTCATTTCTTTTCATTCTTTTGTCTTTATTCTGTTCTGTGGCAGTGAATTCCACCATTCTGTCTTCCAGGTCACTTATCCGTTCTTCTGCCTCAGTTATTCTGCTTTTGATTCCTTCTAGTGTAGTTTTCATTTCAGTTACTGTATTGTTCTTCTCTGTTTGTTTGTTCTTTAATTCTTCTAGGTCTTTGTTAAACATTTCTTGCATTTTCTCCATCTTCACCTCCGTTCTTTTTCTGAGGTCCTGGATCACCTTCACTATCGTTATTCTGAATTCTTTTTCTGGAAGGTTGCCTATCTCCACTTCATTCAGTTGTTTTTCTGGGGCTTTATCTTGTTCCTTCATCTGGTACGTAGCCTTCTGCCTTTTCATCTTGTCTATGTTTCTGTGAATGTGGTTTTCGTTCCACAGGCTGCAGGATTGTAGTTCTTCTTGCTTCTGCTGTCTGCCCTCTGGTGGATGAGGCTATCTAAGAGGCTTGTGTAAGTTTCCTGATGGGAGGGACTGGTGGTGGGTAGAGCTGACTGTTGCTCTGGTGGGCAGAGCTCAGTAAAACTTTAATCCGCTTGTCTGCTGATGGGTGGGGCTGGGTTCCCTCCCTGTTGGTTGTTTGGCCTGAGGCAACCCAACACTGGAGCCTATCTGGGCTCTTTGGTGGGGCTAATGGTGGACTCTGGGAGGGCTCACGCCAAGGAGTATTTCCCAGAACTTCTGCTGCCAGTGTCCTTGTCCCTTGGTGAGACACAGCCACCCCCCGCCTCTGCAGGAGACCCTCCAACACTAGCAGGTAGGTCTGGTTCAGTCTCCCCTGGGGTCACTGCTCCTTCCCCTGGGTCCCGATGCGCACACTACTTTGTGTGTGCCCTCCAAGAGTGGAGTCTCTGTTTCCCCCAGTCCTGTCAAAGTCCTGCAATCAAATCCCACTAGCCTTCAAAGTCTGATTCTCTAGGAATTCCTCCTCCCATTGCTGGACCCCCAGGTTGGGAAGCCTAACGTGGGGCTCAGAACCTTCACTCTAGTAGGTGGACTTCTGTGGGTATAAGTGTTCTCCAGTTTGTGAGTCACCCAACCAGCAGTTATAGGATTTGATTTTGCTGTGATTGTGCCCCTCCTACAGTCTCACTGTGGCTTCTCCTTTATCTTTGCATGTGGGGTATCTTTTCTGGTGAGTTCCAGTGTCTTCCTGTCGACAATTGTTCAGCAGCTAGTTGTGATTCCAGTGTTCTCACAAGAGGGAGTGAGAGCACGTCCTTCTACTCCGCCATCTTGAACCGATCTCTAGTATATCATTTTAGCTTCTATTTATTTATTTATTTTCTTTCTTTTTTTTTAAATTGAAGTATAGTTGATTTACAACGTTGTGTTCATTTTAGGTATATAGCACACTGATTCAGTTATACACATATAGCTCTATGTTTTTTCAGATTCTTTTCCATTATAGGTTATTACGACATATTGCATAGAGTTCCCTTTGCTATAACAGTTGGTCCTTGTTGTTTATCTATTTTATATATAGTAGTTTGTATCTTTTAATCCCAAATTCCTAATTTATCCCCTCCCTTTCCCCTTTGGCAACCGTAAGTTTGTTTTCTAAGTCTGTGAGTCTCTTTCTGTCGCATAAATAAGTTCATTTGTCTCACTTTAGCTTTTAATAGGCATTGAATGTATTGCACAGTTTATAGGCTCATAAAGGATGAGAACTTCATGTACCAGACCTAGTAGACTGTAACTTGTTCAAGTAAGTGGTTGCTAAGTCTTGGGGTAACATGTAGCAGATCTGAAGGAGATGGTGCAAAAGTTTCTTCCCTGAGATTAACCCATGAATCTTGAAAATCACAAGGAGATGAGATGATCCCGCCATGTTGAAATGAGTTGGTGTGTCCAACTGGCACCTCTCCATTCTTTGCAACGTCATGGAGGGAGGAGGGGAGCTTCCGCTGCCTGGGGCCCTGAGCACCTGCGTCTGAGTCAGCCCCCCAACCCTCAAAACACAGGTACCTCCAGGAGTGTGGACGTGGGGCCCTCTGTGTTTGTGACACCTGGGTTGGATGTTAAGAAGGTGGGCATCTCCTTTGCTTGTTGTTGTTCTACATCTGTCCTGGGGGAGGACTTGCTTTTTCATATTCACCCAGAATTCTACAATTTTCTTGGACTTGCATTTGTTTTTTTTTAATTGAAGTATACTTGATTTACAGTGTTGTATTAATTACTGCTGTACAGCAACGTGACTCAGTCATATATATATATATATATATATATATATATATTCATCTTTTTTTTTCATATCCTTTTCCATGATGGTTTACTCTAGGATATTGAATATAGTTCCCTGTGCTCTACAGTAGGATCTTGTTGTTTACCCATTCTGTATATAAAAGCTTACATCTGCGGACTCCCACCTCCCATTCCATCCCTCCCCCAAATCCCTCCCCCCTTGGCAGCCACCAGTTTGTTCTCTATGTTGGACTTGCACTTGAACTGTAGAGAATCTTGATTAAAACAAAATGATTTTGCTTGTCACGAGTCGGATGAGCTGATGAATTAAAGACTTTCCAACATAGGTCTGTACAATACTAGTATCATCCTCTTGGACTGTATAGGATCTGACCTTGATTGTTCTAAAAACCAAGATGATCTTTGGTGCTCTGGGTATCCCAGCATGAAAACTCCACTGCCCTAAACCTTCATGCAGGAAGAGGCAGGGGATAACCCAGGACTCAAGGGGTGCCGGCCTATGTGCAAAAAGGCGTTCCTAAATGAAATTATTTTGATTTGTATGGGATTGTCAATGCATGTGGAAATGTTGAAAATGTTAAGTGAGGGAGTGTGATTTGGGGGCATTTTTCAGAAGGGACATAGAATCATTCAGCTCAGAGCCTCAGGAACCCTGCATGGATCTGGACAGCTGGAGACGGACATCCATCCCAGCTGAACAGTATCTGGAGAGGGAGAGAATATTAATGAGAATGTTTCTGCTTTCCACTGACCAGCTCAAACTCCAGCAGAGAGTGGGAGTGAAAAGTTGCTCTTGGGACAAGGCTGATTACTTCAAAGGACTAGCTTTACTATTTACTAAAAAGCTCGATGACTATATGGTATTACACTGAACACAATAAAAACACTAGAAAAAATAAAATTAGTCTTTGAGCCTGGGTCTCAAAAGTGTTTCAGGGGTTGTCTGTTATTTTTTTCTTTCTGGTTTTAATGGGTGTAGACAGAAGGCAGATGCTTCAGAATGTCATTGTGTTTGTGGCAAACATACGTTTTTGGAGGGTGTCACATGAAGCAGGGTGGTGATGTACCCTTGGAGAACTTAGGTGTGGCTTTCTTTGGAACTTCTCACTCTAAAGAGTGGGTGTCCATCAGGCTTTACTATCAGCCAGCATCCAACAGATGCATCTTGTTCAACTCAAAAGGACCCCGTGGTGTAGATACTATTCTTGTGGGCTTTTCTCTTGTGCACATTTTTCTTTCTGTTATACTGATCTCTGATCTTTTCTTTTTTTAAAAAAAAATATTTATTTTTTTAATTTATTTTTGGCTGCATTGGGTCTTTGTTGCTGTGCACGGGCTCCTCATTGTGGTGGCTTCTCTTGTTGTGGAGCACGGGCTCTAGGCACGCGGGCTTCAGTAGTTGTGGCACGCAGGCTCAGTAGTTGTGGCTCACAGGCTTAGTTGCCCTGCAGCATGTGGGATCTTCCCGGACCAGGGCTTGAACCCGTTTCCCCTATATCGGCAGGCAGATTCTTAACACTGCGCCACTAGGGAAGCCCTGATCTCTGGTCTTATCTTCATCATTTCGCTCCTTCTACTTTCTTTGGGTTTGATCTAAAAAGAGAAACTCTTTCTAGATTCTTAAGATGGAATCTTAGGCCATGGCTTTGCAACCTTTCTGCTTTTCCAGTGAATGCATTCAAGGCCATGAATTTGCCTGTTTTCCCTGCTTTGGTTTCATCCCATAGGTTTTGATTTGTTGTATCTTCAGTATCATTTCTGTGAGTTTTCTGTGGCTGCTGTAATGAATTGCCACAAGCTTAAGACAACCGAACTTTATTTTCTTTACAGTCCTGGAGGCCAGTAGTTTGAAATCAGTTTCACCAGCTCAAAGTGTTGGCAAGGCTGTTCCTTCCGGCAGCCCTGGGGAAGAATCAGTTTCCTGGCATTTTCCAGATTCTAGAGGCACCTCCATTCTTTGGCTAGTGGCCCCTTCCTCCACCTTCAAAGCCAGAATAGCTTCTTCTCTCCTCTCTGATTCTCTCTATTCTGAACATCTTCAAATATCTTTTTCTCTGTTCCTGTCATCACATCTCCTTCTCTGACTTTGAGAGTCACACCTCCCTCTTATAAGAATCCTTGTGATGACATTAAGGCAGCTTAGATAATCCAGGACCATCTCCCATGTCAAGATCTTTAACTTAATCACATCTGCTAAGGCTCCTTTGCCATGTCAGGTTACATATTCACAGGTTCTGGGGCTTAGAACCTGGACATCTTCGGGGAACATTATTCTGTCTACTGTATCATTCATGAAAAATCGCTTCTGTTTTCATCATGATTCCTCCTTTGGCCCTTGGGTTATTCAGAAATGTCCAGCAGTCGAAGAATCTTCAGTCATCTTTTAGCTCACGGGTTTCCAGCCTAATTCCACGAAGGTCAGAGAGTGTATCCTGAACGTGTCTCATCCTTTGAAACGTGTGAGGTTTCCTGCAGACTCAGGAGATGTTCTGTTTGGGGGCTGTGTGGAGATGATCGTTATGTCTGTGGGGTCCAGAGCACAGATATGGAAATCCTGGGTGGCCTGAGGCCAAGGGCTGTCCACGTACTGTTCTCCATCGTCTCTGTCCCCTGGGGTGCCCGGCTTCAGTAGCTGACGGGAGAGAGAACTCTACAGGGTGGTCCATGTCCGTCTGCTCCGGAGAAGCCTCCAGCTGACAGGGGCCGTGGATACAAGGAGGTCCTCCTGGAAGCCACGCGCAGGCCACATTTCATTAGGAGGCCAGCGAGGGTGGCTCCGGACAGAAGGCGTCCTCTAGCAGACAACGGTGTCGGTCTCTCCTCCGTGGGACTGGTCACTCTTGCTGAGAAATAACAGGTTAGAACAGGAAGCAGAGAAGAAAGACACAGTGATTGTAGACTCAAGGCTGAGTAGGAACTAGTCCCAGCTGTAGAATGTCTGGTGACTTCTGTAATGAAGCAGACAGGGCGGCTCAAACAATAAACATTTATTCATTCAGTCCTGGAGGCTGCACGTCCGCGATCCAAGTGTGGGCAGGGCTGGTCCCTCCTGAGGCCTCTCTCTTGCGCGTGTAGACGGCCGTCTTCTCCTTGTGTCCTCACAGGATCATCCCTCTGTGTGTGTCTGTGTCCTAATTTCCTCTTCTTCTAAGGACACCAGCACTACTAGATTAGGGACCTCATCTTAAAAGACCCTATTCTGCAAAAGGACCTTAAAAGATCCTCCTCGGCAAAGACCCTATTTCCAAAAAAGTCATATTCTGAGGTCTTGGGGATGTGGCCGTCCACAACTGGATTTTCCAGGGACACAGTTCAGCTCATGACACCCTCCCACATTTAAGGCAGAGATTTTCTGGCATGCACACATCATCAGCAGGATGCATAGCTAGGTAGACGGTTATTCTGTCGGTTTCCCACTGAATGAATTACATGAAACTTTGCTTCAGGCTCTCGCTGTTTATCTGTGTCTGTGAACCCTTGGAGACTTGTGCTGTGCAGACACAGAATCTGAGGCCCCATCTCCTACCATGCAGAGGCACGGCCTCACGGTGGAGAAGGGCTAGGTTTCCTGTGTGATAAGTGGAGACCAGGGGGCTGATCGTTGCATAATTGGTAAGATCATACGAAGCAGATCTTTATCTTTCTGTGAACGGAGTGATGAGTATCCCACAAGGTGCCTTTCCATTTACCTTGGGGTGTTCACGACCAGACAGCCTATCCCCTTACTGAATTTCCCAGCGTTCACCATGGCGGGGATCAAAAGATTGACCCTCTCTGTCTCGATACAGCTGATGAATCTCCAAAGGCATAAATAAAGGTTTCTTCACTTTGGCTCTGACCACAAAATTCAGAGGGTTCTCAGTGAGATTAGGAAAAAAAAAATAAAGAAGACTGGTTTGCAAATGAAGGGGTTGTAATTTTTTCTCCATTTCTTCCACTGTGGGGTGGCTGTGTCTTTTTGATTTTAATTTCCCTAAGCTATAGGACCATAAGTGGAAGTGCCCTAGGCTCTGTTGCTTTGTTTTTTAGATGTTTCAGGAAACACCATACACTTCTCCAGAGTGGCTGTTGGCAATTTACATCCCGCCCATCAGCATAACAAGGCTCCCTGTTTTCCATGTGTAAAACTTCCCTTCTGTTTCTGAGGTCCAAAAGAAGTATGGGCTTCTTTTATTGTTTCCCATTTCTAAACTTCATAACAGAAATCCATGTTGATTGATACTGAACAAAGCATCTTTGTTTCCTTCTTAAACCCTGCTCCCTCACACTGGTACCCCAATCATCGTGTGGTGCACCTGGGACTCAGACAATGTTATATGTCACTTACATCTCAATAAAGTTTGCGGGGATAACTCCTACATCCTAAACAGTTTAAATATTTATGAGAAGCAAACCCTATGTGTAGGGCAGCTATTGGAGTGAGAGACTTTTCAACATCTTTCTTGGGGACTCCATAAACTGCAAGTGTTGCTTGTCCCTTGGTAGAGGTCTGCCCATCAGTTTACACACAAAATGCCTTTCTGTTATTAAAACAAAGCAGTTTCTCAGGAGCTAGATTTCTGTCTTTGAGGTGATTGACATCATGGTTAAATGTAATGGTGTCCTGAGTTTTGACATCCTTTTAGAACTTAGGTCTACAAGTTCAGAAACGTTAACTACTGTTTGTATTTGTGTTTTTTGCATATTGTCTGTAGCCAGTGTTTGCTCTTTCTCTCCACTCTAGTAATAGTTTAAAAAAAAAATGTTGGAGGGATAAAGAAAGGAAAAAAACACGTCCACACAAGGACTTGTATAAGACATCAAAACACATGTTCCCCATGCCCTTATCCCCTCTACAGTGAGATGGGAGGTTTGTCACACAGAAAGGAGAAAAGGGCTCACCTCCTTAGCGAGCAAAGATGCCCGTTGGGTGAATGTGAGGCTGTCGCCCACCCCAGATCCCCAAGGACCCTTGAGAGACCTCTCCCCATTGCTGCCATGGTGACCAGAAGCTCAGCCATGTCACCATGGCCCAGTGACTTATGAGTGTTACACTTGAGTCCTTGATATTTCTGTTTTCTGGACACTTGTGGTTCCCTGGGACATGGGTAGGCCCTGTGAGTTCCACAGCTACAGAAGAGGATTGGGAAGGGGCAACTGAAAGGAGACCTGGGGGCCCAGCCTGAGGAGTAAGGAGCTAGTCATAGAAACCCAGGGTGGATATCAGATCTGGGGGCCTGATGGAGGACACAGAGGAGACTTGGGGGCTGGTCTGACCCCGGGACCCAGGCCAGGCTGTGAGAGGCAGGGTCAGCCCTGAGCATGGCCCCACGGACCAAACATTATCCATGTGGATTGCTACCAAACCAAGATGGTGAATTTTGTGTATCGGTGTGGCTGGGCTACAGTATCCAGATATGTGGTCAAATGCCAGTCTAGATGTTGGTGTGAAGGTATTTTTTTTTTAAAGATGGAATTAACATTTAAATCGGTGGACTTTGAGTACAGCAGATGACCCTCCATAATGTGGGTGGGCCTCATCTAATTGGTTGAAGGCTTTTAGAGAAAAGAGACTGAGGTTCCCCGAGGAAGAGGGAATTCTACCTTCAGACACACTTCAGACTCAAGCTGCAGCATCACCTCGTCCCTGAGTCTCCAGACTACTGGTCTACCCTACAGAATTGGGACTTGCCAGGCCCCACAATCACATGCGACAGTTCCTTAAATCTTTCTCTGTCTCTCCTATCTATCTATCTAATCTGTAGATAACTATAGATGTATACATCGATCATGTATCTATCCTATATCTTCTCTATCTATCCATCCATGATCTATCTATCTATCTACCTCTCGCTCAATCTATTTCTATTATCTATCTATCGATCATCTGTCTAATCTATAGATAAATATAGATATATACATCTATCTATCATGTATCTATCATCTATCTTGTCTATCTATCCATCCATGATCGATCTATCTATGTATCCATCCATCCATCCTTTTGGTTCTTGTATTAGCATTCTCCAGAGAAACAGAGCCAATAGGGTGTGTATAACAAGGAACTGGCCCCCATGATGACGGAGGGTGAGAAGTCCCAGGATATGCCATCTACTCTCTTACAGACACCCAGGAGAGTGAACGATGTAAGTCTCATTCTGAGAAGACTAAAGTCCATCTCAGAGATGGTCAGGTAGAGAGAACTCCTTCTTCCTTACCCAGCCTTTTGTGCTATTCAGGTCTCCAGCTGATTGGAGGATGGGACAAGGCCCACCCACCCTGGGGAGGGCCATCTGCTTTCCTCAGTCCATTCATTCAAATGCTCATCTTGTCCAGAAACACCCTCACAGACACACCTGGAATAACACTTAACCAAACACCTGGGCACCTTGTGGCCCATCAACTTGACACATAAAATTACCCACCTGAGTCTGTTTGTTTGGAGAACCCTGACTTATACCTGAAAGTTCACAGAAGCAAGACCCTGGACGACCTTCCTGATTCCTCCCAGTGCAGAGGGAAAACACATGTCTCTCTCTGACTTCTGAGACCCTCGCCTTCAAGAGAACCCTCCCACCTCCCACCAGAACACCCACATTACCCTCCCGCCATGCCCCCTAGGACTCCAGTGACAAGACTCTCAATCAATGGCAGAACCAGGTAACTTCAAAGCAACGGCGTGAATCGGGGCAGCGGAAGGGACAGGGTGACCAAAAGATGCAGTTTTCCTGGAAGCATCATAGACTCAGGGGCCCCGGGAGTCAGGCAAAGCCAAGATCTGTCCTGGGGAAGGTTCAAACCAGAGGCCATGTGGGTCCAAGGAGCCCTGTCCCACCATCACGAGGCTACTGGCGACCCCTTCTCATGCACAACCTACCACCTGCCTCTGAGCAGAGCCAGGAAGGTTTAGAAAGTGGGGAGTTGGAGGAGGTTATCCTGGATGGGGGAGCTGGGCTTATCCCAGAAGCCACCCCGTGATCGTGGAGGGTGAGAATTTCCAGGATCTGACGTCTACAATCTGCAGACCGATCACTCATGGACCGACATTGGGACCCCACCAAGCCTCAACACCAGAAAATCGTCATTGAGCTGATAATCAACGTTGCCTAATCTACCGTGTGTCCTGGGATGGAGGCACGGAGCTGATTCAACTTTCAACACCAAAGAGTGCCGGTATACCCATTGTATGGATTGCTAAACCGAGGCTCGGAGGAGCTGAGGACACACCATCGATAGCCGGTAAACCTGTTTCATGGGTGGACACCTCTCGTTTGTGGAGTTTTATATCTATAGAGGCTCGTTTATTAGTACAGCGTCCTTGTGCTGAGAAAGTGGTGTTTTTCTTCTTTAACAGAAGAGGAAATTGAGGTTAAGTCATTAGGTCATGGGGTGGCCGTGGTCAGACATACAGCTGGGGTTGTGTCAAGATCTGCATGGAAGATGCAAAGCCACACGGGTCCCTGCCACACACACACCTCCTCACGGTGAGGCCAGACCATGCATGGTCCATGTCATGATGCTAGAGGTGGCCCCGTGGTTCTCACCTCCCACCACCACAGCTTCACACAGGGCCAGAGGGAGCCGCTGATTCAGTCTCATGGCAGAGCCCCGGACAGACTCCCTGTGGGTTTGGGGGAAGGACCAAGGGCTGGTCATGGTCAAAGTACATTGGATTCGGTCCAGCTAACACTGATTTTCTGGTCAATATTAGAAGTCCTGGCATCCCTCAAAACCGGGGGCAGTCAGCCCACGAGATGCAGCTGATATTGCGCTTTAACTAGGCTGAGTACCCATCGAGGGCTTTCAGCAATCTGGTCCCCCAGGGGACACTTGGCAACGTCTGGAGTTGTTTCCAGTTGTCACAAGTCTGGAGGGGGAGGTCCTACCAGCAGCTGGTGGGTGGAGACCAGGGAAGCTGCTCCGCCCCCCACAGGGCCCAGGACGCCCCACATCAGAGAGCCACCCAGCCCCACATGTCAGGAGTGCCGAGACTGAGAAACCCTGACCTAGCATGAAAGACTCTATCTGTCTATCTGTCTGTCTACCTACCTATCTATCTGACATCTATCTATCATCTGACTATCTATCTATCCATCATGTATCTATCATTCATCCGTCTATGTATCATCTAAGTATCTACCTATCATCTGTCTCTTTATCTATCTATCTATCCATCTGTCTATCCATCTGTATTTGCATCCATTTATCTACCTACCCATCCATCCATATCTCTATGTCTAACCATCCATCCATCATTTCTCTCTACACCCTTTCATCCATCCACCTATCCATCTACATATTCATCCATCTATCCATCTGTCTCCCTATCTATCTATCTCAGTGGTTGATAACTGGGGGTGACTTGGCCACCCAGAAAGACACTTGACAATGTCTGGAAACATTTTTGGTTGTTACAACTTGGGAGAGGGTCCATCTGGGGGGTGGAGACCAGGGATGTTTCTCAGCACCCCACAGTGCACAGGACGCCCCACATCAGAGCACCATCTAGCCCCAAATGTCCACAGTGCTGAGGACAAGAAAGCTGGCCTGGGTCATAATTCACTGGATTCAATACAACAGACTCTGATTTTCCATGACAACACTGTTGGGTGTTCCCTGAAACGTGAGGAAGCCCCAGTGTCCCTCAATGTCACCGACGGTCAGCCTCTGAGATGGAGTCATGTTCCTGTTTACCCAGGTGGGCGTCCATGAGCTGCGGTTAGATAGATCCCCTGCGTGGGGTCACCCTGACCATGGCCGGGCCATCCTGGACGGGAGGGCAGGAGTGGCTGGTGGTCCGATCTTCATTATGGCCCCCAGGTGGTGTGGGCATCTCAGGATCAGTCTGCGGTCACTACCGTTAGGACTGAGTGTAGGACGGCGGGGCCAGGAGCAGTGGCAGAAAGACTCAAGACCACGGTGCACAGGGAGGGAGGGGAACTGAGGCCGGGAGGCGCAGGGACCCTCCCAAGGGCACCTGAGTATCTCAGGGCCGGTCTTCTCCTCCAGCCTTCCTTTTGGACCCTCTCACTCAGGGCCCATCATAGGACATGAGTAAAATCAACAGGACGCGCCAGGAGGCTTGGTGGTCACAGGCCTTGTAGGTCTCCTTCCAGGGTACAGTCTAGAATACGAGTGTCCTGGGGCTGCTCTAGCAAGTGACCCCAAACTAACTCCCTCCAGAGGCTCCGGGGGAGGGTCCCTGCTGCCTCTTCCGGCTTCTGGGGGCTCCAGGCGTCGCTGGGCTTGTGGCCGCATCCCTCCCGTCTCTGCCTCCGTCTTCCCGGAGCTTCTCCTCTGTGTCTGGGTCTCTCCTCTTCTGCCCCTTAGAAGGACCCGGTCATTGGATGTAGGGCCACCCTCCTCCAGGAGGACCTCATCTCAGACCCTTCACTGCATCACATCTGGAAAGGCCCTGTTTCCAAATAAGGTCCCGTTCCTGGGTTCTGGGGGTCAAGACATGGATGTGTGCTTGGGGACGTCCTTCAATCCCTTACACCAGGGTAATCAATTAGTTCCATTTCTCAGGACTGTCCCCATTTTAGCCCCCAAAGCTCTACCCCCCTGGAGCTTCCTGCTTCCCGGGCAAATCGAGACAGCTGGTGACCGCACACCTAACACGCAGACTGTAAGGGGATGGCGTGGAGACCGTGGGCTGGTGCTAGGTGAGCGGCGAGGAGGTGGCGTAGGGGCTCCGTGCACACCTGGGGGACAGGTGAGTGTGGCGGTGTTGAGTGGGAGCTGGCTTGTGCTTGGTGGGTGTGAACCTGGACATCCGGGGAGGCAGAGACCTCCAAGGACAAGCTGTAAGCACCACAGATGTCAGCCCTCACGTTGGGGAGCAACCAGCCCCCGTCCCTCCCCTACGGGAAGCCCCGGCACGTGGCCTGGGGCTGATGGGCCCCCGCCCCCCAGAGTCCGAGGACAAAGGATAGGCACTAAGGAAGTTTTCTGATGCTCTGGGTAAAATGGAAACCACTTTCGGTGGAAAATGAGGGTCTGTAGCTAATCCGTGCGCTGCGCTCGGGCAGAGATCAAATCCTCCAAGTTGGGGTCACTCTGCACGGGCACAGCCTTTTCATGTTCTCAGGGGAAAGTGTGCTCTGCTGTCTCAGAGACCCAGGTGAGATCCCCTGATGGTGGGGCATGAGGCCAAAATGTTCGCAACGTGTCCCCAATAATCTCTTGCCCCCAGTAATCTTTCTGAGGCCCAATATTTTCTCTGGTCCTCTAGTAATCTCTGGTCCCCAATAGTCTGTCTGGTCCCCCAACAATCTCTCTGGTGTCCAATATTTTCTCTGGTCCCCCAATAATATCTCTGATCCCCAGTATTCTCTCTGCTCATTGATATTTTCTCTGCTCCTTAGGAATCTTCCTGGCCCCTAATCTTCTCTCCTGTCCCCAGCAGTGTCTCTGGTCCCCGATATCCTCTCCGGTCCCCCATCATCTCTCTTGCACGGTCCGTTTTAATCATTGGCAACGTGGACACAGATGTTTTTACAGAGCAGCCAGCAGGGAACCTGGCTGTGAGGCACCTCAGGAACCCGGAATCAAAGCCACGGCTGCACAGAGCCCCACGTGCAGAAACCTGGTCATCCATCATTTGCATGACTGTTTAAAAATGGCAACGGCCGCGTTTATTTAGAAGGGAGACGAGTGAGCTCAGTGAAGGAAACCAGCCAGCCGAGGCCGGGGAAAGGCACCTTGTGGTGGGGATCTCAGCAACGCCCCTTTACCGGCTTCCTGTGAGTGTGACTCAGAACCTTCCAGAGCTCTCGGAAGCTCAAACCCCCCTTCAGAGAGTTTATAGCCCGGGATGAGGAAGTAAGAGCAGGGCTAACGTAGCGGACAGTTATTTTCTTTCCTCTGTCTGTTTTTTTAAACGCAGATACAACTCACCATTTCAAAGGGAATCATTCAGTGGTGTTGGCTGCATTCGCCACGTTGTGCAGACACGACCCCTACCTAGCGCTAGCACGCTACCCGCACGCCCAAGTGGACGGGTATTTTAGCTTTAAGTACTGTCAGCAGACAGAATGCTCAGAATCCCCGTGCATGGAGGAATCATCATCATCATCATAGGCAGAACGATAGCAGGCAGTGTAGCCCACGGCCTGGGTGGCTTTGAGAAGGCCACGAAGCCGCCTGGTGCATCAGTGTCCCCATATGTAAAGGGATTTAGACAGTGCTCTCTGAGGGACAACATGAGGGTTCCACGAGTCCATCTGAGCGCCAACAATGGCCCTACTGGGAATCCCGCATGATTTGGGATGAACTCCCCAAGGAGAATGACATCTGTCAGGGCCTTGCTCGCCACCAGTGTTGAACAGTCTTCACAATGACCCCATGAGGCAGTCTGCGGCCAGGGGTCCGTGAACTAGAGAGGGACTCAGAGTGGGGGCCGCCTGAGCGGGGCCCCGGGTCTCCACACATCCAACGCACCCTCTCTCCTCCTCTGGTTAGGATGAGTAGCACAGGGTTTCGTGGAGAATTTGTTTGAGATGTATTGAAGCCCAATACCTGAGAATGTGGACTTATTTGGAAATAGAGTCTTTGAAGATGTAATTAAGATGTTTACGATGAGGTCATTAGGGTGGGCCTTAATTCAATATGACTGGCGTCCTTGTAAGACTAGAAGACGCACAGAGAGACACAGAAACACACAGAGAGAAGAAGGCTGTGGGAAGACAGAGGCAGAGATTGGAGGGAGCTGTTCGTAAGCCAGGGACGCCTGGAGCCTCCAGAGGTCGGAAGAGTCAGGAAGGACCCTCCCCTGGAGCCCCGGAGGGAACGCAGCCCTGCAGAGACCTTGATCTTGGAGTTCCGGCCTCCAGAACGTGAGAGGATAAAATTATGTTGTCTCAATCCGCCCAGTGTGTGGTAATTTGTATGGCTGTCCCAGGAAACTAATTCAGGGGAATTCATGGGGAACCAGTCTCATCTCCTGTTTTATCTGTCCACTCATTCATCATCCATCTATCCATCTGTCTATCTGCACACCCATCCATCCATCCCTCCATCCCTCCACCCATCCACCCATCTATCCATCCATCCATCCATCCATCCATCCATCAGTCCATCCACCCATCTATCCATCATCCATCCACCACCCATCATCCATCTACCCATCCATCCATCCAACCACCCACCCGTCTATCCATCCATCCATCCTTCAATCCATCCATCCATCCATCCATCAATCCATCCATCCATCCATCTACCATCCATCCATCCACCCGTCCACCCATCCATCATCCAACAAACCGTCAGTGAGCTCATGCTGATTTATGCTGGCCCCTCACCTACAAGGTCACAGCTCATGCAGGCACCCAGCCCATTTGTTTCCTGTGGCTGTGCCTGAGGGGTTATCTCTGATCCTATCCCACCACGTGCCTGCTGGCTGGTCTGCCCCGTCCCGAGTGCAGAGATGGCCTTGCCCATCCCACCGCTGGCACACGTGCATGTTTCACGTAAAAACCTGGAGACCAGCACCTCCAGTGGCAGGGTACTCGCAGGAGAAGATGCGAGTGGCAGATGGGCAACGCCTGCGGCAGGGAGTGACCAGGCAGCTGGGAGCTGCATCACCTAATCCACCCACTTCCTCTGTTCCCTTTATAGCACAGGATATTACAAAGAGTCTTCCTACTGGTCCTGGTTTGTCAGAAAAATGCCACTTGTTGGAGCCCATGTTTGGTTCTTGGGCAGATAATCCCACGGGACGGGGATGACACATGCTCAAGCCGGGGCCCTTCCTGTGGACTGGTGGGGATTAAATCCTGACCCATTTGCCCTGGGACGTGGCCTGCCAGAGGGATATTTGTTTATCCTATACACATGATCTCTGTGCCTATCACAGGGTCTTTTTAACTTTAATTATTATCTTATAGGAACAGGAGCGCACAGATAAGATTGAGACAAGGGAGAAAGTGGCCCAGGATGCCCTGACCCAGCCTGGTTCTCTCCCTGAAACCCGGGAGATGGGACCTGGCCCTGCTTCTCCCCCCAGCCCTCTGGCTGCACTGTCCCTTGACCCTTCTTGTATTTTTCCGGGTCGTCCTGAATTGGGGGCAATTCTGCCCCCCAAAGGACACCTGATAATATCTGGGGGCAGTTTGGGGGTGTCATACTTTGTGGGGCTGCTACTGACATCTGGTGGGTAGAAACCAGGGATCCTGTTTAATACTCTACAGTGTGTAGGACACCCCGAGAATTATCCTGTCTAAAATGCCAGTAGTGTGAGTTGAGAGCCTTCTATCTATCTATCTGGCTATCTATCCATCTATTATCTACCAATCAATTAATCAAACTACCATCTGTTTATCTATCATCTATCTATATTTTTCTATTATGTATGTATCTATATTTATGTCTATATAATTTATTATCTATCCATCCATCTGTCAATCTATCATCTATGTATCTATCATTTATTTTCTATGTATTTATCTATGAATCAAAAATCTCCTACTTGTCTATCTACCCATCTATCAGCTGTCAGTCTGTCTACCATCTATCTATCAATTATTTATTATCTACCTAATTTATTTATAATCTATTTGTCTATCTACCTAACATCTGCTCATCTGTCTATCCATCAGTCATGTCAATTGATGTATCATCTATCTATCAATCATCTGTCTATTTATCGATCATCTAATTTATCTGTCTATTTACCTGTCATTTATCTGTCATCTATTCATCTATCAGTGGTGAGTGATCAGGGGTGACTTTGCCCTCCCACCCGGGGACATATGACAATGTCTGGGGACATTTCTGGTTGGGGGAGAGGGAGCTCCTGGCACCTGATGGGTGGAGACCGGGGAGGTTGGTGGAGACCGGGGAGGTCCTGTTGTGCATCCCACACTGCACAACAGGACCACCCAGCCCCAGGGTCACTCGTGCCACATCACAGAAGATGGGTCCTGACCCTGTAAATGTGACCCTTGATTCTTCCCCAAGACCCCCTCGCCCCTCTCTTCCTGCACCCCCTCCTTCTGTCAGGGGTCCCATGCTCATGCTGCGCCCCCATAAACAACGCCCAGCCACCCCCATGACTACTCAAAGCCCAGGGTCCACACTCCCAGCCCCCTGCCCATTCATGAGCCTCCCTGGGGGTCAGGCCAGCACCACCTGGAACACACACAGCCCGGCCCGCCCCTCTGCCCTGCCTGGTCCACACCACCCTCTCCCCAGCCATGCGCCACCTCGGTCCCTACCTCCTGTCTGGCCCCGTCATCGGTCAGCAAAGCACCGATTCCACCCCTAAGTTGTTTTCCGTTCAGGACACCGTTGACCCCATTGACACCCCTGTTCCGGCACAATGGCCCTGCCCAGAGCTCTTTCCAAAGCACAGTCCAGCATCGCCAGCCATGTCGGAAGCTTCCACAGCTTTTCTGGGCCAGCCGCTAAAGTCTCACCATCCTCCCGGGACCATTCTGTCCAATGCGCCCCAAGCCTCCCTCCACCCAGAACACACCCCCCATTCCCCCCCCGGCTCCCATTCATGACATCCTTTCTGCCACAGCCCTGCTCTCCCAGCTGTCCCACTCAGCCCCGGCAAATGCCTCCTCTTCCAGGAAGGCCTCCTGGATTCCTTCCCGCCCTGAACCTTCGTGGCCTGCATCTCCCTGTGTGGTCTTTCTATTCCCCGGAAGTGCTCAGCACCACGACAGGCACAGGGTGCCTAGTCCACTGCCTGCATCAACTGTCCAGGCCAGCGGCTGGACACTGAGTTAGGTAAAAGGGCCCTGGAGGGCAAAAGTCGGTGCAAGTTTCCCATTCGGCCCCTCAGAGGTGCCGTGT
This sequence comes from Grampus griseus, assembly GCF_964374135.1. Classification (NCBI taxonomy): domain Eukaryota; kingdom Metazoa; phylum Chordata; class Mammalia; order Artiodactyla; family Delphinidae; genus Grampus; species Grampus griseus. The sequence continues at coordinate 976,040 of NC_138999.1, forward strand.
GCTTGGCCGAGTTCCAGCCTCAGTTTCCCCACCTGGGATGTGGGGACGATGACGGCGAGGTTAGGGTTGGAGGAGACGGTCCACGGGCAGCGTGTGCATTGGGGTCGATGCACACACAGTTCTGGTTCACAGCACCCATCCACAGATGCCCTGGCTCTGGCATGTTGCCCTCCTTTTGCCAAGGAGCCTGGGACGGAGAGAGCCAGCTTCTGCCCCTCAGGCCTGGCCACATTCCCCCCAGCAGGAAAACTTGCACAGAACGGCAGGCGTTGCTCCCTCACCCAGGTGCCCACACTGATGTGGCCCCCAGGTCCCAGCATGGACACAGCCCCCCAAGGTCCCGGCACAGACGAGGCCTCCTGAGGTCACAGCAGATACACAGTCTTCCGAGGGCCCAGGACAGATGTGGCCCCCCAAGGTCCTGGCACAGACGTGGCCTCCAGAGGTCACAGCAAGTACATACCCTCCCCCAGGTCCCGGCAGGAACATGGCCACCCGAGTTCCCTGCATGGCTCAAAAGCAAACCCAGTCACCAGCTGCCTTTCAAAGCATGGCTTTCCCTAGAATAAGGCAGACCCTGCATCCATGGGTCTGTCTGTCCAGCCAGGAGGGTGTGGACACGGCTGCAGAATTTTCCCTGGGGGTTCCCAGTGCTGACCCCAGGGGACGCACTGGGGGAGCCCACCCTGCAGCCCCTCTGTGTGCTCATTCGCCAGGTCATGCTTCCCCGCGGTGCCGTGTTGGCCCTGGGGCGCGTGGGTCTGTGGCTGGCGCCGGGGGCCTGGACAGCTGCCAGCGGTCAGGGAGCAGGGCGAGGTGTCAGGGGAGCATGGGGCTCCCCGTATCCCGCACGCCCAGCCCCTTGCCTCCGGGCCAGAACAGGGGTGTGGGCGGCAGGCCCCCGCTTCTGCCGGCTGGTGGCCACACCTACGGGCGGGGAGCAGACAGGCACAGGGCTGGGTGAGAAGCCGCACCCTGGGGACCGCCATTCTGTCGCTAACCCGTCACTACCCACACCCCCTGCCCTGTCCCTAAGGTGACAGCACAGGCCTCCGTAGGGTTGCCCGGGGGTCTCAGGTGGCCTGTCGAGGGTGGTCCTGCCCCTGCGCCCTCCTCAGTCCGTGTGGCTGAGCGGGGATATTTCAGAAACTACAGCCCAGGTCTGGAGGGTCCTCCTGGCTCTTCCCACGGCCCGCTTCCTCCTGGAGGGGGAGGGGGTCGCCGGGACTCAGGGACAACGCCCAGGGATTGAAGGCCCCTCCCTCCACCAACGCTGGCCTTGGCAACGCCCCAGCAAATGAAAACACCATTCTCGCGCCGTGGAAGCATCTTAAACGGAGAATACACGCGCACGTCCGGCCCAGCTGCCCCCTTCAAATCCAGCCGCTCAAAGGGCTTCCTACGCGGCCGTGCGGGGGCGGCCCTCCGGGTCTTGGTTCCTCCTGGCTCCTGTCCGGGGCCCCGCTTCTGACCGCACACGCTGAGCGCACGTGACACCATGACAGACGGCAGAAAAAAACCCCACCTCGCTTTGGAAGCGGAACCACACGCTCCGTAATTCCTCTCGGCCGGGCGTGATCCGAAGGGTGCAGACGGCTGGTGTGCACGGCCGCGAATCCCCGGGGCCGCCGCCAGCCCGCGCGTGCGGCGCCCCTGCTTCCCAGGCTCGTCTGGGACGGTTTGTAAAATGCACCTAGAACTCGGGTTTCTGGGTGAGCCGGGGCCTGAGAGCTGATCTGAGGTCTTACGGGGGTCCCTCAGCGGCCGGAACCGTTCCAGGCTCAGCCTCCCGTCCTCCCTCGTGCCTGGCCGCCTTCAGCGCTCACCTGTACGCAGGTGCGGTTTCCTGAAGGAGTTTGCACAGGAGAGCGTGTCCCGAGCGTCTCCCCGCCAAGTGGCCGTGCGTGTCTTTCTACAGGTTTTCCTGTTCTGTCTGCACCGCGGAGACGAGAACGCACGCAGCCCGCCTCCCAGGCTCTCACCCCGTAAGACCCCCCCCCCCCTCCGCGACCCTCCCTGTTGCAGACAACGCACGTCAATAAAGAGCAGGCATTGAACGCACCTGGAACGGCCGGGGCTGCTGTAGCGGTGCGCGTCTGCAGTGTAGACGCCGCCGGGACTGGATCGGAAGACGCAGCAGCTGTGCCTCAGGGCCTGGTGTCAGGAAGCGGCGTCCCGCTGCCCACGAAGGAGCCGGGGTGGGTGTCGGGGCGCAGCCCCAGTGCCAGCATCCCCGCCGTCTCTCGGGCTAGGTGCGCGCGGGGCATGACGCGCCGGCTGCACCCTCGCCGGCTGCAAATCCTCCAAGGTCCCCCTGCCGGGCTCCGGAGGCTGCTGTGGAGACCCAGGGCAGGTGGAGAGGAAACCCGTTTTGAAATTTCCTGTGTAACGTCTGTTTGTCTGCTCGCTCCCGTAGTCCAAACCCGCCGGTCCCCGTCCTATCAGCGCGCGCCCTGCCGGGGGCGGGGTGCCGGCCCCCAGAGCTGCGACCTCAGGGCTCGTCCTGTCCCGAGGCGGCTGCGGGGAGACCCTGCCTCTCCGAAAGGGTTTGCTGCCTGCAGACCGGGCCGGGAGGGAGGGCCCAGTCCGATGGTGTAGCTGGCGGTGACCTGAAGTGGATTCCCAGACGGAACAAATAAATGCCTGGGATTTTAAATTTTTTTACGTTTTAAAAATATGCTAAGCGAACTGACTTCCTCTTGCAGGCGAAAGCTGGGTGCCTGGCGACCTCTTTTGGTCTTGCAGCCAGAAGGTGACCCGCCCGGTGACCCTTGCCCGGACACTGCCCTGGGGGGGCCGGGGGGGGCGTGCCCCTGACACATGTTCCCCATCCACCCACCCACCCCCGATGGAGCGGGGTTCACGCCTCCCGGGCCGCGTCCTCTAGGGCAGAGAGGGAGCTGGGTGGCCGGCGGGGCGCACGTGCGCAGGTGAGGATGATGACTTCACAGCCAGGCGCGCTGTCATCGGAAAGAGGCAGCTGCTCGAAAGCCCACCCCCACACCCCACCCCCGAACCAAGGTCCAGCCCTGGCGCCCCGGGGTCACTTGGAAGGGGGAAAGAGGGTGGTGATTCTCAGAGGTTGTGTGCCGGGAAGTCATGGGGATGGTGAATTCGCGAATATGGAAACGCTGTTCCCGGGGAAATCCAGGATCATCTATTTACAGAGTATGGAGGATGTATGTACCCCTAGGCATCTGTTGTCTGTCGATCAATCATCTATTTATATTCTATACCTGTATCTATGTTTATCTATCATTTAATTATATTTTTCTATCATGTATCTATCGTCTATATCTATATATTGATCTATTATCTACCTATCAATTCTCTACTTATTTATCTTCTATCTCTATATCTATCATCTATTATCTATCTATATCTATCCATCAATACGCCTGCCTGATGACATATATCCATCCATCCATCCATCTTTCTATCTCTATATTTATCTATTATCTACCTATCAGTGATCTTTAGATATCAGATGATATTATCTACCTATCATCTGTCTTCTGTCTTTGATATCTATTATCTATCTATCCATCCGTCATATCTGTCTATTATCTGTGTTTCTATTTGTCATCTATCTGTATCTATTTATGTATCATCTACCTATTATCTCACATGTATGTATCAGTCACTTTTCTATCAATCATTTATTTATCTATCTGCCTGCCCATGCACACACATAACCTTCCACCCATTCTTCTATCTGTCTACCCACCCATCCATCAGTCTGCCTACCTACCCATCCATCCATTCATGCATGCGTCCATCCACCCTTGCATCTATCACCGCTTATTATCTATCTGTCCATCTATCCATCCATCTGTCTGCTTACCTATCCATCCATCATTGTATCTATCACCACTTATTAACTATCCATCTATCTACCTACCTATCTACTATCTATCTATCCATCCAGCATCTCACTGTGTATCTATCATCTATCTGTATCTACCATCCATCAGTCCATCCATCGATTTATACATATCGTCCTTCTATAGACTGTGGTTCTCCCATGTTGCAAGTTCACAGCTAATGGTGGTGGGTCGGCCCCTCAGAGAGGACCTGGCCCCGGGCTGCTACGGTTCTGGGCACCACCAGGGAAGTCCCTGTTTCTTTTTAAATGGCCCAAATGTAAAACGGAAGAAAAGAAAGGACAATGGTGCACATGTGCTGGGCATAAGTGTCAGAGGAGAATTTAAAAGGTCAGTAAGTTGTGGGTAATGATTGGAACTGGGTGAAGGTATATGGGCTTCCGTGCGCTATTCTCTGGTTTGTGTTTGAAAGCGTCTGTGTTAGCTCAGCTCAGCTGCCATAACAAACACCACAGACGGGTGGTGGCTTAAACGTTAGACATTTATGTCTCCCAGTCCTGGAGGCTGGAATCTGAGATCCAGGCATGGGCAGGGCTGGTTCCTCCTGAGGCCTCTCTCCTGGGCGTGTAGACAGCCGTCTCTTCCCTGTGTCCTCACGTGGCCGTCCCTCTGTGTGTGTCTGTGTCCTGATCTCCTCTTCTTATAAGGACACCAGTCCTATGGGATCAGGCCCAACCTAATGACCTCATCTTAACTTGATCACCTCCATAAAGACCCTGTGTCTGGAGTTCCCTGGTGGCGCCGTGGTTAAGAATCCGCCTGCCAATGCAGGGGACACGGGTTTGAGTTCTGGTCCGGGAAGATCCCACATGCCGTGGAGCAACTAAGCCCATGCGCCACAACTACTGAGCTTGTGCTCTAGAGCCCGCGAGCTACAACTGCTGAGTCTGTGTGCCACAACTACTGAAACCCACACGCCTAGAGCTCGTGCTCCACAACAAGAGAAGCCCCCACTCGCTGCATCTAGACAAAGCCCACACACAGCAATGAAGACCCGACACAGCCAAAAATAAATAAATAAAATAAACAAATTTATATTAAAAAAAAAGAATTTGAGGAGGGGGACACAATTCTGCCCATCACCCCTGATATCTAAAGTTTCCACCTGGTGAGTTTGCACATGATTTCCATTTTCAAAACCATCCTTTCTCATCAAGGCTGAGGAATCCAAAGTAACTTTTGGGAGGTGGGGCTGAGGAGGACAAAGTTCAACCTCTAAGGGGGCTGACTCACTGGAAGGCAGATTCGAGAGGAACTGTTCCCTGGTGTCCATGGCTGATTTCAGGAAACCGTTACGAGGTTCCTGCGGAGGTGGTCAGGTTGGAGGGGCCATGATGGAGTTCCTCATGGGAAATGGGCACCGTGCGTGGGAAAGGGGGCAGGTGGATTGGGCCGCAGGGCTCAGGTGTGCCCAGGTGTGGCCGTGAGGTGGAGAGGTCCTATGAAGTCGTGTGGAGAAAGAACCACCTGGTCCAGGAGATGGTGGATGGGATCGTTATCTACAGGATGCTGCCCCGGCCATACAGAGGATGCTGAGTGATTAACTTCACCATCCTAAGGTCAATTCTCTCATCTCTAAACAGACCAGGTGGAGTTTACCTGAATCCGCTGTCCCATCAGCTCCAAAGTATGCAGGTCTAAGGCAGACCCATGCCAAGAAAGAAGTTTTTTAAATGATGCAGCCAATACCTCAGAATCCTGATGGGCTGAAGAATGGGCTGAAGGCGTCAGAGACCCTGCCCTGGAGTGTAGACCTGTGGTGAACACACATTGGAACATTTTGTCTGTAGCGGGGAAGCAGGTACATATTTAAGCTTTGAGCCCCATGTGGTGTCTGCTGAGATCACTGGACTCTGCCATTGTAATGAACAATGTGGTGCTGACACCACAACAGTGTGGTGGACCCAGCACTGTTCCAATAAAACTTTATTTACAAAAGCAAGTTGAGGGCCAGATCAGGTCTGAGGGCTGAGTTTTGGAGCCCTGTTCTGTGGCCCCTGTGGTGGAACGGCGAAGTCCCCTGTGCAGAGGCCACACGCGGGGGTTTAACATAGGGCCATTCGTGAACCCCATGTGTTGGTGGGACGTGGTCTGTGTGTGCCTGGTGGGGAAAATGGACTCATCTTCCTGAGGATCTGCTGACTGTTTTCCCCAGTGGCTGCTCCATTTCGCCTTCCCACCCACTGTACATGAGTGTTCCGATTTCTCCACATCCTCAGCTTGCTTCTTGGTTTGCCTCTAACACAGACGGACCCCAGGACTGGCCGCAGTGTAGACAAGGTACCGGCTCTGGGAAGTTCAGAGGCTCCATGACAAATGGCCCCTGGTGCCCCTTAATTCCCAAAAGGCATTAGGAGGGTGACAAACAGCCCCACTGGAGCCACCTGCATGCCTGATGCTGGACCCCCCCTGGTTGATCTTCATCTTCTAGGGTTTTCATCTGAGAGGTGTGCCCCATCCTGTCCCCAGCGAACAAAACTGGGGTCCAGTCGCCTGCGTGCAGTGAAGCCAATCTACTGACCCTGGGTTGTGGTGAAGGAAAGTACAGCGTGCATTGCAGGCACCAAGCAAGGAGTCCAGGCAGCTGGTGCTCAGAAGACCCAAACTCCCTGACGGCTTTCAGGGAAAGGGTTTTAAAGACAGTGAGGGAGTGGAGCTGTGGGCTGTGTGATCAGCTGGTGGACCTTCTTCTGAGTGGTTGGTGGCGAGGTCATCGGGAGTCCACATCATCAACCTTCTGGTCCCAGCTGGTCTGGCGTCTCCATGCTGGCGAGCAGCATATGAAGGTAACTTCTCCCACCTGGTGGAGGTTTCAGTATCTGCAAAACAGCCCACAGGATACAGCTCAGAATATGATCTACAGCCCTTGAGGAGGAACTAAAGTCCTTGACTTTGTTTCATGGCCCAACTATTATAATTTTGTCTTGCTTGACTGTTTTCCTTTCTTCCTGCATTTTCTCATTCTCTGATTAAATGTATTCTTTGGAACTCGGACGGCCTCGGAGGCTAAAGCTTTTCTACAAATGAGAAGGCATGCGGAGGACATTGCAGGGTGGTGGTGGTGGGGATCTGTTCCCCTACAGGGCCCTGTTCGGTTAGAGTGGGGAGAGAGAAGTCCATTCTCCACGTGGTGTGAGATTATTTAGTTGCTGAAAAACACTTTAGGATGACAGGATGGCAATGTGGCAGCCACCCAAGCCCCACAAACCCCCAAACCCCAAGACCCATCCTCTTGGGGTCTTTCCAGCAGGTGAAGGGTCTGCGCTCCATCCTGGCTTGCTGGGACAGCGGTCCTGTCTCCAGCAAACAAACATGGGGTGCAGGAAGAGAAGGGTGATCTGCCACTGGAGAGGGTCAGACCCCCCAGGGTAGACGCTGATGCCATCTGGGTTGAGCGAGTGCCCTGAGCATGTGTTGGGGGAAATCCAGTTGCCCACACTTCCTCATCCAAACCACAGAGATCAGACCCACATGCCGGGTCACAGCCCCAAGCCTGCACTTTTGTTCCCACCCCCACTTTCAGAGCAAAGCCGACCCCAAGAGGCAATGAAGCGGGGCCCCGGTTCTACAGAAACCATGATTGGCTTCTCAGGAAGGTGGGTCCCTGCCCCACGGCCTCCTGGTCTCTGTGCAGCCCTGGGTGGACCGAACGGTGCTGAGAGTCTGGTGAATGCACAGGAAAAGGAAGGGACACACCCTCCAGCTCACACCACAACATCAGGTCCTCAACTTCTGGGCCGGTTGTTTCCCTCCAGAGGCTGGTACTGACAAAACCTCAAGAGAAAAAACAAGCTCATGGGTACGGGAGGCCCGGGGAAACTGTTTCACTTCCCCATAGCCCTGGCGTGAGGCCAGGCTGGGCGGTCTCGGTGTGTGAGTGATCCTCCAGCTTTAGGGGGTGTCACAAAAAGCTCTCGGCCCCATTAACTGGGACCCAGGAGGCAATGACTCTGTGTTGTTCAAGCAGCATGATTCACAACAGCCCAAAGGTGGAAACAACCCAAGTGTCCATGGATGGATGGGTGGGTGGATGGATGGATGGATGGACGGATCCTTGGATGGATGGATGGATGGATGGATGGATGGATGGATGGACGGATCCTTGGATGGATGGATGGATGGATGGGTGGATGGATGGATGGACGGATCCTTGGATGGATGGATGGATGGATGGATGGATGGATGGATGGATGGACGGATCCTTGGATGGATGGATGGATGGATGGGTGGATGGATGGATGGACGGATCCTTGGATGGATGGATGGATGGATGGATGGATGGATGGATGGATGGGTGGATGGATGGGTGGATGGATGGATGGGTGGGTGGATGGATGGATGGATGGGTGGATGGATGGATGGACGGATCCTTGGATGGATGGATGGATGGATGGATGGATGGAAGGATGGGTGGATGGATGGGTGGATGGATGGATGGGTGGGTGGATGGATGGATGGATGGGTGGGTGGGTGGATGGATGGATGGATGGATCCTTGGATGGATGGGTGGATGGATGGATGGATGGATGGGTGGATGGGTGGATGGGTGGATGGATGGGTGGGTGGGTGGATGGATGTTGGATAAACAGCACGGGGTCCATGCACCCAGTAGAATATGACTCAGCCATGAAAAGGAGTGAAGCCCTGACACAGGCTGCCACGTGGATGGACCTTGAACACGCGATGCTCAGTGAGAGAAGCCAGACCCAGAAGGACAACCAGTGTGTGATTCCACTGATAGGAGACGTCCAGAACAGGCAAATCCCCAGAGACAGAAAGTGGGTTCGTGGTGCTTTCTGTGGAAGGGGAAGGGGGATGACTTAGTGGGGACAGAGTCTTCTTTGGGGGGGATGAGAATGTCCTAAAACTAGATAAATGTCGTGGTTGCACAGCACTGTGAAAGTGCTAAGTGCCTCTGGACTGTGCGTTTTAAAGGGATTACTTGTATGCTATGTGGATTTCCCTGTAATTTAAAAGAAATAAAAAGAATCAGACGGACTGGCCTCCGTTCATGGGAATGTCAGCTGCACCAGGACCTTCAGGTCTCCCACTGGGCCCCCTCCCACCCCGAGCTGAGAGCCCAGAGCCCACCGTTGGGATGGGGGAGTGTTTGATTCGGCAATAAGGTCCCTCTGGCATTCGTATGGTCCTGCAGAGCAGAGCCAGGCTGCACACAGAGCTGATGGGACCCTGGAGGTCGCTCTCTGGAAACAAAAAGTAAAACTGACAATGGATGGAAGATAAATAACCTGCTTTTGACTCACCCCAGTTTTAGTTTCTACGGCCCCATCAGCGTGAGCTCCCCATGAGGGTTTGGGACATTGCAATGCTGATCTTGAAACCAAAAGCAAACACCAGGCTCTGTGGGACGCCCAAGGCCCGCCTGCACTTGGCTGGCCTATCGGGATGTGTGCGGGCTCCCAGCCAAGGACACAGCCCCGAGAGAGCAAACCCTCACCTGCCAGGCCCGTGCGTGCCCTCTGGGTCTCCTGGCCTGGGGTCTCCAGACCCCAGATTTCTCTACATGTCCAAAAGACCCGAAATCTTGCACGTTTTAAATAATACCGGTGTGTGAGTCTCTTGGGGCAGCTGCCACAAATGACCATAAGCTGGACACCTTAAAACGATTGGAATCCATCTTCCCCCAGTCCTGGAGACCAGACGTCTGAGGTCAAGGTATCCCAGGGCCGTGCTCCCTCCGGAGGCTCCAGGGAAGGGTCCTTCTTGCCTCTTCCAGCTTCTGGGGGCTCCAGGCGTCCCTGGGCTCGTGGCCGCGTCCCTCCTGTCTCTGCCTCTGTCTTCCCGGGGCTTCTCCTCTGTGTCTGGGTCTCTCCTCTTCTGTGTCTTAGAAGGACCCTGGCATTGGAGGTAGGGCCACCCTCCTCCAGGGGGACCTCATGTGGATCATTGCATGAATTACCTCTGCAAAGACTATTTCCATTACGTCCCACAGAGAAGTTCTGGAGGTTGACATGAAGCCTCAGCTTCCAGGGCTCACCTGCGGTGGAGGGGCCATGGGGTTACGCCGGAGTCTCCCCTGGACCGGGGTTTGCTTTGTGGTTGTGAATGGGTTAATTCTGGGGCAATCCGGGGGTTGTGGACCCACCCACAGAAAGCACCCACTCCTGTGCGGTTTGGGGTTTTCCTCTGGGGCAAGTGCTGGGCCACTCTTCATCTGTCTGATTCCCTCTCATCAAGGCGAAGACAGAACTGCTCAGAGCGAGGGACCCCTCCCTGACTCCTCGTCAGACTCCTGGCTTTCGGCAGCTCAGAAACTGAGCAAAGAACCTCATCTACCTGCCTGTCTCTCTATATCTATCTACTACCTATCTATCTATCTACGGCTGTGGTTCTCACCCAGGGATGACTGCCCCCAGGGGACATATGACAACGTCTGGAGACATTCCCGGTTGTCAGCACGGAGGGGAGGGGATGCTCCTGGCACGTGGTGGGTGGAGACCAGGGAAGCTGCTGCACACCCCACAGAGCCCAGCACGCCCCGCATCAGAGAGTCCTCCAGCCCCAGATGCCAGGAGTGCTGAGGCTGAGAAGTCTGCCCTAAGAGGGCGAGTCTGCCCGCACTGTCCTTCCGGGTCTGTCCCGCACTGATCTCCCGGCACAGCGTGCTTTTGGGGTCGCTGAGCTTCCGTGCGGTCACCATCGCTGTGAATGGAGATTTGGAGACCAGCCGAATAGAGGGACCCTGGCTGTGGCAGATGCACTGGAGGGCTCCTGCCGGCCCTTCTGTCCTGTGACCGGGGCCATACCACCCCCGGGGGCCCTGGCCTGGTCCCACCTGGCTCCGGGGAGGGTCACACTTCACTCACACTCCTGCCGTCCCCGTCTGGGGAGCGGCTGTGACCCCAGAGAGGACAGTCGTCTCCCGGGATTCACAGCCCCCTGGAGGGTGCACATCAGACCCAGTTGGCAGGGAAGGTGTAAGAAACAGCCCCAGGCCCCCAGGTGCCTTATGGACAAGACACCTGGTCTCCAAGGATTCTTCGGTTTCGGGACCAGGGCACTGACACTCCCCCTTGTTTTGCGGGTGGCTCTTCCCTATCAGGGAACAGTCACCCTATTGGGAAGATATGTGCTGTTTAGTTTCTGTAATAACGTGGTGTCATTTCTCAGGATGTTTTATGGGGAAGGAGACCCTGAGCGTGTGCGTGGCTGGAGTGTGGAGGGGTAAGGAAGCAGGAAGATGTCAAGGGCGAGACATTTGGGGTTGATCCTGAGGTTGGATCTGCAATGCAATTAGGAAGGACATTTGGGTCAGGAATTCCACCTGCAAACACCATATACTTTTTTTTTTTTTAACATTGGGAGATAATCCAATAATGCTGGGCTGATGGGATGTATTCCTTCAACACCGTGTGGCAAAGGGACCTTTCTAAGTTGGCTGCACACCCCGTGAAGTGGGGCTCCCCCCACCCATGACGTCAGCAATCTCTGCGGTCAGCCGAACTTCACCCCACTCATCCATGGGAAGCAGGTCCAAACTCATCCTTCAGGGAATCTTTCTGAATTCTGAAACCTCCCTGGGACTCTCTCTGTTTTTCAATACAAGGAAGGAGGAGTTGTGTATCCTTTTATGTCATCAAAGTGAAATACAAGGGTATCTATATTAATTTACTATAATAAAGCCAGGAGGGAAGATCTATGGTGTTACATTAGACGTTGCATAACCAGTTTTTAAAAATTTTTATAGGGGTATAATTCATTTACAATGTTGTGTTAGTTTCAGGTGTACAGCAAAGTGAATCTGTTATAAAAAGACATATATCCACTCCTTTTTAGATTCTTTAAAAAAATAAAATAGAACTTGTATAACTAACACAACATTGTCAATCAACTATACTCCAATATAAAATAAAAACAAAAACATAAAAGCATAAAAAAGGAAGCTGTATAAAGTTTGTGGTATTTTCCAAGTACGTGGGGCAACAAGTGGAAAAAATGATTCTTTCTAGTTATAGTTGCCATTTTCTAAGACTTTCACATCAGTTGTGCCTTTCCAAAATTGTTTTCTTCCCCTGTTGTGGGCTTCACCTTTATTGCCTTGTTGCTGCCTCTGCTTCAGTTTTTCTTAATCACTTTTCTTCTAATTGTAAAAAGAACGCCCACTGGAGAAAATTGGCGGTAGGAATGGAGATAAACTTCCCTGGTGGCGCAGTAGTTGAGAGTCCGCCTGCCGATGCAGGGGACACGGGTTCGTGCCCCGGTCCGGGAGGATCCCACGTGCTGCGGAGCGGCTGGGCCCGTGAGCCACGGCCGCTGAGCCTGCGCGTCCAGAGCCTGTGCTCCGCAACGGGAGAGGCCACAACAGTGAGAGGCCCGCGTACCGCAAAAACAAAAAACAAAACAAACAAACAGAAAAAACCAGTCTGGGCTCCTAGAATGGAACATCTTTGCATTTACTGTTGAAAGGATTATTACTTTGTTTCATGCCCTCTATTTCTCATGCTACACTTGCTTGAATTATGTTCAGGAATTATTATTTCAGTGTTTTGCAAATATCAACCTTTCCCTGCTGACAGTTGCATTTGCAGTGAGAAGTAACTGTATGGAATCCTGTTTTTAAAAAAATTATTATTATCATGAAAAGCGGACCCCAGTCCACTGTGGACCCCAATCTGTGGGATGAGAATACAGTCGGGTATTCCAGAGCTAGATCCTATATTTCTTGAAACATTTTACATCTTTTATTTCAAAGTCAGTGTTTTCTATATTGTACTTTAAAAATACATTGTGTTCTAAATTAGGAGTTTGGGATTAACAGATACACACTACTATATATACTATATATAAGATAGACAACGAGGACCTACTGTATAGCACAGGGAACTATATATTTTATATATATATATATATATATATATATATATATATATATATATATAAACTGAATGAGTTTGCTGTACACCAGAAATGAACACAGCATTGTAAATTAGCTATACTTCAATTTTAAAAAGGTTAAAAATATATAATGTTCATATTAGTTCGTAACAACTAATATGTATAATATTACTCCATTACCATTAATTATTAATTACAATGTAATTATGCCAATGCATTGTGTATTTTTATATATTACACATTTAAAATGTTTTTTGTTAAACTCTTTATTTTTTATGGCAAACTGCCAATTATTGTGTACCAAAGCTTTTCCACTCTAAAATTTTAGATTTCACTTCCTCTCTTCTTTGACCAGAGTTAGTTTTATGAGATTTTTTTTTTTTTTCCAAAAAGGGAACATTAGGAGCATGTTTTGAATCATGCCTGCAATTTTGTGCTTCCAAGATGACACCTTTTCCAGCACAGGATTTTGGGGTGGAAAACCTTTCCCTGTCAAAACTAGATAGACAGCCCCTGCCCCCGGCCCCCCCCCCAAAAAAACTGGAGAGATCTGGTGCTTCAGATGTTTGGGTATTTGGTTCTGGGGATGACTGAGGATTTGTTTCTGTAAAGAATCTGTTTATTTTTCTTGGGTTCTAGACGATGTTCTTTATCTTCAGTATTTAAGAAAAATTACCAAGAGGAATTTCTGGGTCTCTTTTCCCTTGGGGGAGGGGTGCTTTGCTTTGCACAGCTGTATTCAGTACAGGGATATTTTTGTTTATTTTTTTTTGATTATTGTTTCTGCTTTATTGGTTTTCTTCATGGAATTTATGTTGCAAATATACTATGTGTAGAGATATGAAATAATAAATATGGCATGCACATAGATAATGTAATCTATGTATACACCGTATGTGTGTATATACACAAACACCATATGTATACTATATTCATATACTTTATATATATTCGTGTAACTCATACATATGTTATATCACATTCATGTAATAATATATTCGGTATTAAATTATCTTTTAATCCTTTTACCTCACTATTCCGCCGGAGTTTGACCCTTCCTGATGGATTTAATGATGGGTGGCCTCCCATCTTTACTGCCCTGGCTCTTGATTTTAATTTGCCTGTTAAGAATTCTCCATGCTGTCCTTCCTACTCGTAACTTTTCTGATCACTCCAGTCCCAAGGACACCCTTCCCCTGGCACTTAGATAAGAGGCGGGGATCTCTGACCACCTGTCCCCCATCTTCGTGCTGGATCTGCAGAAGGAGCAGCTGCTGTGGGGTCTACCGTGTTTCTGAACAATCAGCAGTCGCCCTGCAGGGCTTCCCCGGTTCTCTGGGTTCCCTGTATGTCTGCATCTTTCAGGCAGGGTCTCTGCTCACAAGCAGGTAGGGGGTGGGATTAGGGGGTGGGGGGCAAGCAGAGGATGCTGCCCTGCTCACCGGGGTGACACCAAGGATTGGCCCCCACCTCCCAGAGCAGGAACAGTCAGGGCTGTCCTGTCATCTCCCGACAGTGCTTTCCAGGATCCTGCCCCTGGAAAGGGGGCAGGACCTCTGGCTAGACCTACCGATGGCATCAGGGCAGACGCTGAAGTGAGACACGTGACTTGAACTGGGCCCATCAGATGTATAGGTATGGAGAGAGATTCATTTTAAGGAATTGGCTCACGCAATTGTCGGGGTGCAAGTCTCAGATATTCAGGCTGAAGACCCCAGGGAAGAGCTGAGGTTGGAGCTGAAGCCCAGAGACCATCTGCTGGCAGAATTCCTTTTTGGCTCAGGGAAGATGGGTTTTCATTCGCTTGAGGGCTTCAACTGATTAGATGAGGCCCGCCCACACCGGGGAGGGCAGTCTGCTTTACTCTAAGTCCACTGATGTAAATGTTCATCTCACTCACAAAATAGCTTCGGAGAAACATCCAGGATAATATATGGCCCCGTATCTGGGCACTGTGGCCCAGCCACGTGGGTACATAACAGTAACCGTCACAAATAGATAACCTTGTATGCTGAGAGGTGGAGGGATTGCCTCTTTGCTCCACATGGAGAATGGAGAAAACCTGTCTGCAGGGAGCAGATCACAGCAGGACCCAAGAGGAATGCAGAGATGCAAAGCGGAGCACAAACGCTGTCTGGTCCCTAAAAATTCCCCAGCTCCCATCCCTAAGAAGGGCCCTTTCTCTTTTGGGTGGTTAGAGGGATAGCTCTGAAACCCGTGGTAGTCCCCAGTGATAGTTAACGCACTGGGCAGGTTTCTACACCTGGAAAGATTGTACCGTCCTGCCCCACAGGTCCACGGGCCCATGCTAGTTGAAAGTGTGTAGGCAGATGCTCTCTGCTCTGACCTGTTCCCAGAACATCTACTGAAAACAAACCCAGTTTAAAAAACCAGAAGAATGCCCTGCTGCTCTCTTTAGAGTAAAAATAACTGGCTTTCTTTCCTTGGGGTGAAAACTCAGCCATGAAAAGGACTGAAGCCCTGACACAGGCTACAACGTGGATGAACTTTGAACACAGGACGCTGCGTGAGAGAAGCAGACACAGAAGGACACACAGTGTGGGATTCCACTGATAAGAAGTTTCTAGAACAGGCAAACCCACAGAGCTGGAAAGTAGGTTCCTGGTTACCAGGGGCTGGGGCAGTGGGATGGGGAGTGACAGCTCATGGGGACAGAGTCTCCTTTAGGGGGATGACAAGGTTCTGGAACCAGAGAGAAGTGGTGGTTTCACAACATTGTGAATGTGCTGTACGTTTTACATGGTGAGTTACATGTTCTGTGGGTCACCGCAGTAAAGAAAAATACCTGGTTTTAAATTAAGCTTCTTAGGGACCAGGGTGGGGATGGAGGGCCGTTGTCTGCACTCCTAATACGCCTTGGGCAGCCGTCCAGCGCTTCTGCAAATGGATGGCAGTGAACGTCGCAAGACCATGCAGGTGGTCCACGTGATAGAACCACCGGGAATGAGCCTGCGAATATTTACAAAAATCCAGCAGGTCCTGGGACCAGCTCGTGTGGCGCGCTGTGCCCTGAGTCCGTGTTCTTCCTTTCCACGTCGCATCCGAAACGCAGACCCAGAAGTGGCGGCCATTCGGTCAGCCACCACGAGTGAATCCACAGCCTTATGAGGTGGAGTCTTGTCTGTTTTTATCTACTGGCGTCGGCTGGTTTGCGTAGACACCGATGGAATGCAACGGGTTCGGGTGACAAACTGCGGTGGGGTCCAGGCTTGGTCACAGGGGGGACATCTGTCCCACAGACAGGCTGTTTCTGGGATGAGGACCCTGTGGTGTTTGTCCGGGGACGCAGTCACCCCTGGAAGGTGTCAGGGAAACACGATGATGACGTTTGCTAAAACGGGACGTTGGACCAGGGCAGGTGGCTGAGTTCTTGCTGCTGCCTTTGTGGAGAGGCAGGCAGGCTTGGGGCTGCTGTCTGTTTCATACCCAGGCTGGTAGGTGTTCATTACCGAAAAGGCTCGCTCTTCTGAGCATCAGGAAGGTGCTAACTTTCCGTGGACAAGTCTTCCAGTGAGAAGGTGGTGCTCAGCTTTCGGTTTGCCGACAAGAAGACTGAGCAGATACCATTGTTCCTGCGTCCAGGCTAATCTTACCCTCACAGCTTTCCGTGTGCAAGGAAGAAAATCATAAAGCCAGCTTGCGTTTCTGCAGCTGCCTGGGACCAGAGGGTGGTACAGTGAATGCTAGGGAACTGGCTGGTTTATGGAGAGAGCCAGGCGTGGTGGTCCTGGCCACAGTGGGTAGAGGGAGAAGGGGAACGCGGCGGGTAACACTTTCTCCAGCTCTAAACATCCCTGGAATTCTGCATGTCAGTCATGTCCACAGGATGTCCAGTGAGCAATGAGGTGCAAATGGAACAGAAAAAAGGCAGGAAATGAAGAGCCGGCCCGAGCTATCCCCTTACCTTGGGGAGCCCCACCTCTGAGCAAACCTGGGTGACTGAACAGGGCTGGCAACCCAGCTGTGGCGGGGAAAACCCAGCACTACTGGTGAGAGTTTCCCTGGGTTTGTTGATTGCACGTCCTGGGGGGGGGGAATAAAATAAAACTACTGTGCCCCAAATTCAGTCTTCAGCGTAACGATGCTCATGTCATGTGATCACTGACAACAATAAAAATTGATGCAAAAATCCACAAGGAACAAAACATTAGCGTTTTAAATAAGGATGGGACCCATGAGGTGAAGTAAAACATTATGAGAGGTTGATGGTCCCTTGGTCAAGAGAATTTTGTCAAGTGGGGCAATTCTCTCAACCTAAGATGAGATGGGTGAAGAAGGAGACTTTGAGAATATTTTTGATGAGCATTCATCCATCGAAGTTGGGCCAGTAGAAATGTAGGAAGGATGGGTGGGTGGATGGAGAGGACAAAGGTGGCCAGTGCTCTAACACTGGGCCCTCGTTCAGTTCACTGGTCGCTGGGATTCTTGCAACCGTGAATGAAAAATATTGCCTGCCCTTTCAGTAAATAAAGGATGTTGCGGCCATGAGGCCACAACAGCCACTCCCAACGGTGCACCCTGGGGGGACTCAGGATGGAGAAAAACAGGATGCTGGCCCCGGACAGCTAAGGTGCACATCAAAGGAATGATTTCGATGAGCCCAGACTCTTGCATCTCCCCATACATAGAAACGCGCTAAATTCATGCACTTGAAATGCCTGATTTTCTTTAATTAACTGGGACCTTCTAATGTTCTGACCACCTGGTCTTCGTTGCAAAAACCCCTAGATACCCTCGCCCCTCCCCGACCTCTTGCAAGCAGTGCCTCAGAGCCTTCTGAGACGCTGCCTCCCGGACTTAAGTCCTCAGCAAGTCCACCAAATAAAACAGAATTCTCAACTTTTAGGTTCTGCATTTTTTTCAGTCCACACAACGCTTACCCACTCCCCCCGTCACCCTCAGGGTCCAGCTCCAGGAGGCGAGAGCCCAGTCCCCGAGGATGAGTCCTTCTCTCGCCGACCTCTCAGGACTGGGCCCTGTCTGTGAGTCTGTCTGGCAGCCCTCACTTGTTGGGGGCCTCGTGGTGTGGACCACAGTCCTGGGCCTCCCCCACCCCCAGCTGTCACCTGCCACTGGAAACTTCCAGTTGACCATCGCTACACAGTTGGCTCTGGAGCCCATGCTTTTTCCTGGTTCTGTTCATCCCGGACAAACACCTTCCACTCTGTTCTGAATTACACCCCAGTTACCCTAAAGAGAAAAGGGAAGGCCCGCACGCTGGTGACAGACCTGAGGACGTCATTTCTGTGAAAGGAGGGACTCTCCTTTATCTCAGTTTTGTACCTTTATCTCCTGCTCCGAGACTGCCCTCTGCTCTGATCTTCACAACATCTGATTTTCTCCTCCTCACACAGGAAATAAGACCCCCCCCATAGCATATAAGACCCCACCCCCCATAGCATATCTCCTTAAAATATCACTTGCACATCAACAGCTAATGAATTCCCGGACTCTGCAACACAGGAAGCAGCATTTTCTCATCAGGCTATGTTGTCCATGAAATCTCCCCATCCCCCTGTTCCTAAGCAACCTTAGGTAACCTGTCGTGGTACCCTGGGTCCTTTCTCATGGAGTGTATTTGATTCTTGTGATCTCATCATTAACAGGGCTAGACACGGATCATCTCTCCTGGTGACCTCACCTCCAGACCACTTCCAGTGACTGGGGTGGTGTCTGTCTCCTGTCGACCACCCCTTAGGTCTCTGTATCTGCAAACCCAAGCTTACAGATGATTAACGTGTTGTAGTGCAGTCGGGGGAAGAGAAAGGGACGGTGGGAGAAAGTCTCCGAGAGAACCACACACATAATACCTTTCCTTCCAAAGACTTGGAGAGGTGAGGCTGGTACCGTTTACTAAAAAAAAGAAAAAAAAATTCCAGCTCTAATTATGCAGATCTGGGGAGGAAATAATGTAGAGATTTAAGGAACGTTCTTGAGAAATAATGGGGAAGGCACCAAACCATGAAGACACTTTACTCATGCCTACAGACTGGGAACAACCACCCTGAAAATATAGTCCATCTTTGCACAGAGTGAGGAGGGAGGGCCCTTGCTAAACCAACCTTCTGCTCCAGGAAACACTGTGTGTCCCTCTGCGATCGTATGATGGACCACACAGGCGAGGGGAAGTGGGAGATGAAATCGATCTTAACGCAGCAAGATATAACCGCAGCCTCCACTTGGGTGCTGACGGCTGGTGTATGGTTCAGCCTCTCCTGGACCCGCCAGGATCTCGTTGTCCTGGGGACCCCACCGGAGGGCTCTCTGATCTCCCCCAGGGAAAGTCCCATAAGGACATTTGGCCACTCCTGCCTGGGCTTGTGCAGAGGGTGCCTCTTTGCACCAGGAGGCCACGTTCCCTTCAACTACCTTCCACAAGCCCTGCTGTACTGCCCTTAAAGCTCTCGCCCTGTTCTCATGAGGGGACCCCACCCTCGCCCTCCCCAGGCTTTATGTCACCCTTTCTCATCTTCCTTCAAAGCACTGCCATAAATTGTAGCACTCCTGTGCTTTGCTTGTGCGTAGTGAAGACTTAACCTGACCCAGAGACAGGCCTGTCTTTGCCCTCTACTCCCGAGAGGTGACCTCCAGGCCCCTGCAGTGTCCTGCTTCATAGGCGTGTCTTTGTCTGCTTGGGGACGTTGGCTGCTGGACCCTTTAACGATGCGATTTATGATGGGGACTTTGGGACATGCCATATCAGTTCCAAACTCCAGGAGAAGATGGAGACTACAAACATTAGTATCCTGAACGTCTGGAGGGGGCTGGAGACTAAAGGACAGCCACGTGGTTGAGTACCAATAATACTGGATGCTGAGGCTCAGGTGAGTTTCCCTAGTGGACAATATTCTGTGCATATTGTCACACATTGATGCGTGCACGCATGGATGGGTGGCTGGCTGGCTGGCTGGATGACGGGTGGGTGATGGATGGGTGATGGACGGATGACGGATGGATGGATGGATGGATGGATGGATGGGTGGCTGGATGGATGATGGATGGCTGATGGATGGATGACGGATGGATGGATGATGGATGGATGGATGGATGGATGGATGAATTGGGGGGTGGATGGTTGAATTGTGCCCAGTATCTTCTCCTGTACCAGGGATGCACCTCCAACATCATGGTTTTTCCTGCTCTAGACTCACCCGGGGCTCCTGAGTTTACAGGACAGCTCCCTTAAGGCTGCAGGCACCTCCAAGCTAAGTCAACCCTCCTGGACCCACCTGCCTCCTTCCTCTTCCAAACTGCACCTTCTTCTGTTGGTTTCCCCTCAGTGCATGTCATTGACCTCACCCGGTGGCCAGAGCCTGGGACCTCAGAGTCATTCTTATCCCACCACCCCTGACCCTTGTAACCCAACCAGACACCCTTGATCAATCCCTGAGTCCTTTATCCCAACCTAATCCCCTTTCTCCATCTTCGACAGTGATGCAGTCACCCACCCCAAACTACTGATCCAACAGTCTGACGTCACCGTTGAGTACCACCGTATCATCACAACAGCAGGGGCGTGTAACATATCTGCAGCATGAGGTCTTCATGTAACACTCAGAGAGTGAGTGGGTGAGTATATCTGTGCCTGACTCAGCATAGAGGTTGCTGTCACGGCTTACCCAGCGTCCTGTGTGTGTGCGTTAGGGCTGTTTCCAATGTCAGGTCTTCTAATGCAGCCAGAAGTATTAATTGCACATATGCCTTTTATACCTACAGGGACTACATATATATATATATATATACACACACACACATATATATGTATATACACACATATGTACCTTATATACGCATACTATATGTGTGTGTGTGGCCACACGCGCACGTATGCAGAACTTACACATATGCTTTTGTATATCTGTGGGGAATAATTCTATAGTCTGAATTACCCACACTGAGGCTGGAGACTCAGAGAATGTGAGCACTTTAAACATGGTACTTGAGAGATTTTGTGGAATTTACTTTTGAACATCAGGCTAATTTGTACCGCCAGCACCAGCAGAGGCGAGAGTGCATTTCTGCAGAGTCTTCAATGGTGGGGTGCCTTTTTCTTTCTATTGTGCTGCTTACGGCATGATACATTGCGTAGAAAGTTCTGGAATAAATAAGAAATGATCTAACAGGAGACTGAGTGGCAGAAGGTGGACTCCATAAATAGGGGAATGTTCATGGGAAATGACTACTTTGCTGAGGATGGATGACCCTTCAGACCTTGGCTTCACATCCAGACCAGAGGATTAATATGGTGGAGCTCTTGCCAGTGTTCATTAAGGAGGTGGGTGCGCCACCTGGTGGAAAGGGGTTGTTTTGAATAAAGTCTTGAGAGGCATGGATCTGTGAGGTGGATGGAGAGAGGGATGGCTGGATGGGTAGGTGGATCGATGGGCAGATGGACAGTTGGGTGAGTGGGTGGATGGAAGGATGGGTGAATGGATGGGTGAGTGGACAGATAGGCTGATGAGTGGGTGGGTGGGTAGACCAGTGGATGAGTGGATAGACTGATGAATGGATGGATGGATGGATGGATGGATGAAGAGACAGACAGATGGAGTGTAGAGGATGAATGGACAGATGAATGGACACACAGGTGGATGAATGGATGGATAGCCAGACAAATGGTTGGTTGGATGGATGGATGGATGGGTTGTTGGATGAAAGGACAGATAGGTCAATGGATGGATGGATAGATGCATAGATGAATGGATGGATGGGTGGGTGGGTACATGGATGGATGGGTGATGGACAGACGTATGGGTGGATGGGTGGAGGGTGAATGGACACACAGATGGATAGGTGGACGGATGGATGGATGGATGGATGGATGGGTTGTTGGATGAGTGGCTGGATGGGTCAATGGATGGATGGGTAGATGGATAGATGAATGGATGGATGGGTGGGTGGATGGATGGATGAACAGATAGATAGATGTATGCATACATATATACATACATTTATAGATGCCCATACTAACACCAGGCACTTTTCTCGAAGGAATGGATTAACAGGGTCCCTCGATATGGCTCAAAGTGAAAGGAATGCTGATACAGAGCGGGGAAGGTGTCTAACCTAGAGGGAAGTATCCGAATCTAGATGGAAGCCAGAATTGGAGTAGCTCTGGGTTCAGAAACAGGTGTCCAGCTTACTGTTCTCAATTCTCGCAGTACCTCATTGAATGCCTACATCCAGCATGAACCTGAGTACCTCTGCATCAGCTGTAATTAGTTACATGAAGATGAGGGCACAGCGGAGGAGGGTGGGTCTAATCTAATGTGTACGGGGCCCTTATGAGAAAAAGACGGAGACACACACACAGAGGGAGGACGATCCTTTGAGGATAGAGGCAGAGATGGCAGGGAAGCTGCCACAGGCCAAGGGACACTGGAGATCGCCAGCAAACCACCCAAAGCCAGGAGACAGACCTGGGACAGATCTTTCCTTGGAGCCCTCAGAAGGAACCCACCCAGCCCACACCTTGATTTCAGGCTTCTGGTCTGAAGGGGGTACATTTCTGTGCTGTCTGGGGTAATGTGTTACAGCAGTCCTAAAAACTGAATCGAGTGATGATAAGAAAATCACTGCTTATTTAAGCACGAGAGGAGGTCATTTTCTGCGTGGGGTAAAGAGGCATGTTTTTCTGTGATTAAGGAGGGCTGAGGATCCATATGTTGATTCCAGATGTAGTAGTCATGTATGGCTGGGTAACAAAGGGCTCCAAACGTAGAGGCTATAAACAACAGATGTTTACCATCTCCCAGTCTCCCTAAGTCAGGCGTCCAGGCCCCGGGCTAATGGCGTCCTCTGCTCAAGGGTTCACCGGGCTGAAATCAAGGTGTCAGCCGGGGCTAGGGGTCTCACTGGGGGCTTGGGCTCTCTTCAAAGCTCAGTGCTTGTTGGAAGAATTTCAGTTTCTTGTGTTGGGGCATTAAGACCGTCATCTCCCAGAAGCCACCTGCCAATCCCTGCCAAGTGGTATTTTTCCACCAGGCAGTTTGCTCCCTCGAGGCAACCAGGCAGTTTCTCTGCTGTTTCAAAGCTCTCCGACGTCTTAGCCCTGACTCCAACACCTGATTAGGTCAGGCCCATCCAGAATAATCTCTCCTTCCATTAGCTCGAATCAGTGGATTATAGACTTAAATTACAACCACAGAATTCCTTCACCATTGCCATATAATCCTGGGAGCGATATCTCATCCTATTCCCAGGTCCCCGTCACGCTCAACGAGAGGGATTTATATACCCACGCATATACCATGCCAGGACAAAGGATTCAGGCTACAGGTAATTGGGAACTTTGTTTTTCTGTTTCTGGGGTACATCCCCTGGAGGAACATTTTGCTCAAAACTGTAAAAGGATTTTCCTTGAACATTTCCCAAATTATTACAATCATCTCTTAGTCTTGCCGCTCCCGAAGAAGTGAATACCTCATTTCTTAATTCACTTTGCAAATTGCTTGGTAGAACACAGCGGAAAAGCAGTTTCCAAATTTAACAGTTCTCCAGGGAAATAAGCAAGCCATCCACATGCAAGCAGCCTTTGGGAGAACGGCTTTCAAGGGAACACCAAACACCTTTACGTTCTCCAGAAGAAGACAAAAGAAAGCAGAAAAGATACATACCCCACTGAGAACCCTGCCTGTGTTCAAAGAGGGACCCCCCTACCTGGGGGACCCTGGAGCCTCCGTTTCCTCCTTGTCAGGTGGATGTCATGATTATATTTGACTATATGGGTAGCATTTAATTCGACTACATATCTCACCCATAGCAGACACCCAGCAAAAACCCAGGAGCCTCTTTTCAAAACTCCACCTGACATAGGGTGGAGTTACCCACTCTCGCCCCTTCTGAAGCAAATGCTTTGGCACTTTCCGTGTTGAAAAACAGAGGGTCTGTGCTCTTGTTCTCCGACCCTGGGTTGTTTATTTTTTAATAAACTTATTATTTTTATTTTTGGCTGTGTTGGGTCTTCGTTGCTGTGCACTGGCTCTAGGCGCACGGACTTCAGTAGTTGTAGCACGCGGGCTCAGTGATTGCGGCTCATGGGCTCTAGAGCGCAGGCTCAGTAGCTGTGGCGCAGGGCTTAGTTGCTCTGCCGCATGTGGGATCTTCCCAGGCCAGGACTCGAACCCGTTCCCCTTGCATTGGCAGGCGGATTCTTAACCACTGCACCATCAGGGAAGCCCCCAACCCTGGATTTTCAATGTGGGGACTTGTGACATATTTGGGGCATCAGAATCACATGCCTTGTGCAGCGCCTGGCACAAAGTGGGAGCTTAATAAATTGTCATTTGTTAATTTATATCATAAAATTATATGTATATTATTATGCATAAAATATATGTAACATGTAGTTATGCAAAAGTTCATTACATATGAAATACGTTGCATATAACGCCTAAAGCATATTATTACTTATTTACATTTAAATTTTAGATATTATTAGGCTTCACCTTAAAATGATAAAATACATAAAGTATATGTCAAGTAAAAATAATCGATATGTAATTTGTGTCATTTTCAGATATTAAAAATAAATATTATAGAAAAATAAATGTTAAAATGTAAAACATTCAAAATGTAAAAATACTATATGTTTACACTAACATTGTATTACATATGTAGATGTAATTACCTTATAATATAATAACGTTATGCAACGAATCAATTCCTATAGTAAATAAAATAATCAATATGTAATTAGGTAATAGTTTATAACGAAATTATATTACATATTATGTGCGATGCATAATTATAATAGAAATTTAGGCCCAAACACCTGGTCCCGGTCCTAAGGCAGGTGGCCTCACACTCCTGCCCCAGGTGTGGCCTCCGCCTGGACCTGAACACAGGTAGCGGCCTGGGGGCGGGGTGGGCTCGCGCATGAGCAGTGCAAAGCCCGGGGGGGGAGGGGAGGCCCCGGCCTGCACCACCCCGTCGTCTCCGGAAGTCCCGCCTCTGAGGGCGGGACCAGGGCCTGGAGGAGAAACAGGGAGCCGCCGCGCGGCCGTTTCCGCGGGCCCCGGCGCCGGAAGCGGATATGCGTCACAGGGGCGGGCGGCGGCGGCGGTGGCGGCGGCGGTGGCGGCGGGTCGCGTTGGGGTTGCCTCCGGTGGACGGTCGCGACGCGGGGCGGGGAGGCCGCGCCTGCCAGGGTCGTCGGGGGCCCGCGGAGAGCTGGGGCCAGGGCGGCGGCGGCCTGGGACGCAGGCGGAACCCCGCTCCGGTGAGCGCCGCCCGCAGCCGCCTCCGCCCGCGAGCCGGGCGGGGGTCTGGGAGCGGGGACCCAGTGGCCGTGGTATCAGAGGGCCGGGGTCTGCGGGGCTCTCGGGAACAGGGACCCAGGGGCGGAGGACCCAGAGGTCGGGAGTCTGCGGGCGGCCTGGGGGCGGGGGTCGTAGGCCTGGGGACCTGGAGTCTGGGAATCGAGGGCCTAGGTATGTGAGGAGCCGGGGGAGGGGGACCTGGGGTGACGAGGTAGCAGGGGCCGAGGTCTGCGGGGAT
Source organism: Grampus griseus (assembly GCF_964374135.1). Lineage (NCBI taxonomy): Eukaryota > Metazoa > Chordata > Mammalia > Artiodactyla > Delphinidae > Grampus > Grampus griseus. The sequence goes on from NC_138999.1 coordinate 1,001,299, forward strand.
CTTGGGGCCGAGGACACTGGGGGCTGGGAGAAGAGCCAAAGGCGTCCGGGGAGACGGGGGTTCCCAGGAGGCCACTGGTACCGGGGGGGGCGGTGCGGGGGGTGAGGGCAGGGCCGGTGACAGAGAGGGAAGGAGGCGGGGCCGGGAGCTGGGGGTTCCGAGGTTAATGGGGTTGGCGGGGGTTACAGGCAGCGGCCCGGGACAGGGAAGGCGGGAACTGAGGGGCGGGGGGGACAGTTAGAGGGGCTGGAGGTACTGGGCACCGCGTAGGGTTAGCTGGGGGTATCCGGGCAGCGAAGGGGCTGGGGGTCGCGCCCAGGATGCAGGAGAAGCCAAGCAACAGGGAAGCTGGGAGTACCAGGGCTCCCGGCAGGCAGGCGGGGGAGGGGGTAGGGTGTCCGGCGCTCTGGTTCGGGCCCTCCCTGCGGCCTTTGGGGTCCTGTGGAGCGGGGAGTCACAGGTCTCAAACCAGGCCAGAGCTGCTCTGCAGTGCCCCTGACCCTGCCACGTGGCTTTCCTCCAGCTGGGACGCCCGCACCCCTGGGGTTCCTCCTGGATCTGGGGCGGGAGCTCCGAGAGCTAGCGGGTGGGCGGGCAGACCGGCTGAGGCCGCCACCTGTAGGGCTTGGTGTCCATGGGTCAGGCTTTCTGGAAGCAGGCACGTCTCCCAGCAGGTGGGAAGAGCTGGGGGAGGAGGGTAGGAGGGGCTCCCTCCCCTCCCCCGGTTTCCAAAAGGTCACTTTTTATGCTTTATCTGGGAACAGAGAGGGTGCCTCTGCCCACAGTGGGGAAGTTGAAGTCGATGGCCCTTGGCTGTTTTTTTCAGCCTGAAACTTCTTTCCTGTTTCTTCCGTGGAAACACAGGGCCACCTCCTCCACAGACCCTGCCAGATGCCTGTCCTGAGCCGTCCCTTCCCTCCCCCGTGAGGTGTGTGCACCCTCTGGTGGAGGTGGCGGGTGGAGTCGGCCTGCCCCGTGTTCGCTGAGGGCAGCGACCGACCCCGCCGAGCTGGGCTCCCACTGCCCTGGCCCCAGGAGAGCTGCCTCTGGGTACTGGGGGCAGGTCAGCGCTGCTGGAGGAGTCGGGCTGCCAGCTGTGCCTAAACGTTTTGTCGGCCCGTTTTCTCCCCTGCTTTAGTGTAATCTCATTAAAAGCACCAACGTCTCGGGCCGAGGGCCTTTCCCTCTGTGGAGGCCCGTGTGCCTGACGTACAGAGAGCGAGCAGACTTGCCTCCCTGCTCCGGGCCCGCGGCACCGGCCAGCCTGGGACACCTCGGCCCGGTGCCCGGCCCTGACCCGTCGCGCACGGTTGTTTTTCAGGCCCGAGGTCCCGGCTATGGCTGCGGCTACCATCGTGCACGACACGTCCGAGGCGGTGGAGCTGTGCCCTCCCTACGGCCTGTACCTGAAGCCCATCACGAAAATGACCATCAGCGTGGCGCTCCCGCAGCTGAAGCAGCCGGGCAAGTCCATCTCCAACTGGGAGGTGATGGAGCGCCTGAAGGGCATGGTGCGCGACCACCAGTTCTCCGCGCTGCGCATCTCCAAGAGCACCATGGACTTCATCCGCTTCGAGGGCGAGGTGGAGAACAAGAGCCTGGTCAGGGCCTTCCTGGCCTGCCTGGATGGCAAGACCATCAAGCTCAGCGGCTTCTCCGACATCCTCAAGGTGCGCGCCGCCGAGTTCAAGATCGACTTCCCCACCCGCCACGACTGGGACTCCTTCTTCCGGGACGCCAAGGACATGAACGAGACGCTGCCGGGCGAGCGGCCCGACACCATCCACCTGGAGGGGCTGCCCTGCAAGTGGTTCGCCCTGAAGGAGTCGGGCTCCGAGAAGCCCAGCGAGGAGGTGCTGGTCCGGGTGTTTGAGCGCTTCGGGGAGATCCGCAACGTGGACATCCCCATGCTGGACCCCTACCGCGAGGAGATGACGGGCCGCAACTTCCACACCTTCAGCTTCGGGGGCCACCTGAACTTCGAGGCCTACGTGCAGTACCGCGAGTACGCGGGCTTCATCCAGGCCATGAGCGCCCTGCGCGGCATGAAGCTCATGTACAAGGGCGAGGACGGCAAGGCCGTGGCCTGCAACATCAAGGTGAGGGAGGGGCCCCCGCAGCGCGGGCAGGGCCCCGTGGAGAAGGTCCCCGCGGCAGGCCGCGCCCTGCAGGACGGCAGCCGCGGGCAGGGGAGCGGGCGGCCCCGTGCTTCTCTCACAGAGCCTGCGTCTTCAGGGCGCGCGAGGGAGCCGAACGTCCTCCCGTGGCTGCCAGGGTGACGGTCGCCCTGGGAGGAGCTCCAGCCGGGCCCCCAAACGTCCCTTGAAACGAGGCGACGGTTCTTTTACGGCCGCGCACTGTGCCCCGTGCCGCCTGGGCGGGGGAGGCGCGGCAGCCGGCCTCGGGGCCCCAGGGCCCTGTGGCAGGAGGAGAGAGGGGCGCGTTTCCCGCCGGTACCGGGGCAGGGCGTCGGGCCTCCGGGTACGCTCGTGCTCCCGGCGCTGTCCCTGTGGTTCGTGGTCCCCTTCCCCTCTCGGGAGAAGTGGGGTCCTGAGCGCTGACCGTGAGGCTCGGGACCCGTGGCCACGCAGGGGAGGGCGTCCCGGGAGCCCCTTCCCTGCGCTGAGTCTGGGGGAGCCGGCCTCGCGCGGGCGGGGCTGTCGCCCTCAGGGAGGCTCTCCGGTCGCCGGACCCGCCCCAACCTGCCCCGTTCTCCCTCTGAAGGTTTCTTTCGATTCGACCAAACACTTGAGCGACGCCTCCATCAGGAAACGGCAGCTCGAGCGGCAGAAGCTTCAGGAGCTGGAGCAGCAGCGGGAGGAGCAGAAGCGCCGGGAGAAGGAGGCGGAGGAGAGGCAGAGGGCCGAGGAGAGGTGCGTGCGGCCCGGGCCGCTCGGGGCTCCCGCCTGGGCCCCGTGCGCGCACCCGTGTGCGCATGTGCGGGCGGCGGCGGCGGCGGTGGCGGCGGCGGGGCCAAGCCCCCTACCCGCGTGGCCCTGCCCAGTGCCCTGGACGGGCCTTCCCCCTCCGAGCCTCCCTGAGTGCCATGCGCGGGTCCTGCTGACACAGGCACGGAGTCTTGGCTGTTTTGCAGGTTTTTGCGTTCAGGCTGAAGCTGCTTTTAAGTGAAGTAGAGAACTGATGACGTTGGCGGGTTTTTGCAAAAACGCCTCGTTTAGGTCTGTAAAGTAACTGAGGTTCACGTGTCTAATGGCAAACTCGGGGGACGACCTTTCCCCCTTTTATCTTTTGCTTTATGAGTTATAAGAGCAACCTGACTAACGATACTACCTGGATTTTAGAAAACAAGGAAAGATTCTTCTTGGTCCATCACGGCTGCTGTGCGCTTGGTGTTTCTTTCCAGCATATATATGTGTGTGTGTGTGTGTGTGTGTGTGTGTGTGTGTGTGTGTGTGTGTGTGTGTGTGTGTGTGTGTGTGTGTGTGTGTGTGTGTGTGTGTGTGTTACAGTCAAGGTGTCGTGTGTTTTGCAGAGTGTTGTTCAGTCTTAGGTGTGCGTGATCTGGGCAGTTCATTGTTCACCAGTCTGTTTATCTGTTGCCTGAATTGACTTACCTCTTGCCCTGGCTGTCGGGTTCCTGTTTTGTTTTCCCTTCTTCACCGACAGCACTAACACAGATGCGGAGATATCTCGGCGGGTAGCAGTTCCTTTGTCTGCACCGGAACCCAGTTCCAGGGTAGTGCGTCCAGACCATGCCGCTGTTCTCTGCTCAGCCCCACGTGGCTCCCGCGGGGAGGCGGGGATGCCTGGGCTGCAGACAAGGGTGTAGCCGTTGGTCGGGGGCCAGGAGCCCCGGAGTAAGGCCGTGGGTGCAGAGAGAGGAACGGGCGTCCAGGGAGTGTAGGCTGTGCTCGCTGCGTGGCTGCCCTCAGGAGGCGGCCCTTGGCGGGGACGGTTGGGATCGTGCAGTGAACCGGGCCGCAGCGTCAGCACGGCCCCCTCAGGCAGAACCGGGAAGCGCAAGTGGCGTGTGGACCACCCACCCGCCCTTGTCCCAAACGGGCCTTGTCCTCCCTCTTCGAGGTGGGCCGTGACCACAAGCCCCCGAGCTGGGGGGTGTAGAAGTTCCCCACGGCCTTCCTAAAGCAGCTCTGAGGTCTCGTTAAAGGCAATTTGCTTGACCTTATGGCAGGAAAAGGGGGTGGGGAAACGGGACTGAGAGTGGCCTTGGAGGACACAGAGCAGGACACGTCCTGGTGAGGACCCGGCCTCGCAGCCCCAGGGCGGCGCCTCGGCTGTGGCCACGGAGCGTGGCAGGGCTGGCCTGGCACGAGCGGTGGGCCTGGGAGGCGCCCAGGGTGAGCAGTGGTGGCCAGGGCTGTGGGGCGGAGCCTCGGCGTCTGTGCCGCATCACGGGCGCGCGTCTCTGGGTCCTTCGGTGTTCATAGGAACAGAGTGCAACTGCCCAGTAGCGGTCGCGTTCCTGGTCGTGGCACGCCGTGGGCCATGAGCTCCACAGTTGAGAGCTGTGGGCACTTGAGGCCCGTGAGGCAGCTAGTACCCGCAGCTCTTGACGGACACCTGCTGCGGGAGGCCTTCAGGTGTGTGTGGCCTCCTGGACGCCGGCACCCTCGAGCTGTCCTGCTTCCCCGTGTTAGCTCGGCCTCGGTGCCCAGCTCGCCCCCTCCTCTGCGTCCGGATGAGCTTGGGTCCTCCCGCCGCCTCCTCCGGGCCTGGCACCCTGGGAGTGATGTCGGCTCTTCTGCAGACAGTCCGCCTTCTGGCCTCAGGGGTCTCCTCTGTGTCTGGTCCTTCCCGCAGCGACCTCGCCTCTCTGCTGTGCCGGCCCCACCGGCAACTCAGCGAACAAAAGCTCGCAGGAGATGCGGGTGTGCCGGGTGGACACATCCATTGGTCTTCAGACCTTCCCTGGGGGTCTGGAGCCATCCTGCTTTCGGTGGCATCCTCATTTCCGAACGAGGAAGGATGTTGTTAGGGTCTAGGCTGGCGGGTGTGGTGCGGGGGTGTTTATGGAACAGTCGCTGTCTCCAGGGAGTGTGTACGCAGTGATCTCGCAGGGTTTCCCCAGGCAGTGCGTCCTCTCGGGACCCCTTGATCGGGGTACACCCCAAGGCAGACCGGGTCGGGTTTGCGTCCCCGTGCCTTTGTCGTTTCCACTACTTCCTATGAAAGGCCATGCGGTACAGTCTCTCGTGTTTGGTCTTGCCCTTAGCTCGCTGCTTCCGGAACCTTCCTGCGGCTGTGTATGTTGCCGATTCCCTCCCGCTCAGGGCCCGCGGGTTCCCAGGGTGTGAAAGCCCGGGCCGGGTGTCTCCGCTGCCGCTGGGGCTGGGGACGGTGCAGCACGCTGGCTCTAAGTTCAGGGTGCGTGCGGCCAGCGGAGGGGCCTCGTCGCTCTGCGTCGCAGCCCTTTCCCCGTCCGTCCGTCGTCGCCCCTCCGCCATCCGGGTGCCTCTTGTTCAAAACTCAGCGGCCGCTGCGTCCTCCCTGGCCATCCATCCCTTTCTTCACGATTCCGGGCTGGGGTCGCACTCAGCGAGACTCTCCCGCGGATGACGCCAGAAAGTCGCAGCCCCTGAGCGCCGCGCTCCTCGGGGTCCCCGGATGCGACTGAGGTTTCTCCGGGGAGGAAGCGCCGCGATGCCGAGCCCCGCGGCCGCCACCCGGGTGCCCTGTGGATGGCGCGCCCTCGCGCGTGCGGCCCGCGGCCTCACGGAGCCCGTGTCTCGCTCGCGCAGGAAGCAGAAGGAGCTGGAGGAGCAGGAGCGCGAGAGGCGGCGGGAGGAGAAGCTGCGCAGGCGCGCGCAGAGGCAGCGGGAGCGCGAGCTGCGGCGCGGCCAGCGGAAGCTGGAGAGGCTGCAGGCGGAGGAGCAGCGGAAGCTGCAGGAGAAGATCCGGCTGGAGGAGCGCAAGCTGCTGCTGGCGCAGCGCAACCTGCAGTCCATCCGGCTCATCGCCGAGCTGCTGAGCCGCGCCAAGGTACCACCTGCCGCGCCTGCGGGACACGGCGCCCGGCCCGCGGGTGGGGCTCGTTGCGCGGGACGACGCTTCTGGCGTCCCCGGGTCGGCGCTCCACATCCGCGCCCTGTGCTGAGGGAGCCTGCGGAGCTGTGGGTCGGCCTCCCCACGTCCAGGCCTCGCAAGGGCCGGCCTGACGGGGAGGGGGGCGGGGGTTAGGTGGCGGGAAGTGGGGGTGGGCAGAGCCCGCCAAGGGCCGCCCGCCCACCCCCGGGGCTCACTGGGGCCGCGCTGCTCAGGCCCCGTCAGGTCAGCCGCCCTGGGCCGGGGCCTGCCGGGGGTCGGGGCGGAGGCCGGAAGATGCGCGGTCCTCGCCGTGGCCCCGGGAAGCCAGGCGCCTGGAGCCGGGCCGCGCCCCCTCGGTCCGCAGCTGCAGAGCTGACAGGTCTCAGCTGCGCTGTGCGGACGGCCCTCCCGGTTTCCGCACCTGCTTCTCCTGGAGGCCAGGCCGGTAACTGCCGCGAGCCGGGCCGGGGGCGTGGACGGACCTTGCTGGGCGCGCCTGGTGCTCAGGCGGGCCACGGAGTCAGGCGCGGGGCGACCCTAACCTGTTGTCTGGTTACAGTTGTGATCAGTCCGCGGGAAGGAGCGTGGCGGGCGCGCTGAGACCTGTGGCAGCGTGTTCTTGTTTCATGGTGAATATTGAAGACCCTGAACAGGCCCGGCCCCGCGCCTCCGCGCCGTAATCTCAGTTCCCCGTGGCCGGCGACCTTCGCACCGACAGCAGGCGCAGAAGGCCCGCCCCGGGGCTGCGGCGAGGAGCTTTGCCAGGGCTTTCCTCCGCCGGCTGGGCAGGACGCCCGGGCGCGGGCAGGTGCGGCGGGCCGGGCTCCAGCCGGCCGCCCGCCCACCCGCCGGGTCCCCCAGGCCGGCGTCTGCAGAGCCGCGCGCCGCGGAGCGTCCGTGCGGGTTCAGAGCCCAGCTCAGGCGCGGCCCCCTCTGTCCCGCAGGCCGTGAAGCTGCGGCAGCAGGAGCAGCGGGAGGAGACACTGCGGCTGCAGCAGCAGGAGGAGCGCCGGCGGCTGCAGGAGGCGGAGCTGCGGCGAGTGGAGGAGGAGAAGGAGCGCGCGCTGGGCCTGCAGCGCCGGGAGCGCGAGCTGCGCGAGCGTCTGCTCAGCATCCTGCTCAGCAAGAAGGCGGACGGCGCCCGCGCGCCCGCGGGTCTGGGCGCCGCGCACGCGCACCTGCTGCAGCCGGTGCTGGACATCCTGCACACCGTGTCGGCCGGCTGCTCGGGCGCCGCCCCGCCCACGCCCACGCCCACGCCCACGCCCGGCGCCCAGCGCGAGGACCCGCCCCGGCCGCCGGCCACGGGTCCCGCCCAGAACATGAACGGCGGTGCCGCGGACGAGGCCCCGAGCAAGGAGGGGCAGGATCCTCGCCGTGTCGCCCCCGACGACGGCCCTTCCGAGAAGAGGTGCCCCGGCGTCCTCGCCTGCATCCCCGACAACAACCAGCAGCCCAAGGCCGCGCCCGCTGTCTGCGAGCAGAGCGCGCCCAGGAAGGACGCGCGCTCCGAGCAAGACAAGTGCAACCGTGAGCCCAGCGGGGGCCGCGGCCGGGCCAGCGGGGACCGGGGCAGCGATGACGGGCCCAAGCGGGAGCGCAGCCGGCCGCGGCGGGCGGGCAGCCGGGAGGACGTGAGGCTGCCCAAGGAGCGGAGGTCGCACAGGAAGCGCTCGCACCAGGACGGGAGCCCCCGCCGGCGCAGCGCCAGCCCCGAGCGCGAGCACGAGCACGAGCACGAGCGGTCGCGGAGGTCCCACAGCAGAGACCGGCATGGCCGGCGGGAGAGGAGCCGGGACCGGGACCGCAGGGGCAGCTCGGGCAGGAAGCGCAGCCGCCACCGACGCAGCGAGAGGTCGCGCTCGGGCTCCCCCAGCCGGCACCGCAGCACCTGGAACAGGTAATGCACGGAGGGCCCAGGCAGCAGCCGTCCCGGAGGACCAGGACGGGGGGAGGGGGGGCGCACGTCCTGCTGCTGCTCGCTGCCCCCCACGCCACCCCGCCACCCCCCCCCCAGCACACCCAGGGAGCTCCCTGGTGAGGAAGGCACCGCCTCCAGCCTCCTCTCGCTCGTGGCCGTGGGTCTAGTTTAGAGGCATCGTCCCCGGTGACGAGCTTTCGTTTCCCTTAAAACTGTTGATCCAATAGCTTTAACGTCAGCAGTCCTCTCTGAATCAGGAGGAACACGTAGGCCGCCAGCCGTGAGAATTGCAGACCACCCCACCCTGGGCACACAGGCTGGCAGCGCCGAATCCCCGCACCTGCTCGGAGACGCCTCTCATAGTCACTTCACGGGAGCTGCCTGTCGCGTCACGGGGATGGACTGTCCGGTGTGGCGGCCACAGCCCCATGGGGCATGGAAAAGAGGAAGCCTCGCCCTGCGGGTGTTTTTTTGTTTTTTGGTTTCTTCCCTCTTTTGTAAGTTTAACGGACTGGGAACAAAGTTTGGGTGGGATGCCAAAGGAAAATGGCTCTGGTGCATTTAAGTCATCGGCGGGGAAGCTGTACGTTCTGCAACGCGGAAACTCAGACGTGCCGTCTTTTTAGGTGTGGGCAGGTGCGGAAGTGGTACGGAGGGTCCCAGAAGCTCACTTTTCTACAAATTCAAGTAATTCAACGTAAAAAAAAAAAGGTTGATTAAAATTAGTTTTGGTTCCTAGTCAAGGTTAGCCTGTGTGGTTTTTTTAAGAAACCGTTTTGCTAAATTATTTTTACTTGGAGCGTTTCAGATTTAATGCTGCAAACATGTTAAATTTTATAATCGTTGGCTTCTCTGAGTGAAGCTCAGAAATACTTAAAAATAGCTGTTATCGTCCGCCTTAGGAGAGATGGTGTTTATTCCAGTTTGCCTTTTTATGGTGAAATAAAATCCTTTTCCAATGAACTAATGTTTCCCATACTTAATGTGTGTTCGCGTTTTTAAGTTCTTTGGGCTGCCTCACTGACCTGAGCGTGATTTGGCGTATCTGAAATCGCTGGTTTCTAAAGATTCATTTCACATGCTGTCACTTTTGTAAAGTAACTCCCTGGAGGAGAACACGGGTCCTGAGATTCCTTCAATTTGCTTGCCGGGAACATAAAAGTGTAGCAAGTTCACGGAAGCAGTCTTTTTAAAGCTACAGTGCCATTAAAAAAAAAAGACTTCAAGTGGTTCTCTCCTCACCTTGAGTTGGGGTAGCAGGTAGGTGTCAGTGCCCCTGCTGGGACCCCGAGCTGCAAGTGATCCCTCCGTCTGTCTGTGTTTTAAGTCAAACGCAGATGTTCTCAGCACGTGGAGGGCAGTTATATGCTTTCTCCACCCTAGTCACATCATCGTCAAGATCTCAGGTCGGCACAATAGACTTGCACTTTCCTTCTCTGCGCTGGCATTGGTCTGGTCTGTCACCAGTCGAGGTGTGCGTGCAGGACGTGCTCAGATGCCCAGTGATTGGAGATGCCTCTCAGAGGTGCACACGGGCAGCTGTGTCAGGATTCCTGCAGCCTGGCATTAAGTGTTTTTTGCCCCATCAGCAGCTCTGAGAAAGTCGGAGGACTGGGTGTCACTCTGGGTGCCCAGGATGTGTTGCTGGATGAGACAGGCCCCCTGAAACATGGGAATCTTGAAGGAGCAAGTACAGGACTGAGGAGCAGGCCACGTGGCATCGTGTGTGTATGTAGGGGAGGTCTCTGAAGTCAAGGGAGATCTCCGTGAGGTCAGAGGAGGTTTCTCTGAAGTGAGGGAGAGTCAGATCAGCACACATCTCTGAGGTCAGGGGAGGTATCGCTGTGGACGAGAGTCAGGCCTCTGACTTCTAAACCTGTTCCACTGATCATGCGTATTCCACCTCCAAAACCACTGAGCTACGCAGCAGAAGGTAGAGGCATAATCAGTGCTGCCCAGGCCAATCCTCCCTTACCGACTGGTCCTCCGCCTGCTGGGTCTGTCAGTTCCTGAGACGGGTGGCATTGACATCTCCAGCCGTAGCAGCAGATGCATCTTTTTCTCCTCAAAGGCCTAACAGTTTGTGCCTTTTGTGTTTGACACTGTGTTACTAGTTGCGTACAAGTTAAGGATTGTCACGTCTCCTTGGAGAACTGGCTCCTTGGTCATTTGCAGTGCCCTTCTGTACCTTGATAATTTTCCTTGTCCTGAAGTCTGTTTGGTGGTAAATGGGGAGGAAAGGAATTTGATGGAAAGAGATGTCCGTTACGTGTATGTGTCTCCTAGACACACACACAGCATCCGAGGGTGTCAGGGGAAAAGAAGGTTTTGGCGTAAGCCATGATTGTTCTCTCTTTTCAAGCCAAGCTCCACAGAGGAGAGGACAGTAGTTTTTTGTTGTGACACAGCAGATACTTTTAGAGGCAACGTGCCTAAGAATGAGGATTCGGGAGCCTGGCTTAGAACCGTTTCACCCAACAGCCCCTCTCCTGTGAGGCTGACGGCAGTGACTTGCGTGGGGACCAGGTGAAGAGCACCCATACAGCCCGTTGGGATCCTGCTGGTTTGGACTCATCTTGGGTTTAAGGCACTTGTCGTCCTTATGACTTAGGGTGGGATTTCCCAGGTTACAGTGCAACCAACCCTTATCCACGGGTTCCACATCCATGGATTCAGTGAACCGCAGATTGAATACTATGTTTACCACCCGCGGTTGGTTGAAGCCGTGTGTGCGGAACCATGGATCCGGGAGGTGGACTCTGGGACTGCAGCATCGGCGAATTTTGGTACCGGCGGTGAGTCCTGGAACGGATCCCCGTAGATACCGAGGGACAATTGTGCTTTCGTTTATTTTCTATAAGTTCTCTTGTTTTCTGTAGGAGTTGTTAGCGATAAAAAATAGAGATTAATTGAAACACGTCTGTTAACTAATTCGATTTTATCTTCACAAACCAGGATTTTTCTTAGTTCTGAGGTGACTAGACTGTAATCAAGGGCGCTGTGAGTAAGGAACACGTTCATTGAGGAAATGGAAGGTTTCCACCCTAGAAGCGTTGTCCTGCCAACTTCTGGGGTGAATGAATGGGAGGTTTGCTTCTCCTTTTCTGTCTGTCTCACAGCATTTTGTCCTGAGCCTCGTTCTAGCCGAGTGGGCTCGTTATCTCATTGTAGGTAAATAAAAACCACGCCCAATTTATCCGTTTCACCCGGCGGAGATGTTCTCCAGACCTGAGGGCCTGGGGGTCACCAGGTGTTCTGGGATTTGGGACTTGACTGGCTCTTGTGTCCTCTGGAACCTAGCGCCCTGCATTCGAGGAGAGACTGGGACATGAGGGAAGGCGCAGAGCTCTCAGGGAGGGCTCCAGGGAGGGACGGGGCTGACGTGGCGTCGCGCCGTTGTCTCACCCCTGTCACTGCCATCTTCACTCCTGCAGACCCTGCATCTGACAGGCGACTATCGATGCAAAGGGATTTTTGACCTGCTTTCGTTTTGTAGTTGCTTTTACTTATCTGGATTTTTAAAGTTCTGCCAAAGAGGAGGGTGTCACCACTGTAACCATGCCTCGCTCCTCCAGGCACCTGTGCTTTTCCTCACCATGCCTATCCCTGCTCAACACACACGGCGGAAACCCCGCCGACTCACCTGAGTCACCTAGGCTGCTGTCTTGCCAGCTAGAGTCCCCACTTCCTGTCTTTGCCCTGTGATCTCCCACGTGGGGCTTCATGCCAGCTCACGGGGTCCTTGATGCACACACGGTTTGAAGGGGATCGGGTCCATTTCTCAGTCCTCGGCTTCGCTCTAAACTTGTTCTTGTAACTGATCGTCCTGGGAATGTGCCTGGCTCCAGCGTCCCCCTTCTCCTCCCTCTCGCGGCCCCCGTGGAGGCACCGTGCCTCCTCCTTCCTCATACTTGGGCTTTGCTCCCCAAGGTGACACGGCTTCTAGGGTCCCAGTGTCACCTGGAGAGGTGGGTCTGGGAGCGACACGGTGACAGCGGAACGGAAGAAGGGCCTCCTGGAGGTGTGTGCTGGGAGATTGTTAAAAAGGAAGTGACACCCTTCTGTCCATGTTTCTGCTCCCACCAAGTACATGAACCAGGTTCCCCCAGACCCCAGGAAAACCGGGAGAAAGTTCACTCTGAGCCATCGTGAGAGGAAGCCCTGTCCACCTCGTTTAGAGGACGCATTTCCAGTCGAACATCAGTTATTAACATTTGCAAAGTTTTCATTTATACACCTGCTCACGATGAGTCAGAGCACAGAAAACACATAAAACCTGTTAACAGTAAAAAACCCAAAAAACGTAAATTCTCGTACAATTTCAATTTATATATTTTATTTTTTCTAGTTTTATTGAGATATAATTGACATATTGGTTTGAAATTTGTGTATACTGCAAAACGATCACCACGAAAAGGCTAATTAACCTCCGTCACCTCGTGTATAGACATCTTACTTCACAAGTATGATGGGACGACCAGGTACATTTCTAAGCACAAAACATAGAGCCCAGAACCCTGGCGGGGAGAGAAGTGAGTTGAGAACGTGGATAGAACTAGAAAAGGAAACCGCACGACATTATTATTTTAAACACGCTGTCTTGTGGGTTTAAGTGGATGGATAGAGTTATTAAATCGCTAGGGTGTTCGGGGTCTATCAGACACTCCAAAGAACGCAGCAAATTGGAAAAACGTCTGTTATATGCCAAGCATTGCACCGTTTGCATTTGCATTTAGATGATATTAAAAAAAAAAGCGCAGCGGGTACCTGAAAGACCCCTCCCCCGGGATGGCGGTCTGGTTTCAGACTTCCAGGTGTTCTGGGCTCACCTCGGGGTGAGAGGAAAAGGCAGGATTCCACGCGGCAGGCCTGTGGGGGGGTGGAGCTCCTGTAACAGCTGTTTTCCAGGTGATGCTCTTGCTCTGTCGGAGGAGGGGGTGCACTTCGTGGAGCGTCCCTTCCAGCCCCTCCCACCTGCCCCACTGCCCACACGCACATGGCGTGCCCGAGGCCCAGCCCCCTCCTCCGGGCAGGCCCTTCCCGGGTGCTATACGTACCCGCCTCTCTCATCAGGCCCCTCCAGTCAGCGCGCAGACAGGCTGACGTCTCCATCCCCGAGCTGTGTACGTGTCTCCCCACACCCACTTCAGCCTGAGTCCCCCCATCTCTGCTCTCGTCCATAAAACCCCTGCAGGAGGGTCTTCTCTCCTGCCCTGCAACTCAGGCGCTGCCCTCACACTCCCACCACCCTCACCGCCCCGTCAGAACGCTCGCACCCAGGCGCTGTAGACGGAACGTTCGCGTCCCCCCAAATTCAGACATGTTGTGGGGGGCCCCTTACCCCCAAGGCGATGGTGTCAGGAGGTGGGGCCTCTGGGAGGTGATGAGGTCATGAGGGTGGAGCCCCCGTGGATGGGATTAGTGTCCTTAGAAAAGAGACCCCAGGGAGCTCCCTCACCGCTTCCTCCGTGTGAGGACACAGTGAGAAGACGTCCATCTAGGAACCAGGAGGAGGGTCCTCACCAGATGCTAAATCTGCCCTCGCCGGGATCTCGGACGTCCAGCCTCCAGGACCGTGAGGAATCAGTGTGTGTTGCTTATAAGCCCCCAGTCTGAGGTATTACAGGAGCTGCAAGTAACGAATACCAGGTGGTCTCCAAGTACGTCTGAACTCGCCCTTCTCTAATCACGTTTCCTCTTGCTTTAGGGCAGCAAGTTAAATCATCCTGCGGCCCCAGGCTCCAAACTAAAAAGCAAACAATTTGCTCAATTAAAAAACCCACTAGAACGGCAGTACTACTAGGACTACTAGTCACCACCACTGATAGTAATAATAAAAGGGAAATAAACACTGACAAGGATGTGGAGAAACTGGGTCCCTGTGCACAGTTGGTGGGAATGTAAATAGGGCAACTGCTGTGGGAAGCAGTATAGCAGTTTCCTAAAAAGTTAAACATAGACGTACTGTGGGACCCAGTCATCCCACTGCCAAGTGTACACCCAGAGGAACTGAAAACAGTCATCTAAGAAAAGCTTGTACAGGGATATTCATAACGGCAGTATTTACAACGGCGACAAATGTGGAAACAACCCAAGTGTCCATGGATGGATGGATACACAGCACGGGGCCCATGCACACAGTAGAATAGGACTCAGCCGTGAAAAGGAGTGAAGCCCTGACACAGGCTGCCACGTGGACGGACCTTGAACACGCGATGCTCAGTGAGAGAAGCAGACACAGAAGGACACACAGTGTGTGGTTCCGTTGGTAGGAAACGTCCAGAACAGGCAAATCCACAGAGACAAGAAAGGAGATTCATGGTTGTCGGGGGCTGGGGGAGGGGGAGGGGGAGTGACTTTTCATGGGGACGGGGTCTCCTCGGGGGGATGAGAAGGTTTGATAGAGGTGATGTTTGCACAACACTGTGAAAGTCCTAAACGCTTCTGAGCTGTTTACCTGAAATGGTTAAAATGGTCAGTTTTATGTTACGTGCATTTTACACGAATGAAAACCTAAGGATCTGGTGTTTTGGCTTTTTGTTTGATTTCTCCTTTCCCGGCTTCTTGGTCTAACTCAGTAACGGAGCCAGACTCGGGTCCTGTGTGCAGTAAAGCCAGTCTCCTTCACCCCTGTGGCGAAGGAAAGTGCAGCCTTACTGCAGGGCCCAGCAAGGAGAACAGGGCTGGTGCTCGAAAAACCCGACCTCCCCGAAGGGCTTCGGCAAAGCATTTTTAAAGGCGAAGCACGGTAGGCGTGTCCCAGGATGTGCGATCAGCTCCTGCACAGTTCTCTGATTGCCTGACGGTGAGGGACCAGGACAGGGTCACAGGGGTTCACGTCATCAGTCCTCAGCTGCCAGGAGGTCTGGGGGCTGTGTGCTCATGATCATCAGGTAGTTAATTTCTTCCACTTGGTGGTGGTTTTAGCCTCTGCAGAGCAACTCCGGAAACGTGCACCAGATACTGTTATCTAAGTACTTCAGGGAGGAGCTACGGCAGAGGGCATGGGGGAGGGGTCTGTCCCGGAAGGCCCCAGAGGCTCCTACTCGGTTACAGTTCCCTGGGCGCCTCGATCTTTGAAAAGGTTTAGAAGGCTGGTTTGGTTCAGGGACTGGAGGGTGTACAGCTCCCCAGACATCGGCCAGCCCCGCCCTTCTGGGCCGCGGCGGGGAGCAGAGGATGGTGTGGCCGCCGCCCACCCGCCATGCTTCGGCCTCTCCAGGCTTAGGCCCACGCGGCTCACAGCCCGGGGCGTCTCTCCTGCTCATGCGTCGTCCTTACACCAGCTCGGTATCTCCTCGGCCTTGGACCCCACCCGCTGCAAGGCGCAGAGTGAGGGGTGCACCTCTGAAACAGGAACGCTGCCGTCCAACACTGATCCGTGACTCGGTGCTACTGGTGAGAAATCTGTATGGGTTTTCTGGGGCGTCTGTGACAGATGGACACAAGCTGGGGGCTTAAAATAACAAACAGTCATCCTTCCCCAGTCCTGGAGGCCAGGCATGTGAGGGTCAAGGTGTCCCAGGGCTGAGGTCCCTCCAGAGGCTCCAGGGGAGGGTCCTTCCCGCCTCTTCCAGCTTCTGGGGGCTCCAGGCGTCCCTGGGCTTGTGGCCGCATCCCTCCCCTCTGTGCCTCTGTCTTCCCGGGGCTTCTCCTCTGTGTCTGGGTCTCTCCTCTTCTGTCTCTTAGAAGGACCCTGTCATTGGATGTAGGGCCACCCTCCTCCAGGAGGCC
Source organism: Grampus griseus (assembly GCF_964374135.1). NCBI lineage: Eukaryota > Metazoa > Chordata > Mammalia > Artiodactyla > Delphinidae > Grampus > Grampus griseus. The sequence continues at coordinate 1,016,960 of NC_138999.1, forward strand.
ACCTCATCTCAGACCCTTCACTGCATCACACCCACAAAGACTGCATTTCCAAATAAGGTCTTTTCTGAGGTTCCAGGAATTTTAGGGGGACAGTCTTCAACCCAGTGCAACATCCCAATTTCAGAGATGTTAAGTGTTTGGGTTTTTTAAATGTACATTTTGGAATTGATACAACCATTTCTCACCTAATGACTAGATCACGTTGAATCTCTGATTTAACATCTTCCTTGCACGTCAGCCCTGGGAGTGTTTAAAAAGCCGGAAGCTTTTTACATTTGTGCTTACGTTTAAGTTAGAGATTTAAAAAAAAATTTATTTTATTGAGGCAGAGTTGATTTACAATGTGTTAATTTCTGCTACAAAAGTGTTTCAGTTATACGTATATATGTATTTTATTCATATTCTTTTCCATGATGGTTTATCCCAGGATATTGAATATAGTCCCCTGTGCTCTACAGTAAGACCTTGTTGTTGATCCATCCTAAATGTAATAGTTTGCATCTACTAGCCCCAGACTCCCACTCCATCCCTCCCCCACCCCCCTCCCCCTTGGCTACCACAAGTCTGTTCTCTACGTCTGTGAGTCTGTTTCTGTTTCATAGGTGTTTGTGTCATGTTTTAGATTCCATGTATAAGTGATATCATATGGTATTTCTCTTTCTCTGGATGACTTGCTTCACTTAGTATGATCATCTCTCGGTCCACCATGTTGCTGCAAATGGCATGGTTTCATTCTTTTTTATAGCTGAGTAATATTCCTTTGTGTATGTGCGCCACATCTTCTTTATCCAGTCCTCTGCTGATGGGCACTTAGGTTGCTTCCGTGTCCTGGCTACTGTGCATAGTGCTGCTACGAACGTTGGGGTGCATGGATCTTTACCAGTCAGTGTGTTACTGGACCATATGATTTAGAGATGGTTTTAGAACGCGTATGGTTGTTTGCAGTGAAAGCAGAAGAGGCTGTTTGCAAGCTCGTGTACTGAGAAGCAGAGGAGCAGTGGGGATAGCCGTCTCTGTCCTGCACGTGTGTGTCTTCAACACTGATGTGCAGGGACCCCCGGAGACAGAGGCAGGGCAGCCACGCAGCCCAGAACAGGCCGTGCATTTTCATCCGGCCTGTACGTGCGATCACCTGAGGCTGCTTTGGTGTTCTGGTTCTTCCTAAGTTTCCACGGATGGGCAGACCTTGTTTCGTCATGCTTTGCTTTGCTGCATTTTACAGATGGTGGATTTTTTAGAAATGGAAGGTGTGGGGCCCCCCTGTGTCGAGCAAGTCCGTTGGCGCCATTTTTCCAACATCATTTGCTCACCTTGTGTCTCGGTGTCACATTTGGGTCATTCTCGCAGCATTTCAAACCTTTAAATTATTTGTTATGGTGTCTGTGGTTTTTGATGTTATTACCATGACTCACAATATTTGTTTTATTGGGGTGGCCTGGAACCGAACCCGCAATCTCTCCAGCGGATATCTGTGCTTTTTTCTTTTATTTTCTTTGGCCTCGCTGCACGGCATGTGGGATCTTAGTTCCCCAACTGGGGATCGAACCCACGCCCCCTGCCGTGGAAGCGCGGAGTCTTCTTAGCCCCTGCACTGCCAGGGAAGCCCCTAGGCTCATTTTTAAAGAACACTCGTCCACATAAATTCTTTTCTGGCCGATGAGAATAGCCTTCTGTCAGGATGCCGTCTTCCTTTTTCCGGTATAAATGGGGACCGTTGAGGGCCTGGCTGTGCAGGGCAGATGCTGATCCAATGAACAGCTCAGCACGGCCAGGCACCTTGGGGCTCTCGTGGCCTCTAAGTCCTTTTGAGACAGGCTGGGACCTGGGACCCTTCGCTGCAGGGCTTGCACCTGGACACACCTCTCCTGGAGCAGCAAAATACAAAGAAACTAAGGGACTAAAAATAACTGCGTGCATGCGCAGTTGGGGCAAATTCTGGACAAAAGATACAAAGAGACCAAAAACCCACCTGTGATCTCTGAAGAGCCGGGAGCAAAGGCGGGTACTGCGCATGCCCCCTGCACTCACACCACCAAAGCAGGGCACTGCGCATGCCCCCTGCACTCACACCACCAAGGCAGGGCACTGCGCACGCCCCCTGCACTCACACCACCAAAGCAGGGCACTGCGCATGCCCCCTGCACTCACACCACCAAAGGGGTGGGCAGACCCCCTAAGCCTCCCCTCCGGCCCGACCCCTGGACACACCCCTACCCTCACCCCGTAGAAGGACCCAGCTGCCCCCGCCTCGGGGAGCGGGGCAAGGGCACCTGTTACTTGTTCTCGCTCCCCGCCTGCTGCAGCAGGGACCTCAGTAAAGCTTTGCCTGAATTTCTTGTCTGGCCTCTGATCAATTTTTATTGATTAAGGAGGCCAGGAACCCCGGTCGGTAACACTTTCTGCCCCTGGAAGAGTAAATCCAAGCCCCGACCTTGAATTTCATAGGTTCCTTCTCGTCACTCAATCTCGTTACTAAACTAATCACCTTAAGTGAAGATGCCGGATTGATCCTGCAGCCGAGGGGGATTTGGCTAAAAAAGGGCTGCTTGCGTTTTAATCAAGCAAATGGTCTCCAAGGCCAGTCCCTCTGGCCTCCTGTGGGTCCCTCCCAGGGATCCCCCCGTCGCTCTCGCCTTCAGGCTGTGTCCACCGTGGCATGGTCAGCTGACACTGAGGTCCTGCTTGCCGGGGTCCAGGGTGAGAAAAGGAGGGCCACCACGGCGGGGGCAGGTGCGGGGGGGAGCTGCAGCCCCCATCTGGGCTCTGAGGGTTTAAACTTGAGTGTCAGAAATGGCTGGAAAAGGGGGGAGCAGCTCCCCAGCAGGGCTGGGCCATGGCAGGACCCGGTTCAGGGCGGGTTCTGGGCTTCCTCTGGGATTAGCATGGCTCACCATGGTTCATTGGTGATTGAAACGCCTTCAGTGGAAATAATTGATCACCCTGGTGTAGCGGATTAAATGATGGCCCCCCAAAACATATGTCCTTGTCGTAACCCCCAGAACCCAGGAACGGGACCTTATTTGGAAAAGGGGTGTTTGCAGATGTGATGTAGTGAAGGGTCTGAGATGAGGTCCTCCTGGATGAAGGTGGCCCTACATCCAATGACAGGGTCCTTCTAAGACACAGAAAAGAAGAGACACAGACATAGAGGAGAAGCCCCAAGACAAAGGCAGAGATGGGAGGGATGCGGCCACGAGCCCAGGGACGCCTGGAGCCTCCAGAAGCTGGAAGAGGCAGGAAGGACCCTCCCCTGGAGCCTCTGGAGGGAGCACGGCCCTGGGACACCTTGACCTCAGACGTCTAGTCTCCAGGACTAGGTGAGGATGAATGTTTGTGGTTTACAGCCCCCCAGTTTGTGGTCATTTGTTACAGCTGCACCAGAAAATTGATAGACCCCCTCTCTCCCCATATGAAGGGCCCAGAGCCTGTTCAGTCCATCCAATGGGTTATCAACGCCAGGGATTAGTGGGCATACGGGTTTGGGACCAATTCCACAGCTGATGGTGCAAGGGCGGGCAGGGGCTGGGGGTGCAGGTGATTTTAGGGCTGTGTGCTCATCAGGGACAGAAGGAGTGAGCGGAAACCCCGGGGGTCCCCATAAGCTTTGTCATCCCCTTAATCAGGCTGATGGAATTTTCTAGAATAATCCATCTTGGGCTCACTCCTGGCCCAAGCAAAGAGCTTGGGGCATCAGCACTGAGCCCCTGGCCGTCCCCTCAGCTTGCTCAGAGACCCGTGATTCTCGAAGCCAGGACGTTGGGGTCCTCCAAGCCAGGCTGGCCTGGAGGGAAGACGGGTTCCCCCTGGGGAGGAGAACTGCGGTCTCCTGGAGGAATATTCCAGCGCCTTCGTGGTCGCCCAGGTGGGGGGCTCTGAGAGCTAGCGGCTGGGCACGTAGACAGCCTGAGGCTGTCACCTGCACTGTCTGCTCTCCTCCGGGGGGATGAGAATGTCCGGGAACTCTGGACAAGACTGTGTGCAGAAGCTTGGCCATCGGGGCCTGGGGCCCTTCTGGGGATCTGTTGACCCCCGTGGACTCCATCTCAGAATGATGTTCATGAAAGCTTAACCTGAACTAGATAAGATTACAAAGGAAATGGTGGTTATTGGAATACAGGTATCAACTTATTTCAAACACTTGGTGATCGAGGAATACGGGTGCTCGTCTGCTGCACCCTAAGGTGATGCGTTTAAAATCGAGGCAGCTTTGAAAGGTTCACCCAGGAGGTAGGAGACGTAAGTGTTTCATCCTTTCTTGTGGCTGAATATTATGTGCAGTGAAAGTGCCAGACACAGAAGGTCCCAGGGTGTGTGACTCTGTTTGTAGGAAACGTCCAGGACAGGCAAGTCAGACGGGCAGAAAGTGGGCTTGTGGCGCCAGGGGGACAGGCAAGTCAGACGGGCAGAAAGTGGGCTTGTGGCACCAGGGGCTGGGGAGGGGGATGGGGGTGACGGCTCGTGGGGACGGGGTGTCCTCTGGGGGGGTGAGAAGGTTCTGGAACCAGATAGAGGTGGCGGTTACCCAACGTTGTGGATGTGCTAAACGCCGCTGAGCTGTTTAGTCTAAAATGGTTAAAGGTGATTCTTGTGTTACTTGCATTTTTGCTTCAATGAAAACTGGAGGGAAGTTGGAGCTGGATTTTGTGTTGTAGAGAGACAGGGGTGGCAGGTGTGTTGAATGAGGTTGTGAGCGGCGGGTGCAGCCCTTCGGCCAGATTCACTGGGAATCCAGTCCGTCCTCGCTTTGGGGTCCAGGTGGTGCAGCTCGCCGTGCGCAGTCGCTCGGAAGCAGGTAGGGGCAGGCCAGTCTCCGCTTGCTTGAGGGCGAGGCTGGGCCTGTCTCTCTGAAGAGCACGAGCCCTCCAGGCTTTCTCGAGTGAGGCTCCGCCGTTGAGAACACACAGCCTCACCACGTGGCAGCTGACTGTCCTTGAGGCCTAGAGATGCCCCAAGCTTGGCCACGCTGGCGGGAGGGGAGGGGTGTGTGGGTCTGTGGCAGCAAGACGGGGCGCTGTCTGCAGCTGGTGGTCCATCCAGACCCCCGGCTTCAGGGAGGGCACTGCCCGCCGGCAGGGTCCCACGGTCTCTGCGGCTGCTGTCGTGCCCCTGAGGACAGTGTAGCACCTCCTGGCCACGTGGTCACACATGCATGGTCTGGGCGGACTTCGTCCTCGAGGGGGGTGCTTAGATTCAGGAAGGGTGGACCGAAAAGGGGAGTGAAGCATCTTCCCCATCCAAGGTCCGGATCCCCCGAACGCTACCCGGGGACCCCCCTGGGCTACGACGCCTATCTTAGCGCCACTGAGATATAGGGAAGAGGACCTTACAGAAAACAGAGTAACTTGCTGCCTTCCCCTGGCTTGAAAACGTGACCTGGCTGTGCTCCCATCCCGTCCCCAGCCGGCTGGGGCTGCCCGCTCTTTACTCAGTGCCAGCTGCGTGCTCACAGGGTGTGCGGTGGCTTATAACTCTTGGGAGGAAAGTCGCTTTGGTACACGCAATTTCATGCCGTGTACTGTCACCTGTAACAGAATCAGAGCAGATGCAATTTTAGTTTTAGAATAAAACTTAATACAGCCTGAACGGAACGAGAGAGTTAATAAACTCTCCGTAGAAGAAAGCTGAATGCAAGCTTGAAAGAATAAGTCAGTAACCTCTCAATAGAAGAGTGATTACAGCTCTACTATAATAAGAGTTAATACAACCTCACTACATAAAAGCGAACACCGTCTTAACCAGATAATACAACCTTAATAGGACAAGAGTTAATAGAATCTCAATACAAGAGGTTCATCCAACGTTAAGAGCATAAAACTTACTACAACCACATAGAATAAGAGTTCGTAAAATCTTCACACACAAAGAGTGAGTACAGCCTTAATACAGGAGCTCATACAGTCATGACAGGGTAAGAGGTAATGCAAACTTCACAGAGCAAGAGTCAACACAACTTTAACAGAAGAAGAACTAGTACCATCTTTAGAGAATATACCTTAACACATCCTTAATAGAATGAGACTTAATAAAACCTTAATAGAAAAAATCTGAATACAACCTTCGTGGAATGAGAGTTGATAACATCTCAGTAGAACAAGAGTGATTGCCATTTACTATACCAAGAGTTAATACAACCTCACTGCAAGAGCTAATACCATCTCAATAGGATAAAACTTAGCACCTTAATACAGCAAGAGTTCATGCGACCTTAATAGGATAACAACCAATAGTACCTTTGGAAGAGTAGATTCAATCTTAATAAAATAAGAGTTAATGCAATCTTAAGGGAATAGGAATGGATACAATCTTAACAAGAGTTAACATAAAATATAATCTTAGTAGAGTGAGAGTTGATGGAACTTTAATATAATGGTTCTCAAGTGGGGACTGTGCCCCCGGGGGCACACTTGTCAGTGTCTGGGGACATGTTTGCTTGTCACAGCTGGGGAGGGGGGAGGGGAGCTCCTGACATCCGGTGGGTGGAGACCAGGGCTGCTGCTGCACACCCCGCAGTGCCCAGGACGCCCCACATCAGAGGTTGATCCAGCCCCCAACATCGGTAGCGCCGCTGCCTTAATAGAATAACAGTTACTAGAACCTTAATAGCAGAATTAGGAATTAACACAATAGTATTACACTCCCCTCTCGCACATGCATTTGGAGGGCTTTCCAGTGTCATCGTGGGTCGGGAAGCAGCAACTTCCCTAGTTAACGTAGACACAGGTCTTATTTTTATACTGTTAAAACAAACCTAATCGTAAGTGTGGGAAACACATTGTCTCAAGAAACCATCTCTCCACTGCACACCTGAAACTTAAGACAACACTGTAAACCAACTACACGCCAGTAAAATTTTTTTTAATTTTTAAAAATGAAAAAGGATAAATAATAAGGACCTACTGTGTAGCGCAGGGAACTATACTCAATATTTTGTAATCTATGTGGGAAAAGAATCTGAAAAAGAATGTACACGTGTATTCTTTTATATATAACTGAGTCACTTCGCTGTACACCTGAAACTAACACGACGTTGTAAATCAACTCTACTTCAAAAACAAAGAAATAAAAATTGCACCCGAAATCTAGGGTACAATTCTGGAAAAAAGAAAAATAACTGTCTCTCCTTGTGGGGCGTTAATGGATCCACCTCTCATGGCCAATGTTATCCCGAACCTTGTGTGCGAGGGAGAAAAATGCATTGATGGTTTATTCATTATTTTTACCCTTTTTGTATTATTTGGAGACACCCCATTCACTTCTTTAGATGGAGAGAGAAAAAGAGAAAATAAACCGTCTTAAGACTCTGGACACCAGCAGGTAGGGAACACCACTGACACCTTAAGGAAAAAAAAAGGACTGCGTATATTTCCTTGTTTGGAAAATGCAAACAATGCAGAAGGAAGGGCGTGGAATGAAAACGCAGAAGGACCTGTCTGTCCCCCATCCCCCGAATTTCTGCTCCCAGGTGACCAGTGTGACCAGCGAGGGACAGAGAGAGGATTATAGGATTTTGAAAACTCACGCGTGGCTTCCCGTGGTTGCACGTGCCCCTCGATATCCCTCGGGCGTCCCCTTTGGGGACCTCAGGGTCCCTCACGGGGGGTGTGCATTTCCCAGGACAGGTTCTTGCTGTTCCGGGCAGGTTCCATGAAGAGCTTCTGTGGACGGACAGGGCGGGGGCAGCTGCTGCAGACGCCTGGACCTACCAGGCTCCTGCCCGGCTGGCCAGCCCATGAATGACCCCCTTGGCCCCTGCCCCTAGGGGGACAGCCCCCCCCGGGCCCTGGCGCCCACCCTCCCTGGGGACCGATCCATCCACTCCCGTGGGGCAGGATTAGGGCTGAAACAGCAGGAGCGGTCTCTTCGTGGGTGCAAGGTGGAAGCGTCATTTAAAAACTGTTTTTATTGTGGTAAAATAGACGTACTATAAAATCTACCATTTTTAAGGGCACAGTTCATTGGCATCAAGTCCATTTATATTGCTGGGCAACCATCCCCACCATCATGTCCAGAACTCTCCCATCTTCCCAAACTTTGTCCCCATTAAACACTGACTCCCCCTCCCCCAGCCCCTGGACCCACCATCTACTTTCTGTGAATGTGACTCTTCTAAGGAACCCCGGTACGTGTCCTTCTGTGTCTGGCTTCTCTCACTCAGCATCATGTCCTCAAGGTTCATCCACATTGTACCTGAATCAGAATTCCCGTCTTTTCTAAGACTGAGTCATGTTCCATTGTTTTTACACGGTATTTTGTGTATCCATCCATCCATCAGTGGACGCCTGGGTGGCATCCACCTTTTGGCCATTTTGAAGAATGCTTCACGTGAACACACGGGTGTCCACGCTATCTGGCCCCCTACTTTTGGTTCTTTGGGGTCTACACCCAGCAGTGGAATTGCTGGATCCTGTGGTCATGCTACGCTGAATTTTGTGAGGAACTGCCCTGTTTCCCTGAGCACTTGCAGATGCACGCTCCCTCCCCATGGCGTGTGCGTCTGGTTCTTAAGAGAATTGAAGCTGAGTCTGGTTTCTGCCGTTGCCCCGAGGTTCTCTTCGCCGCCTGTGAGCTGGGAGTCTTTGACCTTCTGGCCGAGGTCCTGGAGGCCCTGGGCTCGGCTGCAGTGGCTGCACGTCTGGGCGTCAGCTCCCGGGGGACAGAGCTACTGCTGCATGCCTGTGTGTCCCTGAAGCTGCTTCAAGTGGAAGTGAGGAGAGAAAAAGGTAAGCATCCTGGCTAGTTCGAAGGAGGCATTTTAAAGGTGCACCCTCAGCACTTTTTTTTTTTTTTCTGTAAAGGGCCAGAGAGTAAGTATTCTTAGCCTTGTGGGCTGGCCGTGTGGTCTCTGCAGCTGCCACCCATCTCTGCCCTTGGCGCACCCAAGCAGCTGGAGACAAATGGGAGGGGCTGAGTGCCAATAAAACTTTATTGACAAGACAGGTGGTAGGCCAGGGTTCCAGTAAAACTTTATTAACGAAAGAGGTGGTGGAACGGGGTTCTAGTAAAACTTTATTGACAAAATTGGTGGTGGGCTAGGGTTCTAATAAAAGTTTATTGATAAAACAGGTAGTGGGCCAGGGTTCCAATAAAACTTTATTGACAAAAACAGGCAGAGGGCCAAAATCAGAGAGCAAAGGCGGGATGTCATTTACCAGCTCTGGATCTAGAGGTTTCCTCAGGCTGGTGTATGCACTGGAACCCCGATGAAGTATCCAAGGAACAAGATAAAAATGTGAAAAAAAGAAATCTCAAGGGAGTAATTTTCCATCAAGCTGAACTGATTCAGTTCAGGGGTTGCCATTTACGAGAGTGTATTATTTTGGTGTTGAAGCTGCTTTTCTCTTATGGAAGATGGTGATGGTAGGGTTTTTTTTTCTTTTTTTTAATGTCCTTCCTTTGCAAAATTCAAAACTGTCAACCCTATGTCGGTCATCCAGATGGTTTTTTAGAGTTTTGTCAATCCGAGAAATTGCAAAGTGTAGGGACTATCGCTTGATGGAACAGGAGTGGGTGGACCAGAGGTGTGGGAGGGTAGCTGGTGGGCTTTTTTCTTGCAGCCAAAGGACTTGTGTACCTGTTGGATTTCCGGGGTGCGGCCGAGTTAACTTGAACAGGGAGACATCATCTGAGGGGTTGGTGGTGCTCAGATAGCCCGGCTTGGAAATCAAGCAGGTACCAGCCACACCACGGGAACAAGCTTTGCAGGTCCCCCTCCCGGCCACCACTGGCAACACTGCCCCTGAATGCCCAGCCCATGCTGAGACCCAGCCGGGATACACCTGTGGAGGATGCTGGCTGTTCTATGGGAAGCACCTGGGGGTGGGAGGAGCCTGTGGTTCCCGCTGACATGCGGCCCAGGCAGGTGAGGATTTGGGCAAGCGCACAGGCTGGAAAGCCCCGTGACGGCAGCGTCCACTCCGGCTGTGCCTCTGGGGTCCCTGTGGAGACCCACAAACATTGGGCAGGTACGCATTGTGCAGGAGAAATGAAAGGCTAGATCCTTCCTCCTCGTGAGCGGGACAAGGCGCTCCTGTCCTAGGAGGGATGCCATGACCAAGAACAGGACCACGCCGGACCCCAAGCACCACAGCTGGGCCCCCAGGACAGGCCCAGGCACCGGATGAGCCGTTCGGACATGTGGCCCCGAGATGCCCAGGGCCGTCCCCCCTTGTCGGGGGCTGGAGGGATGGAGTGGCTTAGGGTGCAGCCGGGGAGCACGGTGCTGTCTGCCCCGGGGGGCTGTGGGCGTCCTGCACCTTGGGGAGATGATGGCCCCACCAGGCTCGGGTCCCTGCTGCACAGCTGAGCTCACCCAAAAAGCGCCCCTTTCTCCCCTGATCTTTGTTTCCTCTGCACGAGTCGGGCTGTTGCCCCCATATGTCCATTTTAGAATCAGGTGTTGCTTAAAGGTCCGCAGACTGTAATATACGTTTCCCTCGGGCTCGTTGGCTGTTCACTGCTCCGCCGGATCTTCCCATGGGATTTGCCGAAGCTGAACCCAGCAGGTGCGCCTGCTGCCCACAGGTCAGCCGGCCCTTCGGGACGAGGGTCCAGCTGTTGGGACTTCCGTTGTCCCAGGCAGGAATCGCGTTTCCATCAGGGTGTTCCCAGTGCTGGTGTCAGCATGTCGGCGGTGCCTTGGTATCTAATGCGTTTTTGGTTTTTTTTTCCTCTGTTCTGTGTGTTTTCAGCTGTGTATGAAAACACAGAGCTCGCCAGCACCTACCTGGCCAGAGCCAGCCCCAAGTCCCAGCAGGACATGCTGCTGTACGCGGCCAGGACCACCTACCTGGGCTGGGGCCACCTGGCCGCGCGGCTGTCAGGTGGGTGCGGTGTCGGTGGCGCTCCTGAGTCCCAGGGCTGCCTGGGGGCTGGTTTTCAGGGCATCCGAGGAATCGAAATGCCGGGTTTCTTGTAGAACCAAACGCGACATCATTAGATTTGGGAATCCGGAGCAGATGTGTGAGGTCACCTGGTGTCGACCGACGGGATTACTCTAATGATGTCGTGATGAGAATCCTTGTGCTTCAGGAGTCTCCAGGGGAAGCGGGGGTGCCCCAGGGCAAAGCAGGAAGATAATCTGGAACATACGGTGGAAAACCCTGCGTGCTGCTCTCTGCATGTGATGGCTGTGCCGCACACCGGGCTTCTCAGCCTCACCCCACTGGCTGGGTGGGGCTGGGTGACCCTCTGATGTGGGGCGTCCTGGGTCCTGTGGGGGGCGGAGCAGCTTCCCTGGTCTCCACCCGCCAGGTGCCAGGAGCACCCCCTCCCCCCAGTGAGACAACCAACAATGTCCCCAGACATTGACAGGTGTCTCCTGGGGGCAAAATCAGTTGTAACTGGGAATCACTACGGTAGAGACAGATGGATAGAGCTATAGATAAGTGATAGATATTGGTAGATCAAAATTATTAGATAAATACTGATAGATAAGTAATGATACATTATAGATGATAGATGATTGATAGACAATATTGACAGTTTGATAGGTGATTGATAGATATAGATAGATATTGATAAAATGATAGCTATTGTTAGGTATGGATAGATGATAGGTAGATAGATGGATCTATAGATAGTGAATCTATAGGTAGATGTTAATGATAGATAAATATTGTTAGATAAATGCTGATAGATAAGTACTGATAGATAGTGATCAATAGATGATAGATCTTGACAGATGATTGATAGGTAATATGCATAGTTTGAGAGATAGATGATGATGGATGGACATTATTGGTAAATACTGATAGAAGATGATAAATATTGATAGGTGGGTCTAGATAGATGATAGAGAGATAGATGAATACAGCAGTCCCCAACCTTTTGACACCAAGGCCCGGTTTCATGGAAGACAGTTTCTCCACAGACGGGGCGAGGGGGCTGGCAGGATAATTCGGGCAGTAACGCAAGCGATGGCGGGATGGTTCAGACGGTAATGCGAGCCGTGGGGAGCGGCAGATGAAGCTTCGCTCGTCTGCCCCCTGCTGTGTGGCCCAGTTCCTGACAGGCCATGGACCGGTACTGGTCCGCGGCCCAGGGGTTGGGGAACCCTGGCTGAATAGATAGATAGATAGATAGACAATAAGCGACAGCTAGTGGAATTATAATAGGTGACTGATAGAGAGAATCTCTGATGCTAGGTCAGGGTTTCTCAGCACGACTGACATCGGGGCTGGGTGACCCTCTGATGTGGACGTCCCGGGCCCTGTGGGCTGTGCAGCAGCTTCCCTGGTCCCCACCCGCCGGGTGCCAGGAGCTGCCCCTCCCCCAGTTGTGACAACCAACTGAAGACATTGACATTGTTGAGAACCGTGGCTCTCCATTTTCTTTCTTAATTATTTTAACTTAAACCCCATCTTGAGCCTCCGGTAGCTTAGCCGTGAGAACCCGAGGACCCAGTTCTGCCGCTGGTTTTGGAAAAGGTACAGCTCATCAGATTCACGCTTATCGTCACTGTTTGATTTCACGTTTCTCTTCCAAGATAAGAGACTCACTGCGCACGTGGCGTCGATGCTGTTCTGAGCATCCCCAGGTGGCCCAGGGCCGGTGCGCAAAGTGCGTCAGGGTCGGGCCCACAGCTTGGAGCCAAGGGGACTCTCAGTGAGTCTCTGAGGGAGACCAAAGCGTCAGGGGTCTCGTGTCACAACCAGACAAGAGGGCACAGTAGGGGCAGTGGCACGGCAGAGCGTGGACGCCCGTCTAAGGGGTCAGCCCCCCGTCAGCTCCCACACGTTGTGCCCACGCGGCCATGGGGTGACAGCCGCCCCAGCTTCCGAACTTTGTGTTTTACGAGAAGCAGGATGTCGCGATTTCAAGGGGACGCCCCCTGAGCTTTTGACCTTGGGGCCCATTCAGTTAAGGAAGCCGTGAGGAGCTGGACACAGCCCAGTGGACTCCGCCCGAGGGTGCGAGTAACCAGCGGCGCCGCCACATCTCCGCAGCCCTTGCTGGACCCTCTGGAGTCGGTCCGAGGGACTTCAGTGCTTTGCCCCACGGGCAAAAGGAGCCTCTGGTTTCGGAGCAACGGAGAGTAACAGGCTCCTTCCTCCTGCCTCGTGCTGGTGTATCTGGGTCCCACGCGGAGGCACGTATTTCTGCTGCTGTGTAATTTTCATCAGTGTCTCCCGAAGGTCAGGTGGAAAGAGATGCCTCACCTGACCGAAGGCTGGGTCACCTCATATCCATGAAAGGAGCAGGGGGCTGACTGCAGCCAGACTAGATCCAGGATGGAAGGAGGACACACCGCGGGGAGCCAGCTCACCTGTACATCAGGCAGCGGGGCCCAGGAGGACCCAGAAATCCCCCCCCACCGGCCTCAGGGGAGTAGCAGGAAGCTGTGGGTAGACCCGCTGGCCCTCCAGCTACACGGACGGCCCCATCCCCAGGTGCCAGGGGCTGAGTCCTCCTGGACCGAGGCATCGCCTCATTTCACGGCATCTTTACACCGTCTTTAGACTGTCCCTCGTTTCTTCTTTCCTCACATCAGAGAGGCCTGCAAGACGGGTAACGTGCAGCTCTGAATGTGGAGTTATTTTTTGCAAACTAGAAATGAATTCGTGAGTGTCTTGGGTTACTTGTTTCCTGTTTGCTCTGTCTGCGATGTAAGGATAGGGTCTGTGAGCACCAGTGTGTGGTACCTAATGTGCAGTAAAGTCTCAGAACCCGAGTGATGCCCGCCCCCGATTTCCGAGACAGGAGGAACCGGTATCTGAAGGCCTTTGGGGTTCCCTCCGAGGAGCTCTTCACTGCCATCTACAGGTAACGCCAAGCACCTGCTTTTTTTTTTTTTTTTTTGGCCTCCCTGCGGGCTCTTAGCTCCCCAGCCAGGGGTTGAACCCGAGCCCCCTGCAGTAGAAGTGCAGGAGTCTTAACCACTGGACTGCCAGGCAGGTCCCAAGCACCTGCTCTGATAGGATTATGCTTATATTTTATAATTTTATTGGAGTGTAGTTGATTGACAGTGTTGTGTTACCGTCTGCTGTGCAGCAAACCGACTCAGTTATACATATTTATACAATCTTTAATATTCTTTTCCATGATGGTTTATGCCAGGGTATTGCATGTAGTTCCCCGTGCTCTGCAGTAGGACCTTGCTGTGTATCCATCCTATATATACGAGGCTGCATCTGCTAATCCTGACCTTCCCTCTCCCACCCCCTCCCCCTTGGCAACCACTAGTCTGTTCTCTGTGTCTGTGAGTCTGTTTCTGTTTCATACATAAGTTCATTTATGTCATATTTTAGATTCCACGTAGAAGTGATATCATATGGTATTTGTCTTTCTCTGACTTACTTCACTTAGTATGATCATCTCCAGGTCCGTGCATGTCGCTGCAAATGGCATCATTTCATTCTTTTTTATGGCTGAGTAGTATTCCACTGTATATATGCACCACATCTTTTTTATCCATTCCTCTGTCAGTGGACATGTAGGTTGCTGCCATGTCCTGCATGGAAACAGTGCTTCAGTGAACATTGGGGGTGCATCTTGGGATCTTTTCAGATGATGGTTTTCTCCGGACACACGCCCAAGAGTGGAATTGCAAGTTCATACGGCAACTATATTTTGTAGTTTTCTGAGGAACCTGTGTACTGTTCTCAATAGTGGCTGCGTCAATTTACATCTCCACCATCAGTGCACAAGGACACCCTGGTTTTAATGGTTCCCGGTGACCCAGCGAAGGAAGAAGATGGATATCCCAGTAGGACAGTGGGGAGCATCTTTCTGTCACTTCCCAAAGGCTGTTGTGGTCCTAGCTCCTTTCACTGCAGCCAACTAGCACCGGCTCCAAGGACGAGGGCGTGGGACACAGATGTGGTTCTCCGTGTAGACAGCAGTGAGAATCCTCTGGGCGGGGTTGCAGGCTGGTCTGCTGAAACTCCGAGAGCAGAGTCTTCTCACGCTGCCTTCCTGGTGGAGGAAAACACCGTGTGAGCCTGCAAGGATCAGGAGAGTTTACTGGGGTCCTGGGGGGCAGATGTCACTCCTCCGTTGTGATGCTAGCGGGGATGAGAAGGAAGGCCGGCCAAGCCTGCACGTTGGACACTGGGAAGCTCCCAGAACAGACGCAGGACTGGGTGGGTGGTCGTTCTCCCTGTCTTACGGGATAAGGGGGTGGGGCTCGGTTGAGGGCAAAACGGCAGCGGTGAGCACCAACCCTCGGTCTGGTTTCAGGAGACCCCGCAGCTCCCTCCTGACCCAGCACCGCCTTCCCATAGAGGAGGGACGGAAAGCACGGGTCGCCCTTCGGGTAGGGATGTGAGGCTTCAGAAAATCATCTCTGGTGCACAAGGGGTGTCTTTGCCATGTTCGCTGGTATCAGGCTCCTCTAAGCAAGAGCAGACTTGCAATTGCTCTGCCCTGGGGCCAGCTGGGCATGAAAACACAAGACAGGAGGGTCTCCAGGACCTGGGACGTGCATGCCGTTGGCTGGGAGGGCCCCCCTTGTTTCTCACTGGGGCGTCCCCTGGAAATGTCCCCCACAGGGACCCACGGGCACATCTCACTCCAGCATTTGCCCAGGGCTTCCTCTGCTTGGCTGTTGTCTTCGGGTGGACAAATGCCCTGGCACGAGAGGACACAGTCAGGTCAGAGTCTGTGTGGAAGGTTGGCATGCGGGTTGGCCCAACCAGGAAGACCCCCTAGATTCCAGGGCCCGTAGGTGAACCTGTAACTATGGAGACCAGAGTGTGGGTACCACCCAGGTCCCCACCCTGTCACGTCCTGTGTCCGCTTGCAGGTGGTTCCGGGGCTGTGGCCAAGGTGTGCATGTCTCTGTACCCGGGGTCTCAGGTCACCGTGTTTGACATCCCGGACGTGGTCCAGATGGCAAAGAGGCACTTCTCATTCCCGGAGGATGAACGGATCGGCCTCTGTGAAGGTGGGTTTCCAAGCGCTGTCTGTGTCCACGGGGAAACATGCGTCCCGGGGGGGCGTGGGAGAAGGCGGCAGTGGATGGTCAGAGTGGGTTCCTTCACCCTCCAAATATACTTCCCCTCAACCTAGAACTGTGAGTCATGACAGATGGAAAACTCCGGGAGGGTATATTGTTTTCTTACAATTAATTCTTTCTTGAGTATTGTACTGGGTTCAACAGTGTCCCGTCAAAATTCATGTCCACCTAGAATATGTGAATGGGACCTTATTAGGAAATAGGGTCCTTGCAGATGTGATGAAGTGAAGGGTCTGAGATGAGGTCCTCCTGGAGGAGGGTGACCCTACATCCAATGACAGGGTCCTTCTAAGAGACAGAAGAGGAGAAACACAGACACAGAGGAGAAGCCCCGAGAAGACAGAGGCACAGAGGGGAGGGATGCGGCCACAAGCCAAGGGACGCCTGGAGCCCCCAGGAGCTGGAGGAGGCAGGAATAACCCTCCCCTGGGGCCTCTGGAGGGAGCGCGGCCCTGGGACACCTTGACCTCACATGTCTGGTCTCCAGGATGGGGGAGGATGGATTTCCTGGTCTGTGGCCATTTCTTACGGCCACCGCAGGGCACCCACACAGGTGTCTAAATCCAGGTCACTTATGAATGACAGTAAATGACATGGGTTGAAGGTAGGGTCAGGGGTCAGTTCCTGACTCAGAAGCTTGAGAAGCTTCTCGGGCTTTCCAAGGCTCAGAGACCACAGCAGCTTTGCCGAGAGCTGGAAGGGACTTCCTCTTGCTTTGGAAATGCGGGGTGCGGCTCCCAGAGATGCTGTACCAGGAACTAAGGTCTTACCAGCAGACGCCCTGTACCTCCATTTATGGAGGAAACTGGCCTTTCGTGCTTCTATTTTTCTGCTCGCTCAGAAGAAAAACACCAGGTGGGGATATCATTTCCATCCACTCTTAGATCTGCTGTAAATTCACTATGATGATTATTATTATTTTTGGCCACACCATACGGCTTGTGGGATCTTAGCTCCCCAGCCAGGGATTGAACCTGTGCCACCTGCAGTGGAAGCGTGCAGTCTTAACCACTGGACCGCCAGGGAAGTCCCTCGCTATTATGTTTTTTTAAAAAAAAATCACCTGCACGGGACTTCCCTGGCGGTCCAGTGGTTAAGATTTCATCTTCCAATGCAGAGGGTGCGGGTTCGATCCCTGGTCGGGGAGCTAAGATCCCACATGCCTCATGGCCAAAACACCAAAACATAAAACCGAATCAATATTGTAACAAATTCAATAAAATGATCTACAGCAAAAGATCTTTAAAAAAAAATCACCGCCAAGTTCATGGCATCTCATGGGACAGGCCATCAGCGTTGCATCTGGGGCCAGATGTGGGGTAGACATTCCCGAAATGTTGACTGATCCAGACGAAGGATCATCTCCTTTTGAGTAGCTCTGGATCCGATAGGCTGATTTCAAGGTGACAAGAATGTGCTGAATCGTGTCCTTCAAGGGCTGGATACCATCTTTATTGAAAATTCTGAAATTTGGGGACGTCCCTGGTGGTCCAGTGGCTAAGACTCCACACTCCCAATGCAGGGGGCCCAGGTTCGATCCCTGGTCGGGGAACTAGACCCCGCAGTTAGACTAGCTGCAACTAAAAAGTCTGCACGCCACAACTAAAGATCCTGCGTGCTGCAACTAAGACCCGGTGCAGCCTAAATGAATACATAAATAAAAATAAATATTTAAAATTCTGAAATTTTGACCATCAGAAATTTGTTGGGGGGTGTGGGGGGCTTAATGCTGATTTTTTAAAAATTCTTTTTAATTTTTATTTATTTTTGGCAGTGCTGGGTCTTCGTTGCTGCGTGCGGGATTTCTCTAGTTGTGGCGAGCGGGGGCTACTCTTCGTTGAGGTGCGCGGGCTTCTCATTGCGGTGGCTTCTCTTGTTGTGGAGCACGGGCTCTAGGCGTGCGGGCTTCAGTAGTTGTGGCTCGCAGGCTCAGTCGTCGTGGCTCGCGGGCTCTAGAGCGCAGGCTCAGTAGTTATGGCGCACGGGCTTAGTCACTCCCTGGCATGTGGGATCTTCCCGGCTCAGGGCTCGAACCCGTGTCCCCTGCATTGGCAGGTGGATTCTTAACCACTGCGCCACCAGGGAAGTCCCTAATGTTGATTTCTAAAGCCATTGTATTAAAATACATTGAACCTCAATGCCCAAGTTTTGGGGCCCCTTAGATTTTGTGGGCAGAGGCAGCGCCTCACCCTGATCTTAACCCTAATCCCACCCCTGGGGAGTCTTCCTCCTACTTCTTGGAGACACACGATCAGTGTTACTTCGGTGCCTCATTTGGAAAATGGGGTGAAGAAGCAGACTCTGGAGGTTGGGGGAATTAAGTGAAATTCTACTGTATTATGTGCTGTTACCCCGTTGAGGCTGGGTGTCTGCGATTGGTCCCCAAGGGCAGCTGGTAGAAGGTGCAGGCATGTCGACCTTCATTCCTGGGTCTGCATTCTCTCCAGGCTGTAGGCAAACAGACGCCTGACCGAATTTGGCCCTTGGGCCGTAGTTTTCTAAGAAAAACCCGTCTTTCTTCACTGAGTGGAAGAAAACCCATTTGGAGGAACCTCCTTCTCCGTGCCCTGTCTCATGGGGGAATATTCTGGGGTCCATGTTTCCTGGGACACTCAGCACAAGAAAGAGATCCAGGGGATAGCATCTATGTCATCCAAGACATCCTCCCCAATTCCCGTGAATTTGCAGAGCATGGACCACACAGGTCAGCTGAGGTAACCCTGTACGGCTCAGGGCTATCCAAGCTCTCTTCCCACATTGATACTTCTTGCAGGAAAAATGGGAGGAGAGTTGAGTGTTGGCCATCACCTACAGATAAGAGTCTCGTGGGCATCTTTATTCAGTCAGGGAAACACGTATGGACCTTGTTGGTCCAGTTTGACTCATCGGAATGGAGCTTCTGATCCATTGCCAGGGACCTCCTGAAATCCATGGCTTAAAGGATGCTGTCTGTTTACACGAGACCTTCGGAAACAAAATAAAAATAAAACCATTGTCCAGATCTGATGGAGGGAAAGGGGCCCCCAAACATCGTTCGGAATGGTCCTGTCTTCACTGAGATTTCTTTTTGTTCAGGGGCTGGTTGAAGGGTCACCAGCTGGGAAGATCTGGGAAAGCTCGGTCCATACAGGTGGCCTTTCCCTGCTGGGTGTTGGTGTGGTCCAACGGGATTGAGATGCAGGCTGACCCCAGGGCACTCGCCCTGGGTCGCAGGAGATTTCTTTAAAGACTGCCTTCCAGAGCCGGATCTGTGCATCCTGGCCAGGGCCCTGCATGACTGGACGGATGAGAAGTGTTCACACTTGCTGGTGAGAATCTGTCAAGCCTGCAAGACAGATATGTGGTAGGGCTGGGTGTCGCTGTGCTGTCAACTCGGGGCAGGGTTGGCAGACTCTCCTTGGGGTGCCGGGGACTGAGTTCATGTCACAGGTAAGGGGAGTCGTCCAACCAAATGGCTCTCCTTCCACAGCAGTAATTAAAACCGACAAAAAAATGGCATTGATAACCATCCTGGAGCGTATCCCAACGAAAGATGGAGGTAGCCGCTGTGTGTGATGGGGACAGTATCCTGTGAGGTCACGATGCTGCGGGTCCACGAGGGAGTGGGCACAGCCTCTGTGTGTGATGAGGTCACAGTCACAGCCGACTGCTGAAGGTTTCCTTGCTTTCGGGACGTCACCATGCCTCAGGCTTTTGCATTGCTTCTCCCTCTCCAGAATCGTCCATTTTCCCCAGAAACTGGTTCTGTTGGTGGAGAATCATTTTCAGAGGCGGAGTTGCCCTTGCTGGGAGGGCAGTGTTTCTAGACCCCTTCCGCGGAGAGAGCTAGGAAATGGATTGAACACGCTGAATTATTTACATTTCCATCCATAGGGACGTTACCGGGCAGCTACTCAGTGTTTCTAACGCCGTCCTTGTGTGGTGTCCTACGCCCGGAGCCATGCTCCTAAGATCATCAATAGTACTTGTTTGCCTGTCCTGATCTGTACATGACGTCATCCCAAAGGAGCAAAACCAAGGTTACTGCAAACAAGAGAACTGCCAGGCCGTGCTGTGGCTTGTCTGCAGTTCTTCTGTTTAGAATATCCACGAATTGGTGCGTCCAGGGTCACAGAAACTGCAGTTGTCGCCCGGAGGTGATGTCGCCGATGGATCGGCTCCTGGTCTTTGGTTTGCTTCCAGTGTTTAGGCCTTGCCTCTGCTTTTTATGTGTTAATTCTTGGAGGACTAACACATTTGCATGATTCGAAAACCAAATGCTGATGAAAGGTCCAGGCAGAGAAGTCCAGCTTGTAATCTGACCCCCTCACACATATTTCTCCCCAGCTCTTGTAGGAGAGCTGATTTAGGCTCTTTTAAAAAAAAAAAAAAAATTACAAAAATAAATAAATAAAGCCGCCGTGTTTCCTGGGTGAAGCCACGCCCGGGAGGGACCTGGCACCGGGGCCGCTGCCCACAGCAACCACGGTCACCTTGCCGCTCACCCCCCTTGTGTCTGAGATGCAAACACAGCGCCTGCCGGTTTGCATATTTCTCTGGATGTGGCCGGAACTCTGCAAGGGAAGCCGTCGATGGTGCTGAAGCCGGGGGCAGCCCTCGGAAGCGGAGGAGCACGGCTTTGCAGGCCCGGAATTTCTAGCCAGCAGGAAGCTGACCTCGGGCACGTCACCTACCTTCTCTGCACCCTCACCCTTCAAATTTAACAGACGGGACTGGGTAATCTCCAAAGTTCGTCTTAAATGCCCTGCGATTCTTTGACTACGTCCAACCAATGCTTCTCAGCTGGGGTGATTTTGCCCCCCGCCCCCCGCTGGGGACACACCTGGCAGTGTCTGGAGGCGTCTTGGGCTGTCACGCTGGACTGGAGGACGCTGCTGGCAGCTGGTAACTGGGTACCAGGGATGCTGCCTGACACCCCACAGTGCACAGGGTACCCCACATCAGAGAGTGGCCCAGCAGCCCCCAGTGCCCACAGTGCCGGGCTAGGGAGACTGGGTTAGGATGTGGTCACACTGCAGCTTCCCCGATACTCGTGGCAGTAACGACAGGCCTGGCTCTTAGGGGTGCGTAGATTTCTTAAGAGTCCTCCTGAGCTGAGGGCTCTGGGAGGGTCACGCTGTCTCCTTGGGGGTAGGAAGAGAAACAGGTATTGGAAAGACCTTCAGAAGATGATGGAAAGCCAGCTGCTGGTCCCAGACTGTGCTCCCCAGCGTTGGTCCAGCTCCGTGGCCTGGGGAGGGACCGGGTGGACTCAGCAGGAAGGACCCTCCAGGGCACCGGGAAGCACCTGCTCTGACTTCTTCCCAAATACCTCTCAGGACAGCCTGGAGCCTTGGAGGGAGACATCCTCCCGTTGCCACGGCGACGCCGGATCACTTGGGGCAGGACCGGGATGCCTGTCTGCCAGCAGATGGCGCCGTTGGGTGGTTTAATGGACGTTGGCTCCACGGACCAGGCAGTCACCAACCAGAGGAGGCTGGGGTAGCCGTAAACGGAGAAGACACACACACTTTATGCCTTTGCCCCCGAAAATGTTAGGTTTCACGAAAACAAGTACCTTTTCATCATTTTCCCCCGTGAAGGGCGATTACAAAGTAAGAATAAAAGGCATCATTCTCCAGGTTCTAAGTAAGGGAGGGGGCACTGCCCCCCGCCAACACCCTGTCCCGTGGAGAGACGCCCTGGGCCTGGTGTACAGTAGGGCCGGCTGCATCTCTCGCAGCAGGGCCCTGGAGCCATTGCCGGAAACGCCACCTCCTTCTGGAGGGTTTCTGCCCCAATAAGGAACTTGCGTGGTCAGAGGTGATATGGAAGCCCCGTCAGCTTCTGTAGAAGAAAAGCTGCTGAAACACGTAGCACGGCACGGACCCTTTGGGTTACAAAACACACGCACGCACACACAGTGCTTGTACAAGGTTGTCACAGAAAGCGAAAACCCCTCTCTTTTGTTTCTCTGACGCATTAGCTTCCACGGGGGACGACGATGCGCGCTGAACGGATGAACATTTCCCAAAGAACGTGTTTGCCGCTGCCTGGGTCATTGCAATGCCTCCTGCATCCTCCACGTGGGGCCCCAAGTCTGCACAAAGTGGAACCCCTTTATGTGCAAGGGCCGAATGCATCCATCCATGTACGTTAACGGCTCCCTACAGCAGAAACTAACACAGCATTGTAAAGTAACCACACTGCAATAAAAAGTCATTTTAAAAATTTAAAAAAGGGACTTCCCTGGCGGTCCAGCGGTTTAGACTCTGGGCTCCCAATGCAGGGGGCTCGGGTTC
This sequence comes from Grampus griseus, assembly GCF_964374135.1. Lineage (NCBI taxonomy): Eukaryota > Metazoa > Chordata > Mammalia > Artiodactyla > Delphinidae > Grampus > Grampus griseus. Next base: position 1,039,196 of record NC_138999.1, read on the forward strand.
GATCTCTGGTCAGGGAACTGGATCCCACACGCCGCAGTGACGATCCCGCCTGCCGCAAGCTAAGACCCAGCGCGGCCACATAAATAAATATTTTTAAAAAATTAAAACAAAAGTTTGCATTTTTGGCTTTCATCACTCCTGCAGAACGACCGTGTCTATGGGAAGAGCATCGAAGGGAAATATGGTATTGAAGGGAGACGTCAGTAAGCACACCCCAAACCCTCCTCTTTTACAGAGCTTTCACGCCTAGCATCTCATGGGACCCCTGGGGCTGAGTGTGCAAAAATGGACTTGGCGGGCTTGTGCAAATGCATGCAGGGAGATGTTTGCTAAGCAGCGGAGTCTGTCCTGTTCAGAACGATGCACCAGGGTGGGACTGTCACCCCCAACCCCTGCCCTGTGGAGATGCTGGTGATGAAACTGCGCTGGAGAAGGCTTACGGGGTCCTCCAGATCGACTGTGGTTCATCTCTGGGCTGCCCTGTGCCCATGTGACTGACACCTGCCTGGCTCTCTAACTGCCTGATTTCGGGGAGGGGGTGTCGGCCAATGGGTGAGAAGGGGCTGCTGTCTAGCGGGTTTCTCCTGGGTTCTTCTCCCCAAACTGAGCAGCTCTTTCCTTTGGTCTTCGAGACCTGGGGGGGGGGTGCATCCCCCTCCCTTGGGGATTCCCCTTGGCCGAGCCCACGCTGTAGGAGTGTCTCATCTATGATCTCCAAGGCGCTGACCCGTACAGGAAGGAAGCAAGTGGCTTCTTCAGTGCCAGACTGTACAAACGGGTATTATTCGGACGTTATCAGAGTTTCAAAGGGCCACCCTCGGCTAGACAATACCTTGGCACCGTTTATTTTAAATTTTCTAATGTGATTCTTTAACAAATGTAAATCCGTATAGCAGGGTTTTTTAAAAAAAATATTTATTTATTTACGTATTTGGCTGTGCCGGGTCTTAGTTGGGGCACACGGGATCTTTAGTTGCGGCATGTAGGATCTAGTTCCCCGACCAGGGATCGAACCCCGGGCTGCCTGCACTGGGAGTGCAGAGTCGTAACCGCTGGACCTCCAGGGAAGTCCCTGTGCCATATTTTAGATTCCACAGATAAGCGACGTCATAGGATATTTGTCTTTGTCTGACTGACTTTACCTCATATGACAGTCTCTAGCTCCATCCACGTTGCTGCAAATGGCATGATTTTATTCTTCTTTATGGCTGAGTCATATTCCATATGTACCACATCTTCTTTATCTCTTCCTCTATCGATGGGCATTTAGGTTGCTTCCATGTCCTGGCTATTGTAAATAGTACAGCTATGAACATTATTTTACTTTTTAGAATAATAAGTGATCTTCATGATGCTTATAGATGGACATGGCTACGAAATGGTTAGCTTTGGAAAAGTAGAAATTGCTTTAAAAATTTGTCATTAATAGTAAAGCCATCCTCCAGATACCTGACCCGCCACCCAAGTCATCAAGCTACCAGCAAATCAAAACCTAATTAGTATAGGAGACTTCAGTTGGGAAAATAGATTCTAAAATTAATCATAAACAGGTTCACATCTCTCAGGATGGCTACTATCAAAAGAGACTCCAGAAAATAACAAGTGTTGGCGAGGATGTAGAGAAACGTGAATGCTTGTGCGGTGTTGGTGGGAATGTACAATGGTGTGTCTGCTGCAGAGAACAGAATGGAGGTTTCTCAAATAGTTAAACACCGAACTACCATAGGATGCAGGCTTTGAGTATTTACCCAAAAGAATCAGAAACTCGGAGAGGTCTTTGCACACCCACGTTCACTGCAGCGTTATTCACAACGGCCAAAATATGGACTGTAAACGTCCATAAACGTAAATGTTCATGCATGGGTGATGGACACACAGAATGGGGTCCAGGCACACAGTGGAATATTACTCAGTCCTAAAAAGGGAGGGAAATTCTGACGCGGGCCACGACGTGGATGGACCTTGAGGACGTGAGGCTCAGTGACACAAGGCAGTCACAGAAGGACAAATCCTGCAGGCTTCCACTTATATGAGGTCCCTAGGGGAGTCAAATCCATAGAGACAGAGAGAAGGAGGGTGGGTGCCTGGGGCTGGGGAGTGGGTGTTTAATGGGGACAGTTTCAGTCTGGGCAGATGAAAGAGTTCTGGAGGTGACGCTGGAGATGGTTGTACAACATGAATATGCTCGAGACCACGGAGCTGGACACTTAAAAATGGTCAGTTTGATGTTGCGTCTTCTTTCCATCATTAAAACAAATCCCCTCTAAAGAACTGTAGGCACATTCCCCTCAGCGCAGACGCGATGACCCAGGCCGCAGAAGGAACCTGCTGGCTTTGGAGGACAGGCGGGTAACCCGTGCAGACAGAGGATCGAGAACAGGGGACAGACAGTTCCACACCCACCCCCCCACCCCGGGAGCGGAAGCTAGGATTCCTGCTACCTGCCTCGGGAGAAGCAGCAGGAGGGTGAGGAACCTGCACTGGTAGGGGTGGCAGAGACCTGGAGGACACAGGTGTCCTATCCGGGAAGCCGCATTCCAGGTGGGAGCGAGCTGGTGTCCCGATGGACAGCAGGGGGCGCTCCTGCCTCATCATCCCGTCCAGCTGCTCTGTCGACCAGAGTCGTCTCTAGAAATTCATCACGGAGGGAAGGCTTCGATGAGTGTTTGCAAACAGATGTTCCGTTGATGAGGCCTGCCGTGTCGACAGCCTCCCCGTCCCCTTTAAAACGTCTGTGCCGAGATGGTACAACCCCAGTTAGCCAAGAGGATGCTTCCCTGTTTCCCCGCCCCTGTCTTTCCTTTCCTCTCCACTGAGCTGTTTACCTGAGATTTTCGAGCGTGACAATTTCCGGATAATTCGTTCGGTGGCGTCGAGAATTGGGCCACAAAGCACAACACGGATTCCTTTTATTTGTTCTTCTCTGATTGCTGTGGCTAAAACTTTCAAAACTATTTTGAATAAGCGTGGTGAGAGTGGGCAACCTTGTCTTGTTCCTGATCTTAGTGGAAATGGTTTCAGTTTTTCACCATTGAGGACGATGTTGGCTGTGGGTTTGTCATATATGGCCTTTATTATGTTGAGGAAAGTTCCCTCTATGCCTACTTTCTGCAGGGTTTTTATCATAAATGCGTGTTGAATTTTGTCGAAAGCTTTCTCTGCATCTATTGAGACGATCATATGGTTTTTCTCCTTCAATTTGTTAATATGGTGTATCACGTTGATTGCAATAGCCAGGACATGGAAGCAACCTAAGTGTCCATCAACAGATGAATGGATAAAGCAGATGTGGCACATGTATACAATGGAATATTACTCAGCCATAAAAAGAAACGAAATTGAGTTATTTGTAGTGAGGTGGATGGACCTAGAGTCTGTCATACAGAGTGAAGTAAGTCAGAAAGAGAAAAACAAATACTGTATGCTAACACAGATACATGGAATCTAAGAAAAAAAAAAAAAGGTCATGAAGAACCTAGGGGTGAGATGGGAATAAAGATGCAGACGTAGAGGATGGACTTGAGGACACGGGGAGGGGGAAGGGTAAGCTGGGATGAAGTGAGAGAGTGGCATGGACATATATACACTCCCAAATGTAAAATAGATAGCTAGTGGGAAGCAGCCGCATAGCACAGGGAGATCAGCTCGGTGCTTTGTGACCACCTGGAGGGGTGGGATAGGGAGGGTGGGAGGGAGGGAGACGCAAGAGGGAAGAGATATGGGAACATATGTATATGTATAACTGATTCACTTTGTTATATATTCACTTTGTGGTCTGTCCCGAAGAAAGATGCCTGGTGGTGGCGCTCGGGGCGTTCGCTTTGCCGGGGATTCTGGGTCGGAAGTGGCTTCCCATCTACTCGTGTCTGACTTATGACTTCTAGTAATTGTCCTGCTGTTTTACGTGGAGACTGGACCAGTGTATGACTACATGTATTACTTCTGTAATTGTACAGCATCTGTTTATACCTGGTTCTATAATATATAATCCAAGGATGGCGCCTGTCCGTAGATATCTCCGGGTCTGTATTTATGACCCTGCGTGTGTGTCTACACCCGTGTGTGTCCGGGATGATAAGACTATGTCCGTGTCTTTAATCCCCGGTCACACTGCTTGTCTCTGTATAATCTGAAAGCTTATTCTGTGGTCTGTCTATAAGTATAGGCAACTTACGTGTTCTAAACACTTTTGTTTTTTACAACGTTACAATTTATTCAAATACTTGGCATCTCTGTGCATTTTTTTTCCAACTACGGAGACACCTCATTTATTCCAGGTGGCCATGGAAAGAGGTATTCCGCACAACTGAATTAAAGTCTGAATAAAAGAAAAATTTTGAGTATAAATCTTCCTGTATTGGGTATGAATTTCCCCTACATTTTCCAATGGAGTTTGCCAATCCTGACTCAACTTTCTCTCTTTCTCTCTTTTTCTTCTTCCTTCCTTCCTTCCTTCCCCTCTCTCCCTGTTCTGTTTATTTCTCTCTTCTTGCTTTCTTGATTTGTTTTGGCTTTTAATAACACAGGGTTCAAAACACCTGATATACTTCTTTATCTTCTTTTCCATGGTTTATCACAGGGTATTGAGTAGAGTTCCATGGGCTCTACAGTAGGACCTCGTTGCTGATCCAGCCTATATATAATTGTTTGCATCTGCTGACCCCAAACCCCCAATGCTTCCCTCCCCACCACACCTGCCTTGGCAACCACCAGTCTCTTCTCTATGTCCACAAGTCTGTTCTCTATGTCCACAAGTCTGTTCTCTATGTCTGGCTAAACACACATTGAGATATGTAATCTCAGGAAGCCATTTTCTCCCTTGTGTTTATAGAATTATTGTAATAATGATTAATAATGATAATAATATTTTTTTAAAGTGCTAACAGCCATATGGCATGCAGTCTGTGCGGGGCACCATCCTGCATGCTTTCCGCATTTCGTTCATTATTTTCATTATCAACCTTCCCCCAAGGCAGGCATTCTTATACTCACTTCCTGGATGGGGAAACGGAGGCACAGACCATCACTGACTTTCTGGAAGTGGGCATCAGCACGGAGCTTTGAGCCCGGGAGTGCTGGTGCTGGGGCTGGGGTCTGATGGTCATTGGATGACTAGAAGTCACCCGGTTGCTACGTGGAAGAGGGATGATGTGTGAACTGTTTTAAGGGACATGTCACAGTCCTTTGTTTTTCCAAATCAAGCCAGCTTGGGCTCTGTGTCCCCATTTGAGCTTAGGTGGAAGGGGGAATGAAATTTCTGTCGTGGGGATACCGGGGTCCTGCGACTAAGACAGACAACTCCAGCTTTTATTTAAAGTCTACGGCCCCCAAACCTAATGTCAAGTGTGTATGGAAAGGAGATAAAAGGCTGTGGACAGAGGGATTCAACTTCCGGTTTCCATGGAGTTGGTCCAGCATCAGAGGGACAGCTTGTGAAAAGGTACTATATAACCCTGGGGAATATTTTGGCCCTTTGGATGGGAAGGCACTAGTAGAAATGTTTTGTTGAAAGCGTGGTTTTCCAGGAAGGAAATAAACATCACTGCTCCCCTGGAGAGACGATAAATGAGGTGTGGACACAAGGTCCACCCTCAACGCCCCCCCAGTCTCAGGAAATCAGGTCCTCCTGGCTCATTACGTGGGGGGAAGCTGAGTCCCCCGCTGCTTCTAGGTGGAATGCGTGAGGAGGGAGGGCCTCGAGAGCACGTGGCCTTGGTGTAGACAGGAAGAAACATTTCCGGCCGGGAAGTCGTCTGGCGTGGCTGAAGTTACGGATGAGGGGGGAAGAGAATTTGTAAGTGGGGAGAACAGGAAACAGAGCCTCAGACGGGACAGCTGACATAGCAATGGAGCCAGACATGGGGGAGCGGGGTGCAGGGCACGCCCCCCCAGGCTGCCTGCTGACTGGCCCACCTGTGGCCCCCCGGGGACAGGACATGCGGAGATGTCAAGGCCAGTTCTTGTATAACGTAGGCATCAGATAAATTTCAGTTACTTAATGCAAGAAACTACAAAACCGCTTTGAAAGTGCATGGTTTTTTTCTTTATAATTTAACACAAAACTTGAGGATTTTCAATAAGAGTTAGGAAAAAGATAGTATGCTTAAAAATTGCACGTCCTGGTGATATAACCGCTAGTTATGATTGGTGTATTTCTTTGCTAGGCACCAAACATTCAAAAATAGACTGATCATGTCTGTCTACTATTTCATTAGGGTCTTTCCTCCACATTCTGAAAGTTTCCTTAACCATGTGGTTTTTGATGGCTGTGTGAATACATTGAATGGCTTCTGTTTCGGAAGGACATTTAGGTCATTTCTGACTTTTTTCACTGTAGATAACCTATGGACGTCCTCACTCATTGAATCATTAATGGACGGATCGATTCATTCAGTAAACGGGTTCCGAGCCAGACCCCGGACTGGGCCCCAGGAGGGGATGTGGGACCCTCAGGTGTGGTCCCTGGGGATGACTCAGGGATTAGACTTTTCATCCCACAGGCAGACGATAAATCCCACAGCGTGTGCTGGTCCCAGAAAGCCACCGACAGTGACCCTGGTTTGATCCATATGGGGTCGAGAAATAACTAAAATACTGATTTCCGACTCAGATCTGAGGACCCAAGACTCATGTATGTGGGCAGACTTCCACCCAGAAAGACTGTGCCGGTCCAGTCGGAGGGACCGTTCCACCGAAGAGCGCACCTTAGTCTTTATGACACGTGGACTCTCATTCGCGTTTCTGCCACAACCAGGAGACCTAACGTTTTACAGGATTGTCGGCCCCAGGTATCTGTTTCCTCAGATGAATCCCCAGTTCCTCGGCTCTGCTTTGGCTTCCGTCGGATGCGTTGGCCGCTTCCGCTTAATTTGTCCCGTGAAAAGAATCAACTCCCTTTCGGTTTTTATCGCTTTTTATGCTTTTTGAAGGAAAAGGGGACAGGTCATTTGTATGACGATAAACGTGACCCTGCTTATCCTAAGGACTTTGGGAAACCGGGAGGATCTGTAAAAATAATAGGAGTTGGATCCCTTCCGCCCAGAACACACTCCCGATGCCTTTTTTGTGAGATGCTTTCACACCCCCGTGTGGCTTGTTGGTGCCGACGCTGGCTTTTGGGTTAAGTGCTGCTTCCCGAGAGGGGGTCCTCTCCCCATGCCAGCTGAGTAGGGCTGCCCGCCCGACCCCCATGCCCCCGCCCCCTCCTCTTTATCTGCATCATTTAGGCCCCGGGCTGCTTGCAGCCTTGCTGGACTTTTCCCTGTCGCGTACCGGAGACCAGGCTGCACCAAGAGGAAACCACAGGGACTTCCCTGGTGGCGCAGTGGTTAAGAATCCGCCTGCCAGTGCAGGGGACACGGGTTCGAGCCCTGGTCCGGGAAGATCCCACATGCCGCAGAGCAACTAAGCCCGTGTGCCACAACTACTGAGCCTGCGCTCTAGAGCCCGCGAGCCACAACTACTGAAGCCCACGTGCCACAACTACTGAAGCCCACGCACCTAGAGCCTGTGCTCCGCAACAAGAGAATCCCCCGCTCGCCACAACTAGAGAAAGCCAGCGCGCAGCAGTGAAGACCCAACGCAGCCAAAAATAAATAAATAAATAGATTAATTAATTAATTGATTAATTAAAAAAGAAAGCGGAAACCACAGCCTTGGACCGCCGGCCACTGCTAGCAGTCACCTTTCCCCAGATGCGTTTTCACGTGCAGAGACATCCCACTCCAATCCCGGCTGCCCACCTCCCTAGCTGATGCTACACACAGAGCTCTTGATACTCCGGAAACCGTCCAAATTGTGCCCGGAGGAGAGTGGCTGGACATGACAGCCAGGTCCCCAGGGCCGCCTGAGAACAGAGTCTCCGTTGACAAGAAACGAGGCTCTCCCGGAAATAACACAAGTGGCTTCAAACAGCAAAATTGAAGACAGTCCCTGTGGAAAACAGCAGGATGTAGAGAAAGGAAGAAAGGATCGGAAAAGTGTCAGTTACCCTCCTCGCAGGGCTAATTACTGTGCGTTTCTGAGGCACTTTTCCTATTGATAAATACTTGAAAGGGGGGGGTTTCAGCTGGAAAAATATGAGTCCTGGCCTGCGTGCAAAGCGTGATGACTTTGTGCAAAAAGCCCGTTTGCCTGCTTTGCCCGTTTCCAATCAGTTTGTAATTTGCCACTTAAGTTTTTTTAACCTTTTAAAAATTAATTAATCAATTAATGGCTGTGCTGGGTCTTCGTTGCTGCGTGCAGCCTTTCTCTAGTTGCGGCGAGCGGGGGCTACTCTTCCTTGTGGTGCGCGGGCTTCTCATTGCGGTGGCTTCTCTTGTTGCAGAGCACGGGCTCTAAGCGCCCGGGCTTCAGTAGTTGTGGCACGTGGGCTCAGTAGTTGTGGCTCCCGGGCTGTAGAGCGTAGGCTCAGTAGCTGTGGCACACGGGCTTAGTTGCTCCACGGCATGTGGGGTCTTCCCAGGCCAGGGCTCGAACCCATGTCCCCTGCATTGGCAGGCGGATTCTTAACCACTGTGCCACCAGGGAAGTCCCTAACTTATTTAAAAAAAAATTTTATTGGAGTAGAGTTGATTTACAGTGTTGTGTTAGTTTCAGGTGTACAGCAAAGTTAATCAGTTATACATATACATGTATTCACTCTTTTTTTAGGTTCTTTTCCCATATAGGTCATTGCAGAGCACCGAGTAGAGTTCTCCATGCTGTACAGTAGGTTCTTATTAGTTATCTGTGTTATATATAGTCCTGTGTCTATGTCACTCCTAGTCTCCCAATTTATCCCTCCCGCTTAAGTTTTTTTGATTTGCCATTTTTAATTTGGTAGGAAAACAAATCATCCAGTCTCTGTTCCCCGTGTCCACCTCTGTCCATCGTGTTTAGAAAGGCATTCCTTTATATAAGCATACACGTAGCTTCCAATCTCTTTTTTAGGACAGGATTTTATTTTTTACGGTTAAAGACGTGTGGGATTAACTGTGTGGCATTGATGGGGGGGATGTATTCTAGGGATCTACCTCTTTGATTCATTGAAATGGGCCGTTCAAGAAAAAAGAAAGCAAAAGCAAAAAAAGAAAAAAAAGAAGCCTGGCACGAAAGTGTAAGAAGGAGAAGGAGAAAGGTGAAGGAATCTCCAAACAACGATGCAGAGTAAAAGCAGCTAGAACCCCAAAGAACACACGGTGTCCTTCCATTTCTAGGAAAATGTAAACGTCTGGAAATCCCCTGCTTAGAAAGTTCTAAGCGGTGCGATCAATGCCATAGTGACGGGAAGCAGGTCAGTGGCTGCCTGGGGCTGGGGCTGGGGGCGCGCAGGGTGGAGGAGGGAATTCAGGGAGCGATGCTCAGGGCATCTTCTTGCTTGGCCCTTTGTGTGTCATTCCCTGGGGGACGGCCACACGGGGTCCACGGAGGGCAGGTCCTGCGCTTTTCAAAGGCCGTGACGTTTGCTGACCACGAAGGGCCAGGTGAAAGGGGAGGAGAAGGTCGTGTATGTCTAACTGCACAGGCTGGTTTTGATCCCCTCCCGGGCTCAGTTGAGAGCCCTGGGTTCCCCACAGCCTGTGTTTCCTGCCTCCTCAGCTGTGGCTTCTGTAGCCTGTGGCTCACGCCCCCCGTGTTCGTTTTCAGCAACTTTAACGAGGCTTCCTGAGCCGGTGAGGCTGGACCAGGTGAACCCCGGCTTCCCCGTGACACGTCACAGACCAACATCTCAGCTGCACCGGGAGGCGCCCTGCATCCTCGCTTCCTGCTTTGAATTAATACACGAATCCACGCCGCCCGCTTCCCGGCGTGGTTGCTCCCCTGAGCCTTCCGTTCTGTTCCTCGCTCTTCTCCTGGCCTTTCTGTGTCCGAGTTGTAAACCGTCTTCCTCCTGAAGTCAGCCATCCTCTTCCAATTTCACATTCCCACCCACCTCTGCGTTTTCCCGTTAAAAGTCTTTTCCTGACAAGCCGGGCATGTGCGGCCTTTCAGGTGCCAGATGTCGTTGGTACCAAGTCTGGGAAAGACTGAGAGAAAAGAATGTTTTGAAAATTCATGGTGGTAGGACTTCCTTAGAGCAGTTTTAACGGCTGACATGTGGGGCTGGGTGACTCTCTGAGGCGGGGCATCCCGGGCCCCGTGGGCTGTGCAGCAGCTTCCCTGGTCTCCACCCATCAGGTGCCAGGAGCACCCCCTCCCCCCAGTGTGACACCAAAAACGTCCGCAGACATTGTCATATGTCCCCCTGGGGGCAAAGTCATCTCTGGTTTAGAACCACAGCCATAGACAGATAAATGGATGGATGGATGGATAGATAGATAGATAGATAGATAGTCTCTCATGCTAGACAGGGTGTCTCAGCCTCAGCACTGCTGACATCTGGGGCTGGATGACCCTCTGCTGTGGGGCGTCCTGTGTCCTGTGGGCTATGGAGCAGATTCCCTGGTCTCCACCCGCCAGCAGCCAGTAGGATCCTCCCCAAAGTTGTAACAACCAAAAATGTCCCCAGACATTGTCAAGTGTCCTGGGTGGCCAAGTCATCCCCAGTTATGAACCACTGAGATAGGTAGGTAGATAGATAGATAGATATGGATGGATAGATGGATGAATAGATAGATGGATAGATAGATGGATAAATGGGTGCGGAGAGAGGTTATGGATGGATGGATAGATATATAGATACATAGACATGGATGGATGGATAGATAGATTATATATAGAGAGAGGATATATGGGTAGATAAGACAGGATGGATGGGTGGATGGATAGATAGATACATGAGATGATAGATAGATAGACGATAGATAGATACATGAGATGATAGATAGATAGATAGATAGATAGATAGATAGATAGATGATAGATAGATAGTCTCTCATGTTAGGTCACGGTTTCTCAGCCTCAGCACTACTGACATCGGGGCTGGGTGACGCTCTGATGCGGGGCGTCCCGAGCCCTGTGGGCTGTGCAGCAGCTTCCCTGGTCTCCACCCGCCACGTGCCAGGAGCATCCCCTCCCCAGTGGTGAAAACCAAAACTGTCCGCAGACATTGCCAAGTGTCCCCTGGGGGCACAGTCACAGTGTTTGAGCGCTACTGTATTCAGTTAAAATTCCCTGGTGACCACATTTCACACATGTGGTCACAGCTCGTTGCTTGAGGACTTCAGTGCATCCTGTGCGACTCCACAGGGACAGGCCCCCGGAAGCTTGCACCTGGCTCCCCCCAGGATCCACCCCACACAGCTTTCCCTTTGCTAATTTTGCTCTGTATCCGTTCACGGGACTAAACCACCACCATGAGTTCCACCTTGTAACGAGCCTGAGTCCTTCCAGACAGTTGTCAATCCTGGGGGGTCTTGGGAACCTTGATGCAGCGTCCAAACCCATATCCAATCCCTGGTTTACAGAGGAGACTGGTTGGTCCAGACAACCTTCCCCAGGTGAGGCGGGTGATGATGGGGTGGGGGACGTCCCCTGCTTCCACCTGTGTTGGTTCATGATCCCCCCCCCCCCCGCAGTGCAGCTGAGTGCTTCTTTTTCTCCCACGCGCTTATTTCCAGAGCAGACTGTTTCTTTTGTGACTGCACATGCGCTCTTTCAGGTTTTTTGCCCACAGTTCGTAACCTTTGGAGTCTGCTTACCCCTGAATAAGCAGGTTATTTATATACGGAGATGCTGAGGCATATTCTTTGGAAAAGGAACTCTATGACCTCCGACCTAGGTTCGGGAATTTATAAAAATAAGCAGAAAATGAGTGTCTCGCCGCACCTGCTTATACGGCGGTTTCATGCAGTCACGAGCTTGTCACTTCCAGGAAGGTATCCGTTCAGGGGCAGCTGTGTTTCTGAGATTAATTTCCATTCTGGGTCCTTGCAGGAAGGGTTGTCCATCTTGTGTGCTGGCCGTTTGGGTGGCTGTGGACAACCCCCATTCATGGATTGATTATGTGGTTACAACATGGCAATACTAGCATGGCCTGGGTTCCGTGGGGGTCCCCCCCAAATGTGCTCACATCCTTATCTCCAGAACCTGTGACTGTGACCGTGTTTGGAAACAGGGTCTCTGCACATGGGATGAATTGAAGGATCTCAGGATGACATCTTCCTGGATTACCCGGTTTGGGGTCACCAGGGGTAACTGCCATCTTCATCTCAATCTTGCCTACAAACCTGGGTTGGATTTCAGAAACATCCGAGGACGAGCAAAGCGGAAGGAAGAGGACTGTTTGCATCAGATGTGCTTTACTGAGCGGGAAGAGCATCCTCCGTTCCCTTGTGAACACCAGGCAGCCAAGGTCGTCCCAATTCACCTGCAAATGCGACCCCTTGTTTATAGGAATTCTAAGGATTCTAAGGATTTCTGCGGAGTGCAGTAAATAGGAAGGGACCCCAGGAGCTGACCCTGAAGGTCTTTGTTTCCCTCGGCTGCATCTCTCCGAGGGCAAGGAGAATGATTTCTGTTGAATTCTGCCCGTTGATATAGTCGGGGTGAGCCCCCGTGAGGAAAACGGGTTCGCATCCAAGCGCCCAGATGAAACGGCTTCTTTCCTTCTGGTGGGGACTTATTACCGTCAGGCGTTTGGAACAGGCCACACGGAGAGAGGAACGACAGAGGTTTCCTCAGCTTCCTGCCAGCTTGGGCGATGTCTGTATGGGGGGCTCGCAGATTCTGTCGAGACAGGAGGGCGTGAGCGCCCTGACCTCTCCTTGCAGGCTGATGCTCCCAAGAAGAGCCCCAGAGCCGCGAGCCCTCTCCTGGCTGGCTTTGCAGAGAGACGTGGGGGGTCCACCCTGTTTCTCCCCCTCCGCACGGGTATTGATGCTGCTTCCCAGCTGTGATGGTTAATTCTGTGTCAGCTTAACTTTATAGATCACAGGGGCCCAGACAGCTGGTCAGATGTGATTCTGGGTGTGTCTGGGAGGGTGTCTCTGGACGAGATGAGCATGTGAATCAGTGGACTGAGTGAAGCAGGTGGCCTTCCCCAGGGTGGATGGGCCTCATCTAATCAGTTGAAGGTCTGAATAGAACAAAAGTGGAGGGAGGATATATCATGGCTATCTATCTATATGTATCTATATCTATATGTATCTATCTATCATCTATCTATCATCTCCATCTATCATCTCTGTCATCTATCTATCAATCTATCTATCATCTATCCATCTGTTATCTACCTATCTTCTTTCCATCCACACATCCCATTGGTTCTGCTTCTCTGGAGAGCCCCACGGATACAGCTGGGGAAGGGACCTGGGAAAGAAGACAAGGGTGTGTGTGGATGGGGTGGGAGTCAGGATGCAGGGTCCGTCCGGCAGGAGTGCAGTGAGTGGTGGGGTTGCTGTCCTGGGCAGAGCTGGTTCTAGGATGAGTAGGGAAGGGCAGGTGGGGCCTTGGGAGGAATGGGGTCGGTAGGAGGAAGGAGGGGAGATGGGGGTCAGGGAATGGGCAGGGGTCTGGGGTCACAGGTCAGGGGCTGCCTGGGGGAGGAGAGGGGCCGTCCTTAGTCGGAGGAGCTGTTGCACGGAGCCCAGGGGCTGCGGCTCCCGGAGTCCACACTCCTTGCGACTGGGCACCCAGCGCGCAGCCTTCACCACCGCCGTGCTCACGTCCCAGGCATCGCGTGAGGGGCCAGAAGGTGCCTGGGGAGACGCCACCTTTCTTCCCCAGTTTTTGAATCCTATCTCCCGTCTTGCTGAAACTCCGTAGAGTCTGTTAAAGAAAATTATGCATTGGGGTCTCAAATAACATTTTTGCGTCTCCACTGTGCATGATATGTTAACTACAAATTGTATAAGATTCATGAAAACAAATGTAATGTATGATTTGTATATAAATTATATACATATAAGTATATAAAATATAATGTTCATTGTATATACTGTTAGAGGCTGCACTCTATAATTTATATTATATTGTATACAATGATATATATTATTACCTTATATATTGTACTGTATATGATTATACGTATTATACTGTATATATTGTATGGCAATCATATATATTATGATAAATTTATATTATGTTAATTATAATTTTTATATAAATTACATATAAATTTACTATATATTGTAACATAATTATATACATGGAAATAATATATATTAATATCTTATTAATATAATTATAATATATAATATAATGTATATTATATATTATATGTATAATATACATTTAATACATTTTATATTATATAAGGAACAAAATTAAATACATAGCATGAATATTAATTAATATATATTAAAATATAAATATAATATACCATATTATTTATAGCCATATAATCATATACCTATTATAAATTATAATAGTCATCTTTAATCACCTATAATTATAGATATAAGTATAATTCCATATGATTATAACATACAGGTAACACTATATCTGTTTATATATAACATATATCATATAGTTTATAAATGTATATAATGTGTACAATCTATATATAATTGTATATGTGTGTCTCATATATTGTAATTTATGTATAATTAAAATTATAATCATATACAAAATTATATATAAACCATACTATACAATATAATATTCTACGTATAAGGACGCTTATTATTGGATTTCGGGCGCATCCTAATGCACGGTGACCTCCTGGCTCCTGGCGCAGAGCTCCCGACACCCTAGGAGCTTCCTGAGTGACGCAGGCCAGAGGAGCATCCTGCGACCCTCGGAACGAGCCGCGCCGCGCCCGAGTCTGCGCTGAGGCGTAGCCCTGCGAGGTGCGGGCCGGTTGCCCGGAGGAACCAACCACGTGACGAGAGGGTGGGCCCGTTCAGCCCCGCCCCCAGGCGCCACGGAGCGCGGAGGGGGCGGGGCTCGAGAGGCTCCAGGTGCGCGCGGCTTCCGACGGTCGTGCCTGGCGGCAGCCCCGTAAACTCTCTACGTGGAGGGGTTCCGAGATCTTCCGGGTTGGGGAACTCGTCCGCACGTTGGCAGAGTGACGCCCCGCAAACTCCACGGAGACAGGAGCTCCGGCGCTCGGGGCCCCCCCGGGCCTCGCCCTCCGCCGCCCTCTCTGGCTGTTCGTCCAGCTTTCTGATAAACGGGTGAGTCAGCCACGTGTTGCCTGCGTTCTCTGAGGAGGGCGTCACGGGGACCCTCCGTGTGTAGCCTTGTCGGACACAAGTGTGGGCGGCCTGGGGACCCAGTCCCTGCGCTTGGGGTTGACGTGGGAGCCGTCCTGGGGCACCGAGTCTTTACCCCGTGAGGTCTGCGCGCCCCCGGGCTCCTATCAGAGTTGAATTGAAGTGGACGGCACCCAGCTGGTGTCCCAGGAGAACTGGAGACCTGCTCGGTGTGGAAGAGCCACACGTTGGGTGTCGGAAGTGCTGTGAGTAGACAGTTTTCTTTGAAGATTTGAAGTTTTCAAATTTACGCCTTTGGAGCAAACACCTCCTCCTGGCTGGCCTCTCTTGCCTTTCCTGTAAGCCATTCTCTGTCTAGTCGGAGAATTCTCTAAAATACCAATTAGATCATGTCCGTACCTGCAGCATCGCCCACCCCCGTGGCTTTCCAAGGTTGTTAGAATAAAGGACAAAGTCTTTCAGCTCTTCTGCTGCCCGACGAGGGGCAGCTGGTGAAGGGTGGTCCCTGATGTACTGAACATGCTTTGAGGCCAGTGGGAATGGTCTCCCACGGCGTACGTCTCGGGGTTTATACTCTGTTCTGTTGCTTCAAGACCTTCCAAATGTTTTCTTATTACTTATGTTTGACGTAGAAAAGCGATTAAAATATTTTAGGGCTAAACGTTTTGCCCTACCCCCTAAGAGCGGACCCATTGAGTTTTGCAGGGCAGACCGTCACAGCATCTGTAAATACGTGATGTGAGCCATGCGCCTGTTTGTCAAGACAAGCGTGTCTCTGAAATTTAATTGTGCATTTGTTGATTCTCACGTAAGTGCTGTAACCCGGGTGCTTTGCTTTCGTTGCACCGTAAATTGGTTTTCTGGGGTCGTTGTCATAAATGACCACAAATCAGGTGGGTTAAAACCACAGACCCCCATCCTCCCCCATCCTGGAGACCAGACGTCTGAGGTCAGGGTGTCCCAGGACTGCGCTCCCTCCAGAGCCTCCAGGGGAGGGTCCTTCCTGCCTCTTCCAGCTTCTGGGGGCTCCAGGCATCCCTGGGCTTGTGGCCGCGTCCCTCCCGTCTCTGCCTCTGTCTTCTCGGGGCTTCTCCTCTGTGTCTGGGTCTCTCCTGTGTCTTAGAAGGACCCTGGCATTGGAGGTAGGGCCACCCTCCTCCAGGAGGACCTCATCTCTGACCCTTCACTTCATCTCATCTGCAAAGACCCCGTTTCCTAATAAGGTCCCATTTTGAGGTACCAGGCTAGGACGTACAATTAACACTTTGGTCGTGGGACACAATTCCACCAAGAACGCCCTCCAGCAAGCAACATGTGATACACCTTTTATTTGGGTGAATTTCCACGATTTCCACGCTTGGAGTGAGTTAAAACACATGGAAACTTTCGTCCCTAAAGCCTTGGTTCTCCCTGTAAGGGAGTAGAGAGTATTTACGCATTTTCTGCGGTGCAGGTGAGACCCTCTCCCATTTCCAGTGGCCAGCCCCTCGCACCCAACACTGCGATTGGGCGTGTTTTGGGTAAAATCCATCGGGGATGGATTGAGGAAGCTCCCCTTGTCTGGAAGGGTCTGCCTTTGAGAAGCGGCCCGTGCACCCTCGCCGGGATGCGGGTCCCCTTAACCACCGTGGCCGTGACATGCAAAGGGCTGATAATTCAGGGTTGGGGGCACTTGGACCCTGGAAAAAAGAGGCACGTTGTTCGCAGAAGGCTCTGGGCGTGTTCCTGGTGAAGCCAACGCCTTGTGCATTGGAGGAATCGAGAAAAAGTGGGGGGTAGGGGGTGTCCTGGGACTCAGGTCCTGGAGATTCTTGGACGTCCAGGAGAAAGTCAGGACCAGGTGCCATTCTTCACGCACCTCATTTGGCATCTTACATCCTTTTTCATACGCCTCTCTGGGGAGGATCTCCGTTTCTCCTACAGTAGGGAAGCCGTGAGGGCGTCTTGGGATGCGTGGCCGGTCAGTGTTTTGCTTCCTTACCTCGGCGTTGCCTGGAGTTTGCTCAGCCTCAGAGGAGCTGTGTCGTATTTTCTAGTTAGCTCGCAAGCTGTGCTTCCAGCGGACACGGCGGTGGACCTACTGTGTGCAGGGTGCAGGCGTGGTTCCTGGAACACCAGGAAACTCAGGGCTGCGTTTTCTTCCCGTGTGACGAAGTCGCTGTTGGGGGTGGGGATGCTGAGTGGCTCTGTCACCTGCGTGTCACCGCAGACGGCAGGGAGAGTTCAGGCTTCTAAGCAAATCCTCTTCGAGGGATGAGGTCCTCCTACTTTGTCGTGAAAGCCTGTGTGGTCCCTGATGCTGTGTGTGCGTGTGCATGTGTGTATCCAGGTTTATGTGTGTCTGCATATGTGCACGTGTGTGTGTGTGTAGCTGTGTCTGTATAAGTTTACATGTATGCGCATCTTTGTTCCGCATCTGTGTCTCTGCAATTGTATCTCTGTGTGTGCCCGTTTATTCCTGCGTCTGTGTGTGTACGCCTGTGTGCATCTATATTTATTCCTGCGTCTGTGTGCATCTTTTTTTGTCCTGCATTTGTGTGTCTTTGGTTATGTATCTGTGTGTCTGTATTTATTCCTGCATCCGTGTGTCTGTGTCTCTTGTGTCCGTGCGTGTCCCTGTGAGCTCCTGCCGAGGCTCTCACTGCAGGCTCTTATCCCCCCGCACCCCCTGTGGCTGTGTTCCCCGGGCCGGTTGTCTTTCTGTGACCGTAAAGCTTGATGTAGGGGGGCGATTATGCCTTGCGTCGGCTCTGTCAGCCCTGTTTCCTTCCGTGCGGGGTCATCGAAGTTCAGGGAGTGAGGACACACGTGGCTGAGATCCAACATTCTCTGGGATTCAACATGCTACCATTCTCGGTAGGACGCCAAGAGCAAAACCGTCTCACCTCCTAGGAGACCAGGAGGCCCAGAAACACATGCCATGGGACCGCGCGCCCATAAACCGGCACCGGGCATCGTGTTGCTGGGGACACAGGGCTCAGTCTCGGGGCGGCGGGTTGGGGGCAGCAGGGTTTACGGGGCTCTAAAGCCGCCAGGGCCCCATGCTTTGCATGGTTTTTATCGCGATGTGGCCACTCTCTCGTCCCCAAGGACTTTATTCTCGTGCACGAGGATTAGCCGGCAGAGTGTCATAAACTGGAGACCGCACCTGTCGCGAAGAGGAATTTTATTCTGTTGGTGAATAGACCTGGGCCTGAGCAGCGCCTCGGGGTCCTGCATTAAAACATGAACCACACACTCATTCCATTTCTTCTCCGCTAAATGCACGATTCCATTTTTTGGTACAAATGTGCATTGATTAAAGTGCGTCTCACCAGGCATTGAACTAAAACCTGTGAACGTGTTATGGAAACCTACAACCTGCATGTCTGTATAAAAGTATCCGTGATCTGAAAGCGGGAATGAAACGATTTATTCGTCCATCGCTGCGATGGATTGATTCTGGGGGATTCACGGCGAACCGTCAGAGAGTTGTGATAGCGATTCTTTGTGATCATGACTCGGTGGATGATTATTTTATTCTCTGGCTTTTGGCTCCTTGTGGGTAGATGGGGGACTGTTCTTGAATGATCGTCGAGGTCAACTAGCAGCTAGAAGCTGGTCGCTGTATAACCAGTGCACCGAAAGAAGTATCTCTAAGTACTTCTTAGAGATAAGTATCTCTAACATCAGAACTCTCTTGCTCCGCAGAATTCAGTGAAAGAAGGTCTAGTTCTGAGGGTGTTCACTTCTTTTTGACTAGAGAGGATTTTTTTTAAATTGAAGTATAGTTGTTTTACAGCGTTTTGTTCATTTCAGGTATACAGCGAAGTGATTCAGTTATACATATGTACATATTTATATCTGTGTGTATATATATATATATATTCTTTTTTAGGTTTTTTTCCATTATAGGTTATTAAAAAATATTGGGTATTGTTCCCTGTGCTATACAGTAGGACCTTGTTGTTAATCTACTTTACACATAGTAGTTTGTATCTCATGATCCCAAACTCCTAATTTATCCCTCTCCACCGTTCCCCTTTGGTAACCGTAAGTTTGTGTTCTATGTCTGTGAGTCTCTTCCTGTTTTGTAAATAAGTTCATTTGTGTCATATTTTAGATTTCACAAATAAGTGATATCATATAATATTTGCCTTTCTCCTTGTTGCTTATCCATCCTATATATAATAGTTTGCATCTACTAACCCCAAACTCCCAATGCATCCGTCCCTCCCTCCCCCTTGGCAACCACATGTCTCTTCTCTATATTTGTGAGTCTTTTTTTTTTTTTTTTTTGGTAGCTAAGTTCATTTGACTTGTATTTTAGGTTCCACATATGAGTGATATCATACAGTATTGGTTTTTCTCTGACTTATTTCACTTAGTCTGATAATCTCTAGGTGTATCCATGTTGCTGCAAATGGCATTATTTTATTCTTTTTTATGGCTGAATAGTATTCCGTGTGTGTGTGTGTGTGTGTGTGTGTGTGTATGTATGTATGTATATGTATATATACCGCAAGGAGATGGGTTCTTTTTTCGCTTTAATATGGATTGATTGGGACACCATTTCATCGTAGGGTCCTTGGAGGCTGGTAGGGCCGCCAAGGAGGGCGAGGTAGTGGGTGCCAGGGCTCCAGGAGCCCTCTCCCTGGAGCCACATGGGGTGGAGGACAGTGGGCTTCCAAGGTGGGCCCCCAGGGTGCACTGCCCTGTGGGGGAGTATCCGATGTGTCCCTCTCTGTCCTGGGTTCCAGACACTGTCCCGAGGGTGGGGGCCAGCAGATGGCTGCTGTGGGTTGTCCCCGTGCCCTGTGGTCACTGTGCCCCTGGGCTGTGGCAAGAGTTTCCCAGAGGGTCCATCTGGTCGACCCAGCCCTGCCATCCCTGGTTCACTGGTTCATTGGTCCTCATTCCATTGATGTGATGTTCTCACCAGGCTGCCACTTGACCTCTGCTGGGGGGCTTTGAGGACTTGGGAAAGAGCTGATACTACCCGTTTGTAGTCCCCAAATACCAGTTTGTAGCCTTAGACCCATGGGTGATTCCACCCTGCTGCCTGAGATATAGAAGCTAGGACACCCTCGTTCCCCCACTCAGGACCAGAGTCCGGGGGGTGAGGGGCTCCTGCCTTGATCCAGAATGCTGATATGTTATGCGATGTTTGTATTCATTTCGATTTTTAAAAATCTTCCACTAGACATTATTTATCTTGTTTTCTGGTTGTTGTTGTTGTTGTTTTGGTGTCATCTTCAGTTCTCCGCCTGAGAGCAGTGCCTTGCTTTCCTCACCCTAATCCTGACCCTGCTTAGCAGCGAGCTTTTGTCTCTGTTTACCTGTACAAACAGGATGCAGATACCCTCCTTCTGGGGCGTTCGTGAGTTATGTGCCCAGCAGAACATCTGGCCACAAAATAAATTCAAGTATCGATGTTACCCTTTAGGGCAACTAGTAATAATACCAGCCCAGAGAAAGAAGAGAGCGCGGGGGTCTGTGGAGCCCTGGACAGGAAGGGGACCATCAGTCAGTCACTCGGATGCAACGCGCAGAAACAAAATCTTCTAATGACTTGATCTGCCCCCTTTGCCATTGTTTTTTTCAATTTTTTTAAATTGAAGTGTAGTTGATTTACAATGTTGTGTTGCTTTCAGGTGTACAGCGAGGTGATTCAGTTACATTTACACACATATGTATGTATTTTTGCAGATTCTTTTCCCTCATAGATTGTGGCGTGTGGGGTAGAGGTGAGGTTTTCAGGTGTCGCAGGTGTGATGGCATCGGATCTCTTCACTTCACATTTTTGTTTAATGGAGTATTCCATCCCTTTCTTGGTGTGAACCAAGGGGTGTTTTTGGAAGCCACCCAGAGAGGGAAATAGAAAAACTCTCCCTCTGTTCCTCTCACTTCTGGTGGGAGGGACCAAGTGAATTAAGGACCTTTGTTCTTTATTTTAAAATTTAACTTAATTATTTAAAAAAATTTTTTAACTTTTTTATTGAAGTGTAGTTGATTTACCATGTTGTGTTAGTTTCAGGTGTACAGCAAAGTGATTTTATATATGTGTCACATATATAATATGTATATTATTTATATATATTATTTATATATTCTTTTTCAGATTGTTTTCCATTATAGGTTGTTACAAGATATTGAATATAATTCTGTTATACAGTAGGTCCTTGTTGTTTATCTATTTTATATACAGTAGTGTGTACTGTTAATCCCAAATTCCTAGTTTCTCCCTCCCCCACTTCCCCTTAGGTAACCATAAGTTTGCTTTTTATGCCTGTGAGTCTATTTCTGTTTTGGAAATAAGTTCATTTGTGTCGTAGTTTAAATTCCACATATAAGTGATATCATAGGGTATTTGTCTTTCTCTGTCTGGCTTACTTCACTTCGTATGATCATCCCTAGGTCCATCCGTGTTGCTGCCAATGGCATTATTTCGTCATTCTTTTTTATGGCTGAGTAGTATTCCATTGTATATATGTACCACATCTTCTGTATCCATTCCCCTGTCGATAGACGTTAGGTGCTTCCGTGTCTCGGCTGTCGTGAATAGTGCTGCTGGGAACACTGGGGTGCACGCATCTTTTGGAATTAGAGTTTTGTTCGGGTATGTGCCCAGGAGTGGGATTGCTGGATCGTATGGTCAGCTTTCTCTTTCTTGGCTGCATTAATGGTGGAGCCTCTTCAAAACTAAAATAAGCACATCTTTTTCTATGCGCTGCTTCCTAATGCCTTTTTTGGGGGGCGGGGCACAGGCGGGGCCAGTTCATGAAATGTTCTGCCTTTTCAGTGCACTCCTCGTCATCGTATTTCCCTTGCCTTCCTTCCCCTCCCCCTCCCCCTCCCCCCTTTCTGGTGTATCCACTTCAGTCACCTTCTCCAGTCTCCACTCTCAGGACCCAGAGTCTGATGTCCTGGATTTCATGGAATTGCATATGCATGTGTCTCTGCCATTTTGCATCTGATTTCAAAGTGTAGGGAGTACGCTTTGTAAAGAACCCAGATGATGTAAGTGCTGTGTGCTTGATAAGGGATCTGCTTCTTGAGTGCCTGGGCCTCTGTGCTGCGGTTCCACCGGGAAACATACATGTTATTGTTACTGTTTTGTTTTTTAAGCTTTTTAGCTAAGCCTCTTTGGGGGGGGCGGGGGGCAGAGGTGATAGGTAGGTAGGTAGGTAGATACATAGATATAGATGGATACTGATGTACATATAGGTAGATGGATGGTTAGGTAGATGGACAGATAGATGGATGGACAGAGAAAAGTGATAGGTAGATACGTAGGTGTTAGGTAGGTAAGTAGATAACAGAGATTATACATATAAGTGAAACTGTGGACAGTATATTGTGGACTTTTATGATGTCATGTTCTTCTGAAGAGTATTTAGTTTTGTTTCAAGAAGCGGGTGCAGCATCACCTTGAGCTTGAAGACACCTGTTTTTGGGTTTCTGTGGGTGGATTGATTTTCGTTTTGCCCTTGGTCCTAGGGCGTATTCTCTCGACCTGGGTCGTGGTCCTTACTCCTCAGACGTGGTCATTCCGGGGGCTCCGTGGAAGGTCTCCGGTGTCCGTCAAGCCTGTCTGACGGGCAGGATGAAAACTGCAGACTCTTGCCCATCAGGGAGCAGCTGCAGAAATGGCGCCTGCTGACCTCAGACTCCCAGCTGCCGCGTGCCCTGGGGTCTTTGGAACTGTGTCCCCACCCCCCTCCAACGTGGAACGGGGGAGTCGGCCACGGTGTGAGCAGAAATTTGTTCTGCAAACGTTGGTGTTCCACAGTTCCTTTCTTTTCTTTTACTTCCTCAGTTTCCACCCACGCTAAGCTGCTCAGCAAGGCCGTCCCTTGCTTCCTGACCTCCGACCCCCAGAAGCTGTGGACCATGGCAGGGGGGCTGCCCTCAGACAGCAGTGTGGATGGATATCAGTCTCACCCTTGTGATTCCTTTTCCCCAAGGACCCTTCCTCCACCAGCTTCTGCTTTTGGTGGTCCCAGCTCAGTGCCTTCAACACACATTTCTCTATTTTATCCAAAGTTCATCGTGGCTCTTAGCGTGAGGTTTTATCTTTCTCCAGCAAATACGCCGTCACTGGTGTCCTGACATCGATGGCACTCTATTTTTTTTTGCACTTTGTAATTATGGTAGTTTGGCCAAAGATAGGTACTAAAATAGAATAACAGCCAGAAGCTTTCATTTTTGCCGTTCTGCATTGATGATTGGATGGAAACTTAGAAGTTGGTCATTTTCCCATAAGAATACATAAAGAAGAATCACCTTACCAAACATAGGGTTGCCTTTTTTAAAATACAGATTTAATTAACAGCTATTTTACTTCCGGTTTTATTGAGCTGTAATTGGCACACAGCCCTGGGTCAGTTGAAGGTGCTCGACATGATTTGAGCACCTGCATCATGAAATGATGACCTCAATAAGTTTCGTGACCATCCATCATCCCGTATAGATCCAGCATGCAAGCGCTAGAAATGTTTTTCCTTGTGATGAGAATCCTTAGGATATATACTTTCTTAACAGCTTGCATCCATAACACAGAGCAGTGTTAATTACATTTATCACGCTGTACCTTACATCCCTAGGACTTACAGCTGAACATCTTCTAGATCTCAACAATCATCCAATTCCTCCACCTCTGGCGACCACAGATCTGACCTCTTTTTCGATGATGGCTGTCTTTCATTTTGCTGACTTCTTTTCCTGGCTGTCATTTGTAAGAGTGCGGTTTCTTCCAGAGCGCTGGGACTCTGTCAGGAGGGATGTACTGCCCTGCCCGTATCCTGAGACGCCGTCTGCAGACCGTTTCTACTGGGGCTGTGGGTTCCTGTGTCCCTCTGACCCGTTTAAACTCATGCGTGGTGAAGCAAGAGTCTGGGACATAATAGCATCGGGTGAACACCCAGGAGGAGCAGGAGGGTGAGACCGAAGGACCCTGCTTTGTCCTCCTGCAGGGCGAAAATTCTGGGCGTGCTCCAGAAGCCACCCGAGCAGGGCAAGCCCCTCCCCACTCCAGTGACCTGATAAGAAATGTATGCATTTAGTCTCTGCCCCTGTCTTCCGAAAACCCTCGGAATCTCCGAAGCCATAAGGTCTTTTGTAGGCTAAGCGGTGGCTCCTGGATGGCCTCAGGGTGGAGCTCGTTGCCATGGAGACCAACCCTGACTAGACAGTTAGAACTTTCAGGCCAGCCCCCTGACCGTCATCTGGGGAGAAGGGTGGGGCTGGGGCTTGAGTTTAATGCCCCCCCCCACAGTGATTTAATCCGTCATGCCTACGTACTGTGGACAAAAAAGGTCACCTGTGTCGACTGAAAAAAAAAAAAAAAAGCAGAACCTAAAAGTTGAGAATTATGTTTCATTTGGTGGAGAAAACTGAGGACTTCAGCCCAGGAGACAGCTTCTCGGATAGCTTGGAGGGACGGCTCCAAAGAAGTCCAGGCGGAACGTGGGTGTATAAGAGGTTTTGCAACAAAAAACCCGGGTAGTCTGAACTCAAAAGATTACTGCTGATTAAAGAAATCAGGCATCTCACGGTAATGAATTCAATGCTTTTCTTTGTATGGAAAGAGGCAAGAGTCTGGGCATCCTGTGTGCTCCCCTCCTGAGTCCCCGCAGGGCTCACCTTCCAGGGCCAAGGCAGTGGTGGAGGGCTTGATGTCTGCAGCATCCTTTGTTTGTTGATACGGCAGGTGACATTTTCCATTCACACCTGCGAATCAGTAAACGAAGGATGTTGAGGCTGTCAAGCCCTCGGCCCCTGCAGCGCCCCCGGCGGTGCACCCTGGGGGCACTCAGGTTGGAGAAAAACAGGATGCTGGCCCTAGGTAGCTAAGGTGCACATCAAAGGAATGACTTGGGTGAGCCTAGACTCTTGCATCTTCCCATACCTAGAAAAGCACTAAATTCATTCACTGGAAACGTCTTTGTTTTGTAATTAGCAGTAATCTTTTGATGTTCAACGAGGAGTTCTTTTTTCTCCAGCAAAAACTCCTATATAACCGGCCTCCTCCCTGACCTCTTTGGAACCATCCCTCAGCGCTGTGAGAGGCTGCCTGTCAGGCTTAAGTCCTCAGTAAGTCACCGAATAAAACATAATTCTCAGTCTTTAGGTTGTGCATTTTTTTCAGTCAATAGTTCGAAGCCTCCGTAAAAATCCCTGGACTGTGGGTGTCAGCGAGCTTCCGGGTCGGTGAGCGGTTTTCCACACACAGCTTCCGTGGGGCTGTTCCCGAGTTTCATCGTTCCGTAGCAAACCTGTACTCCAACAAGTGCACTGTTTTTCTAAGTTCTGAGTCCCTCTAGCAGATTACGGAACCTAGAAATGAGATCACGGGAACCTCCGTTGCATACCTGGTCGGTGAGAAGCACAGGGGACGTGCTGGGGCTTTTGGATGGGCGTCTGAAGTGGGGGCAGTTTTGTAGGGCCGAGTCCTCAACCTGTGGCATCAGACACTCGCCCCACGATAGTATCTGGACTGAATTGCATGGTAGGACACCCAGCTGGTGTCTTGAAATTTGGTTGAGAATTGGTTGATGTGGTGGCCAGAGGTATTTTAAGTAACGTGATGTATAAATAGAGAAGCCCCCCCGTCCCCCCCAAAAAAACACGCTTCTTTGGACCACCTCTCAAATAAATTCCTTGTCCCCTACCCTTTGTCGGAGGGTCTGCTTTGGGGGAGCGTTTTGGGGTGGGGGAGCCCCCTTCCCCCCCGTGCTGTTGAAGAAGCATGCAAGAAATCTAGGAATCCCAGCCCCCAAGTAAGCTCGCTTTGCCTGTTCTTTCCGCTGCTTCTAGTGTGTGGACGGAACGGGGTCCTCCGTGTGTGAACGTGCGGTCATGCACTGCCTCAGTCAGAAGCTGGTTCTTTGCGACTAGAGATGATCATACTGCGTGAAGTAAGGCAGACAGAGAAAAACAAATACCATATGACGTCCCTTACACGTGGATTCTAAAATATGACATAAATGGACTTATCTGTGAAACAGAAACAGGCTCACAGACGGAGACAACAGACTTGTGGTTGCCAAGGGGGATGGGAGGTGGGGGAGGGATGGTCTGGGAGTTTGGGATTAGTGGATGCACACTATTATATATGTAGGATGGATGGACAACAAGGTCCTACTGTAGAGCACAGGGAACTCTATTCCATGTCCTGCGATAAGCCATCATGGAAAAGAATATGAAAAGAGAAGGCGATTCTTGTTTTACAGAACGTTTCTTTCACCCCAAGGCATCAGGAAAAGGGTGAGGTCTGGGCCAACCCAGGTCCCGAAGAGCATGTGTTTGATGCGTCCTTTGAAGGGGACAGGAACACTTATGTGGAGGTGACACGAACATACCCTGAGAGACAACCATCATTATTTTATACCAATGACCCACGTGGTTTGCTCTTCTGACCACAGATAATGAGCCCCTTGCTGGGTCATCCTGCTGTGTAATTAAGTGTCCTCCAGATCTCTTCAGTTGGTCCCTAAATTTCCAGGTGGACTGTTTTATTCTATGAAAGGTGCTCAAAAGACTCCCTGGGTATTTCTACCGAGTGTACATTCCAGACGAGCAAAGACGCAACAAAAGCAAAAATAGTTACTATTTCCGGTTCTGTTCACCATATCACAAACCCTTCCCTGCAGAGAGGCAGAGATGGAGGCAGTGAAAGAGCCTTCGCTTATGAACCAAATGTTTCCATTCTTGAGAAAAAGGAAACGTACACTGTTGACATCTGTGCATGTATCAGCTCCCTCCACTCAACGCCACCTTGTTGCCGGGCGCGTGCTTTCCCATAATTCTCAGGTTGGCCTCCGTCGTTGCGGTTAACATGCAAATCTACTCACTGAGGATGCTTTTTGGTTATTATTCCAGCCTTGATGTTCTGGAGCCTAGAGTAACAGGAGGTGCAGAGGACCACGGGGATGTGCATCTTCCCTCATTCAAGGTCATCTCAATGTCACAGAGCTGGCAGGGGCACAGACAGATCCCCCTCCTCCCTGTCATTGGTTCTCTGTTCCCCTCCACCCTCACCAGATGCTTAGGCGAAGGCATGAGGAATGAGCACAGACCCTTTTCCCGAGACGACACCTGTCTGGCTCTGGGTTCCATCCTCTGCTTTGCCAGCTCAGGACTCCACCTTCCTCCCGGGAAACATTCCACGAACTTGCCTGGTGGATGCTTCTTCCTGAGACACCCAGGCAGGGGTGGCGGCCCACGGGGATGCCCCGGGACTGAGCCGGCGGGACAGACAGAAGCCTCGCCCCTCCTGGATTCATGGGGACCCAGTTGAAGCCCCCTAAACAGCCACAGTCTGTCCCAGAGAAAGAGGGGAAGCCGCCCTCGTGTGCATTCTCTTTCAGATGGAAGTTCTTCACACGCGAGCGGCTCTTTCTTTGGATTTCTAGGAACAGGCCTGAGTGGGTTTATTTCAAAGAAGAA
Organism: Grampus griseus; assembly: GCF_964374135.1. Taxonomy (NCBI): domain Eukaryota; kingdom Metazoa; phylum Chordata; class Mammalia; order Artiodactyla; family Delphinidae; genus Grampus; species Grampus griseus. The sequence goes on from NC_138999.1 coordinate 1,066,702, forward strand.
ATTTAAGGGTTTTTTTTTTTGCTGGGGAACTTGTTCAAGATATAGCCAGAAAGCTCAAAAAGGAAGAAAATATCTCATATCTTTAAGAATTAAAAAAGAGACCTATTGTTTTGAATTATTTAGCATTTATTTACAAATTTGTAGGGTTTTTGATATAAAAATAAATGAAATGTGCTAGTAGTAATGGGTGAGTCGAGTATATAAAATGTCACAGTATTAAATGAAGATATAGACAAATAAAGAAAATATATAAAATATCACAATATTAAATGAAAATACAAAGAAAATATATAAAATGTTACAGTGTTTATGAAATGCAAATATAGACAAAGAAATATAAAATGTCACAATATTAATGCAAATACAGACAAAGACAGTATGTAAAATGTCACATTAAATGCAAATACAAAGAAAGTATATAAAATGTCACAATATTAAATACAAAGGCAGTAAGATGTCACAATATTAAATGCAAATATAGACAAATAAAGACAGTATATAAAATGTCACAGCATTAAATGCAAATACAGGTGAATAAAAATGACTCCGTATTTACTCTGTCTTCTCCCTCCTAAACATGGTATATCAATTCCATTGCAGAAACGGTGATGCTTTAAGGAAACCGTCCCTTATGGACTAAGTGGCCCACTAGCTTGCTATCGTTATAATGAGAACCTGGAATGATTCAGTTGCAAAAAAATGTACAGATGTTACACTGGGCAGAATGACGCCCCCCATCAGAAGGATGTCCACATCCGAATCCCCAGAACATGAGAACAGGTTACCTTGTAAAGGAAAAAGGAACTTTGCATATTTGGGGGAAGAAGCAGCCTGAGATGGGAGATGACCCTTGATTATCGGGGTGGCCCCGAATGCCATCACAAGGGTCCTTATAGGAGGGACACAGGAGGGTCAGCATCAGAGAAGCAGATGTGACAATGAAAGCAGAGGTCAGAGTGATGTGTCCACCAGCCAAGGCTGCAGGCGCCTCTGGAAGCTGGAGAAAGCAAGGACCTGATCTCCCCTGGAGCCTCCCGGAGGTCCAGCCCTGCCCACACCTGGATTTCAGCCCCATGAGACCCACGTCAGACTCCTCACTTCCACTGAGCGTAAGACACACGTGTGTTCTGAGCCGCCACGTGTGTGGTAGATTTTTACAGCGGCCGCAGGAAACTAACACGGAGCTACAGAAACCACAGGCGCCTGCGCAGAACACCCATAAATGTGCAACAGGATGAAATTCGAGAACAGTTTGCCAAGGCGACTGTTAAGATGGCTTGTTGTACTCTTCAGCCTGGAGATCCTGCATGTCCTCAAAAGCACTTTTATTGATGCTCATCACAGTGATTTCCCAATGACGAGACAAAGAACAGGACAAGACAAAGGCCACCAACACGGTGCGTGCAGGGGTGTCCTGGGGTGGCCAGAGCAAATAACCCAGACCAGGAGGCTTTAAACTACGGGCATCCATCCTCCCCAGTCCTGGGACCAGACGTCTGAGGTCAAGGTGTCCCAGGGCCGCGCTCCCTCCAGGGGCTCCAGGGGAGGGTCCTTCCTGCCTCTTCCAGCTTCTGGGGGCTCCGGGCATCCCTGGGCTTGTGGCCGCGTCCCTCCCGTCTCTGCCTCTGTCTTCTCGGGGCTTCTCCTCTGTGTCTGTGTCTCTCCTCTCCTGTCTCTTAGAAGGACCCTGTCATTGGATGTAGGGCCACCCTCCTCCAGGAGGACCTCAGCTCAGACCCTTCACTGCATCACATCTGCAGAGACCCTGTTTCCAAATGAGGTTCCATTCACATGTGTGGGGGTTAGGCTGTGGGCATATTTTGGGGGGCACCACCTTTGTCTGGAAAGATAAGAGTCGGTTCTCTCAAGTCCTCCGGCCAGCACCTCCCCATCCCTCCCCGGAGTTCATCATCCCTTTCTTTCCTTCGCGAGTGGCTCAGAGCTGCTCTTGCAGCGAGATGGACAACAAGGTCCCTGCTGGCCGCTGCCCAGCTCGTCGTTCTCAGGACCACATCCTGCCCACCAGCTGCTGCCATCTCCTCTGTGTGCTCAGAGCAGGTGCCGATGTTTCGTCCGAGGCTGACCAAGGGCTGTGTTGATTGTTTGGGAGAATCACATGCGCTGAGCTGATGCAGGGCACTGGCTTGGGGAGAAAGTCAATATTTGCTCATAAAGTGTTACCCTTGAGGAGTCCCTGGTTGTCGCTGCCTTTCGTGCATACTTTCCGGGCGTCTGGAACTCTGCTTGGCGTCCTGTGTAAATCCTGGTGTGACCTTTACAAAAATGCTGGGGACTTGTCTTTCCCTTTCAAGAGGGTACAGGAACCACCTCTGACAAGGCAAATATCCCAGACAGTTTTGTCTTCGAAACTCACACTCAGGGTCTCCCTTGACGCCTTCTAAAGGGGCCGGAGACCAGGAGAAGATGGGGGCCAGTGTGGGAGAGTCACTGAGGACAGCAGGATGGAGGGCAGCAGGAAAGGGGCAGAAACAGCTCTGCGTGTTTTGTAGGTTTTCTCAGGTGGCATATGCTCTCATTGTGGGGCTACTGAAGCTGAATCGTGTTCCCGCCCAAATCCATACATTGGAGTCCTAACCTCCATGACCTCAGAATGTGGCTGTATTTGCAGATGGGGCCTTTAAAGAGGGGATTGAATTAAAAGTAGGGTGGGACCTGATCCCATAAGAAGAGATTAGGACACACACACACACACACACACACACGCACACACGCACGCACACACACACACACACACACACACACACACACACACACAGACGGATGACCCTGTGAGGACACAGGGAAGAGACAGCCTTCTACACGCCCGGGAGAGAGGCCTCAGGAGGAACCAGCCCTGCAGACACCTTGGTTTTGAATTTCCAGCCCCCAGGACTGGGAGACATAAATGTCTATTATTTAAGCCCACTCTGGGGTACTTTGTTATGGTGACCCCCAGGGAAGTCATATACTCCTTTAAAGCCCAGTTGGAGATTTTGAGGGTGTGGTTGGCAATCGGGACCTCAGTTATTTTATATTTCTATTTAAAGGTGCTCGTTGGCAGGGAACCCACTCTCCCTTAAGTGAATGTCACCAATTTCAAGCACGTGTCTTTAAGCTACGAATTTCTTGGCCAAGGATATAAAAAGTTCGAGGCGTTTTTATGAGGCTGGTTTAATTAAACATTCATGTTCCTCCTGACGTTTTAGTAGAAAAGAATTAAAATATGGGGCATTAAAATTGTTAACAACTTGGAATTTTGAGGAGGGATGTTTTTTCATACGTACTATTGACCTCTGTTGGGTTTAGCGACTAATTGTTTTAATTTTTTAAATTATTTTTTAACATCTTTATTAGAGTATAATTGCTTTACAATGATGTGTCAGTTTCTCCTTTATAACAAAGTGAATCAGTTATACATATGTCCCCATATCTCTTCCCTCTTGCATCTCCCTCCCTCCCACCCTCCCTATGCGACTCTTGTGTTTTTATCATGGAACTGTGGTGGGGAATTCTTTGGAGACACATTGATTACCTTGGATTTTATGTCCCACGTGGAGTAGCATATTTTTATTGCCCCCAAACCCCATAGAAGCCAGTGATTGAATTTTCACAGCCTCTCCTGGTACAAAGCTACCCTTGAAAATTCTTGATCAAGAGCCCGTTAATTTCTTTCTTTTTCTTTTTTATTATTGGAGTTGATTTATGTTGTGTTACTTTCTCCTGTACAGCAGAGTGACTCAGTTATACATGTATGTATACATTCCCTTTTATATTCTTTTCCACTATGGTTTATCTCAGGGTATTGAATATAGTTCCCTGTGCTATACAGCAGGACCTTGTTGTTTATCCATCCTATATATAATAGTTTGCATCTGCTGATCCCAAACTCCCAATCCATCCCTCCCCTCTCCTCCCACCTTGGAAGCCACAAGTCTGTTCTCTATGTCTGTGAGTCTGTTTCTGTTGTCTAGCTAAGTTCATTTGTGTCTTTTTGTTTTTTTTAAGAATTTATTTTTTGGCTGCATTCGGTCTTCATTGCTGCCCGTGGGCTTTCACTAGTTGTGGCGAGCGGGGGCTTCTCATTGCGGTGGCTTCTCTTGTTGTGGAGCACGGTTTCTAGGCACACGGGCTTCAGTAGTTGTGGCGCGTGAGCTCAGTAGTTGTGGCTCAGGGGCTTTAGAGCACAGGCTCAGTAGTTGTGGTGCACGGACCTAGTTGCTCCACGGCATGTGGGATCCTCCCGGACCAGGGCTCAAACCCATGTCCCCTGCATTGGCAGGCGGATTCCTAGCCACTGAGCCACTAGGGAAGTCCCTGTGCTGTATTTTAGATTCCATATATAAGTGATATCATATGATATTTGTCTTTCTGTGTCTGACGTACTTAGTAGGACAATCTCTAGGTCCATCCATGTTGCTGCAAATGGCATTATTTCATTCTTTTTTATGGCTGAGTAATATTCCGTTGTATATATGCACCACATCTTCTTTATCCATTCATCTGTCGATGGACACTTACGTTGCTTCCATGTCTTGGCTGTTGTAAATATCGCTGCAGTGAACACTGGGGTGCAGAGCCCATTAATTTCTGATGCCGTCTTGCTCATGTTCCTGGATTCGTCCTGGGCGCTCCCATCTTTTACTTTCTGTTGGTGGATACAGTGAGTACTAGAGTATTACTCTTTCGTTTTCTTCTTACAGCAGATTCTGCGATCACTTACAAATATAGCTGCCCCGGTGGGGGAAGATCACAGGTTTCCACGGAGTTGACCTCAGGCACCACCTGAACTTGGGTAGTAATGAAGTGTGTTGTTTCTGAAGTTCAGTGAGCTGGCTCCTGGTTCCCTACGTCTCTTGCTCTCTTCCTCTCTCCCGTCTGAGACTGGCAATGTTTCAGCACTGAGCTCCTCCATCACCCTGGGTCCCGGCCCTAAGAAGACCGGGAGCCCCAGTGATGGGCAGGTAGCCTGAGTGTATGTGAGCCCCTGAGATTGCGGGGCTGTTTGTTACAGCAGCATCACCTAGCCTATCGTGACCCATACCTCCATCAGTGGTTCACTTTCCCCTGGGCTGTTTTGCTCAGCTGTGTACTTACAGGATGAAAGGGCCCCTTTGTGCAGGAATACAAACAAAATGGACTTTGGGTTCCATTGCCCTTTCTACTTGCATTTCTGTGTGCAGTGGTTAACCTAATCCGTTGCCGTTTGTATCAAAGCTATTTACGTAAGGTGGCAACAGCTCCATTTTACTTGTGTTTCCCAACCATTCCGCTTAGAGTGGTCTAGAAGCAGAGTGGACAGAGCAAAGCCACCCCCCCCGATGAGGTGACGCTCAGAGGGTGCCGCACGGGTGACCACTTTGACGTCAAATGAGACAAGAGAGATGGGAGCTGAAAACCACTGGGACTTGAGGGCCCCTCCAAGAATTCCAGGTGGAGAACATCCACCGAGAGACCCAGGGTCTTGCCACACGAGCAAAGGAAACATCTGCTTTGGAGGGGACTGGATGAAGCAGCTCATCCCAAGATGCTTTCCTGCTGCCTGTTTGTACCGGCAACCCCAGACCCCTGTACTTTCTGATGGAAGGTTGAGCAGAAAAGGTGATCAAAGGGAAGAAGTTCCCAGGGGCGGCCACCAGGGGTCAGGCCTCCGTGGGTGCCGTGGCAAGCGATCTCCGTGGCTGGGCCCAGACGTTCGAAGCGCTAAAGCGAAGGGAGCCCATGGAGTACCGAGGAGGGAGAGGCAAGGATGGTCCCAATTTTTGTTGACCCCCCAGTTTTACCCAGTATCATTCCGAGATGCTGATTCTCTTTGTGGACAGAACTTGGATGCCAGAGGCCCCTGGGTTTTACGGTTCAGACTGGCTTGGGGAGCTGGTGGCCAAGCTTTTCTCGTTAATAACTGAAAGAATGACAGCGGTAGCTGACCAAGCTGTCGCACTGCCTAAGGGCCCATCCCAGGAGTTCCATTTCGGTGCACTGCCTTGTCTGATCTTACCACCCCTCCATCGTGGGTACGCTGTGAGCCTCCAGGGTTGCAGGTGTGCAGACTGAGGCTTGGAGTTTCCTCACTAGCTGTGTGACCTTGGAAAAGTGCACAACGGAGCTGAGGTTCCAGCTTCAGGCTTTTTCCCTGAGAGCTTGTGATCACTGGGGCTTTGGGCGTCTAAAGGAAGCAGGACGATTTCCCCTGGAATTCAGGGACTGGGCTAGAGGATTACCTTGATTCCGCATCTTCAGGGGCAATTAAACACGCATATGGCCGAGGGGCAGCTGTAATACTGGCTGTAGGGCTCAGCTTTTTACCCGTGTCTCTGCAGCCCTGGAAATAGATTGTGTTGTCGGAAACCTTGAGTCACCGTCCGCCAGTCAGGCAGCTAAGACCTTCAGAGCCGCTCTGGGGAGTGCGGCCAGCTCGGCTGGCTCTGTTTCCCTCCCGGAAATGTCAGATGTGGAGGCTCAGCGCGTTCGTCAGGGGCACTTGAGGCATCTGTCGGATGGCATCTCTTCCCGGTGTGCAGACACGCTTCTCTGTTCCTGAAGGTCGCGGTGAGCCTGGCCCCGGTCCAGGGGTCACCCCGTGATGCCAGCCGACAGGATGCCCCCCCGTGTCAGGGCTGGGGGACCTGGCTTTCAGACCGGTGGCCGTTCTGCGCTGCCAGGGAAGAATTTGGACATCGCCAGACCTTAAGGTCACAGCACACGGGTGCCTCCAATTTAGTTTTAATGATGTCTTTGGGCAAAAGCAACTGGTAGAAATATGTGACAGGTATAAATGTAGTCACTGCATCTATATGGAAGAGTGACTTTTCCTGCAGTATTGTAGGGAGGGGGCAACCCCCAACCTTGTGTCAAAATATCCTACATAAGAGTATAGAATTTACCAACAACAGATGTGGGGTGTGTGTGTGTGTGTGTGTGTGTGTGTGTGTGTGTGTGTGCGCGCGCGCGCGCACGCGCGCGTGCGTGCTGTGTCTGCCCTGGTGATAAATGCTATTGTTGGCATCAGCTGGGTTGTTTACGGGTTTTAAAATTCACAAATCGTGTCAAAAGGGATCTCAGTCAAATGCCGATGCTTTCCGTGGCCGTTTATCTGAGCTTCTGTTAGAACAGGTGCCATCGGGGGACCAGGAGGGGGTCTCAAGGTGGGGTGGCTGTTGTTGGGTGGTGACTGCAGAGTGAGCCTCGATCCTCCGTCCGCCTCTGCTCTGCGTGCTGCCAGCCCAGCCACTCTGGTCCCCCCTGACTGGACCCAGCGCCAAGTGCACAGTCCGGTCCACCGCAGGCGCTGGAGGAAACGCAGCGCGGGTGGGCTTTCTCCTCGGGACCACGTAGAAGTCAGACGAGCCGTCACTGCGGCAGTGGATGTAGAAGGCGGGACGGGGCCGAGCCCCCCGCCTGTAGGATCACACTGGTCTCTGGTTTCATTTACTTAATTGCCCACTAGGGTCATCTTACCTTGGATGCGGGAGCTGTCCTTCCTTTATTTCGCAAACCAGTGATAACCCATTGGTGGGAGCGGCCTGGAGAGCCCTTTCATGACTTGATATCAGCATTCAACACACGCAGAAAACGTCCTCGGGTCCCAGGAGCACATAAAGTTATTGGTGGAAATTAGCTGGAAATAGGGGAAATAATATTCCATCTCGGTGTCTGCATTTGGGAGGACTTAGACTAACATACCCCCTTTTCAGAGTTCTGCTGTGTAAATTGTTCTCGTAAATGTAAGGGGGGCTCATTTAAGTGGCGTCAGAGCCACCAAGATGGGATATTATGTTCTGTCTTCTATCCACAGACGGAAGCGACCCACACACGCAGCAGCTCCCAGACGGAGACCAGAGCTGAGCAACTCCGTCTGGGGTCCTGCTCACGCTGGTGGAAGGTCCCTGCCGCCACCCTGCTCTGACTGCTGCCCACGGATGGTTTGGGCCATTTTTGTGCTCTATATAAATACATCATAATTTGTTTTCTTCTTGGGGTGGTGGAAGCTGGCGTCTACTGGTCAGCGTTGCTTTTCTGAGATTCCTGCAATTCTCTGTGTGTCACCGTAGCTGCTTTGTGGTCACCGTTGGTGATGGGGATTCCTGATTTCTCCACCCTGCTGCTGAGGGGCGTTGAGGAATTCTCCCACCTGGTGAAAGGGTGACTGAGGCAGCTCGCGGGGCTCTAGTCCGTGCCCTTGGCTGTGCTTGGGTTGGTGTTTCTGTGGGGCGTCCACCCAGAGGTGGGGTTGCCAGGTTGTGGGGTGGGCGTACCTTCCTGTCCAGGTGGGCGGGACCATGTTGAGAAGGACGCTGGGGAAAGAGAAAATGATTGGTTGGGAGAACTCCCATCCTGTTCCTCGGTGCCCGCCCCCCCGCAAACCCAGCCCCACTACCCATACGACACACTGGAGGGGGGCAGGAAGCAGAGGCCCCCTTGCCCAGAGTCACACATACAGGAACCTGAGACCCCCTCCTGGTCCCCGATGTCACCTGTTCTAAGAGAAGCTCAGATGGACGCCCACGTAAAGGATTGGCGTTTGATTGAGATCCCTTTCGACACGATTTTGTGCATTTTGAAACTGGTAGCATTCCATCAAGGCATCTGAAAGGGCCGGGGGCTTCCCCACGGAGGATGCAGTCCAGCCGAAGGGCATGAAGGGTGGATAGGAACTGAGCCCCACAAGGCAAATCGGGACCCGGGCAGAGGCCGCCGGTGCTGAGCTGGACTCCAGTCCCCAGATCCTGTCGCCTGGCGCAGCCCAGTCCTGCTGCCGGAGAGGCTGGTGGCACGGCTGCGGTGTGGAGGGCAACAGGTGCTATAGCCAGCACCAGGGCGCGGAGCGATGGCTCAGGGCGCCACCTGCCATCAGCACGATTTCATGTTGAGTAGAGCAGTCGGCACAATGGAATCTTTGGTTTTTTAATTTATTTATTTTATTTATGTTTCGCTGCGTTGGGTCATTGTTGCTGCGCGCGGGCTTTCTCTAGTTCTGGCGAGCGGGGGCCACTCTTCGTTGCGGTGCGTGGGCTTCTCATTGCGGTGGCTTCTCTTGTTGAGGATCACGGGCTCTAGGCGCGTGGGCTTCAGTAGTTGTGGCTCGCGGGCTCAGTAGTTGTGGCTCACGGGCTCTGGAGCGCAGGCTCAGTAGTTGTGGTGCATGGGCTTAGTTGCCCCGCGGCATGTGGGATCTTCCCGGACCAGGGCTCGAACCCGTGTCCCCTGCATCGGCAGGCAGATTCTTAACCACTGCGCCACCAGGGAAGTCCCCACAGTGGAATCTTAAAAGATGGGTATGTTCCACGGGTCCTGCGAGAAGCAGACAGCATGACGGGGTTAACTGTGGAAGAACGGGGAGGGGCCTGCAGGGGGGTGCCTGGGAGCCACCATGTGGGTCTGAACCTGGGAAGAGTCATCGGGAAGAGGAAATGCTTGCTCAGAAGCTCTCGCCTTGGAGCTGGGGCAGGAAGGTCAGCTCGGCAGGGCTGTTTGCGGACAAGCTGCAAGGTTGCCAGGCGGCCCCAGAGCCAAGGTCGAGCGGGTCCTGCTTCTCCCAGGAACGCGTCTGCCTTCTGATTCCTACTTATGGGGTCAGGGGGCAGCAGCCGTGGGAGGTGTGGCCTCCAGGGACAGTCTGAGATCTGAGAAGAATCTTCTAGAGACACAGCACTGTTGCATTTTTTCATTCAAAAATAACCCTTTTTCTTCTATTGCTAAAAAACAAATGTTCTCCCCTTACACCCGTCTTCCACAGCCTACGCTCAAGAGAATAAGAATGAGAAACGGTGAGCAAATGCTGTTGGAAACGTGGTGCTGATAGACTTGCTTGTTATGTTTGTGAACAGTTTGGCAAACACGTGAAGAAGAGTCATAATGCACACGGGTTCGAGGGAATGAGGAAAAAGTATTCTCCGTTCGGGATGGAATTTCGGTGAAATTAAAAACGCACGAAGCCGTTGAGTCCTAGTTCAATTGCTAAGACTCTGGCCAACAGCTGGAAGACGCACACACACACACACACACACACACACACAATCGTGTAAAGGGATCTTGCAAAAAAGGATTTATTTACAGATCATCGGAAACAAGTCAGAATCCCACGTACAGGGGCTGGTTCGGAAGATCTGGTTTTGATGAGTGTAGCTCAGAAAGAGTTTCGGTACAGAAGGGGAATTTGTAGGGTTGGGGGCCCCGCCTGCAGGGTGGTTATTCTTGAGCCTTAATCATATGGGGAAAGGGGTTCTTTGCAAAAAGCCGTTTCCCGAGCACAGAGAAGTGGAGGACGTTCAAACCTTCCGTGTTTCTAGGCACCGGGCGCTCAGGCAAAGTTCTTCCATGTAAGAGGCAAGACGTGGATATCATTCAGGGAGGCTTGTTACCAAAAGAACAGAAAATTACAGACACAAATTTGGGGATGAAAGGGAACTTTCTCTTCAGAATAAAATAAGACACTTCAAATTTTGAAAAGCTGACCACTGTTCCCAAGCATCCAGAAAGGGACTGTTTTTATTAAACAGCTGCTCGATACCGTCGTTGTTTCCCTCCCATTTCTGGGGGCGTGCCCTTTGACCTTCTCTTCGTGGGAAGACGCATTTGATCTATAGGCAGTCATTCCTCCAGCCCCGCTGATTGTTTGTTTATGATGTGAGAGTTTAGAAATGTTCCTTCAGGGGCTTCCCTGGTGGCGCAGTGGTTAAGAATCCACTGGCCAGTGCAGGGGACATGGGTTCGAGCCCTGGTCCGGGAAGATCCCACATGCCGCGGAGCAACTAAGCCCGTGCACCACAACTACTGAGCCTGCGCTCTAGAGCCCACGAGCCACGACTACTGAGCCCACGTGCCACAAGAACTGAGCCTGTGTTCTAGAGCCTGTGTGCCACAACTACTGAAGCCCGTGCGCCTAGAGCCCGTGCTCTGCAACAAGAGAAGCCACCGCAATGAGAAGCCCGCACACTGCAATGAAGAGTAGCCACCGCTCGCCGCAACTAGAGAAAGCCCGCGCGCAGCAACGAAGACCCAACGCAGCCACAAATAAATAAATAAATAAATTTTAAAAAAAAGAGAAATGTTCCTTCAAGCATCATCATTCCTTATTGACCGTGTGTGGCCACTGTCTTAGGACTGCTGTCACTGTTGGGAAGGTCTCCATCCATTTTCCGTTCTACAAGAACTGTAAGATGTCAGAAATGCTCCTCCACGACGGTTCTGAACTGGCGCCTCTCATTAACGTGTGTGCTCTCCACATGCCCTGTGTGGCGGTTTACATGCACCTCACCTTCTTTACAGAGATGTCCGTAATGTGTGTGAAATCAGTGAGGGACAGAATCCTTTTCCCAATGTAATTATACGACCCATTCTTTATTTACCAGCTCATCAAACAACCCAGGGGCCTATGAGTGACGTCTACTTTATCTTTTCCTGTTGTTTTTCTTTTAAAAATTGAAGTATAATTTACAATGTTGTCACTACTTTATTTTTCATATGCATTTTATTTAAAAAAATTTTTATTGAGTGAAAGATTCTTTAAATTCTGTAGTGCTTTACAGTTTTCAAAAGTTTCATACACGTGCTTTCATATAATCCCATAATAACCCTTTTTTTAAAGTCCCCTATCCCTAGGTTGCCCCTCCCCCCTTCCCTCTCCCCACTGGGAACCACTAGTTTGTTCTCTGTATCTGTGAGTCTGCTTCTTTTTTGTTACATTCACTAGTTTGTTAATTTTTTAGATTCCACATATAAGTGAGATCAAACAGTATTTGTCTTTATCTGAAACGATGTCTGCTTTAAAAATGATCTTTCATAGAAGTGAGTTAGTTCCTCCTTTTGGTAAGACAGGAACAATGTAGTTACAGTTGGTTCTCAATGCCAGAGCAATTTTGTGGGTTCATCTTTATCACTTTTCTTTTGTCCTCCTTTTCCCCCTAAACTGAATTTACTCTCGGTTCTTCTGTAAATAAATCTCAAGTTGTTCAAAGAAGGTGGCTTCCCTACGTATAAATCAGAAGTCAGTCATTTCTTTTTTTTTTAAATGATAGCTCATTTTTTTCAATTAATTTTCTTTATTTTTGGCTGCGTTGGGTCTTCATCGCTGTGCGCAGGCTTTCTCTAGTAGAGGCAAGCGTGGGCTTCTCATTGCGGTGGCTTCTCATGTTGCGGAGCACGGGCTTGAGGCGCATGGGCTTCAGTAGTTGTGGCTCACAGGCTCAGTAGTTGTGGCACGCGGGCTCAGTAGTTATGGTGGCTCACGGGCTCTAGAGCGCAGGCTCAGTTGTTGTGGCACAGAGGCTTAGTTGCTTTGTGGTATGTGGGAACTTCCTGGACTAGGGTTCGAACCCATGTCCCCTGCACTGGCAGGTGGATTCTTAACCCCTGTGCCACCAGGGAAGTCCTCTTCTGGGGGTCTTGAGTGTCTGTAATTGAGGTAAGTCACATATGTACTGTTTGCTGAGTGACAGACCCCACCCCCCCAAAATAACTCTTTGCCTAGTGAAAGACCACCCCCGCCCCAAAATAACTGCACACGAGGCACCCAGGCTCAGGGGAGCTTTCTGTGGTTGCCATAACCTCCCATGTGTGTTGCCACATCGTTGCTGGGGGAATTAAGCATGTTCTGCCGGACTGCATGGGGAGAAGACCCTCAGCGCTTGCGTCTGGGTCCCCCTGGGCCTCACCCCATGCACACTTTCTCTTTGTTGACTTTGCTGTGCCTCCTGTTGCCGTGACAAACCATAACCATGAGGTTAACAACCTTTGGGTCCAATGCGTCCCTCTAGGGAATCGTCGAGGCTGAGGGTGGTCTGGAGGACCCCCAAGCTAGTAGGGTAAATGTGAGTTTGAGTCAGATTAGGGAGCATGGAGGGGGACATCAGTGACATGACCTTCTCTGTCCCCAGAAGAGCCAGGGCTGGAGCTCTTCAAGCTTTGAGGAAAGGAAGCTAGTTTGAAATCGCTGTTCCTCCAAGGAATGTTTATGCCCGTTCCATGAATAAGAAAACAAAGGTACTGGAAGGCCACACAGCCAGCACAGGGCAGGCTTGGGCTGTAAGTCCAGTGGATGCCTGAGACCAGATTCTTACGCCTTCCTAGTTACGCCTTCCTGGGTGGCTATGCCCCCCACCCATCCAGGTGGTGGGATTCTGGGTCTTGGATGTTAAATCTCAACCTTTCCTGAGCCTGGGGGGTTGACTTGATACGTGGCCCCTGCTCTACCTCTGGTGCTGGGTCCCCAACCCTCATGGTTTTTAGTGTCTGGGAGTCCTGGGTGAAGGTAGATACATTCAAATGGGCTTCTCTTGGAAGCACAGCGGGTAGGTCAGCGCTGGGGAGTTAATTCCATCAGTTCAGTGGGAGAACAGGAGTTGGTGGAGAAAGGCCCACAGCCTCTCCATCCTTCAGAAGGGCTGTGGTCCCCCAGTGGGTCCCCAGCAAGATGGAACACCCATTGCTCATAAGAGTCGCCAGCACCCCTAGCACACCTGCCATTGGAGCTTGTTTCCCCTGTATGGCTCTCCCTACTCCCTCATTTCTGCTTCCTGCAATCACATCCCCAAAAACTTACTGGCATCCGAGTGAGCTCCCATTTCTGTTTTTGAGGGACCCCAATCTAGGACGTGTTTCCCAAAATGTTATGTTCAAGTCCTAACCCTTGGTGAGCTGTGAATGGGACCTTGTTTGTAAATAGGATCATTGCAGCTGTCATTTGCCAAGTTAAGATGAGGTCACGACACTATTATATCTATATTGTGTGTGTAGTGTTGCGTACAGCAAATGAGAAATTATGGGATATTCCAGTTAGGCCCTACTGTGGGCTTATGGGAATCAAGATTCTCGGGGTAGAAAAGCAGAAAGATGTCATCTAGAAACAGTTCGGTGAAGTCACACAGTACTATGTTTGAATTGGAAATACCAGAAAAAACTCACGAGGTGACGTATACTAAAGAGACAGAAGATGAAGCCATAATGGAGTAGGGTGGGTTTTAATCCAATGCTGGGCGTCCTTGGAAGAAGAGAAGAGACACAGAGGGACACACAGGAGAAGCCATGTGAGGATGGAGATGGTGCTTCTGCCATCCAGGGAGGACCGAGGGTCTCCAGCAGACACCATGAGCCGGGAGAGAGGCTGGAACAGTCTCGCCTGGAGTCTCCAGGAGGAAGGAACCCTGACAACCCCTCGACTTCAGACTTCTGGCCTCCAGAACCGGTAGAAGGCGAATGTCTTCTTTTGAGCCCCTCACTCGTGATGATTTGTTACAGCCAGCCTAGGAGACTAATACAAGTGCCAGTCAAAGGTGAGCTGTTGGAGCCATGATGTTAAGGAGGGACATTTGTGGCCGCTTGTAGGGTTCAGTGGAGAGACTTGGGTGAGTCTTCAAGGCTTGTTTTAAAGGAACAAGAGGACTTGACGCACCTTGTGTAGAGAATGTTCTCTCCACAGAGGACAGCCCAGGAGAAAACGCAAAATAGCACAGGAATGTTTGCCTTAGTTCAGCTACATATGGGGGTTTCAGTAGTAGTTGGATCTTTCTGAATACGGCACTAAAGCAACTTCCTTTAATGAGTGTGTTCGGAGTTGCCAAGGCCGAGAGCTGTAGCAGATCACATCTGGATGTTGTTGCTAGCTCCACGTGCTGTGAATGCCTTTGGACAGAAGAGGTCTTGTCAAGAGAGGTTGACCTTGAACCTCCCACAGTGTTGGTGGGAGTGTAAGTTGGTGCAGCCACTATGGAGAACAGTATGGAGGTTCCTTAAAAAACTAAAGATAGAGCTACCATATGATCCAGTAATCCCACTCCTGGGCATGTATCTGAACAAAACTATAATTCAAAAAGATACATGCACCCCTATGTTCATAGCAGCACTAGTTACAATAGCCAGGACATGGAAGCAACCTAAGTGCCCATCAGCAGATGAATGGATAAAGAAGATGTGGTATGTATATATGATGGAATACTACTCAGCCATAAAGAAGAATGAAATAATGCCATTGGCAGCAACATGGGTGGACCTAGAGATTATCATACGAAGTGAAGTAAATCAGACAGAAAAAGACAAATATCAAATGATATCATTTATACATAGAATCTAAAATATGATACAAATGAACTTTACCTACAGAACAGAAACAGACTCAGAGGCAGAGAACACACGTGTGGTTACCAAAGGGAAAAGGAGGGGAGAGGGATGAATTAGGAGTTAGGGATTAACAGATACAGACTACTATGTATGAAATAGATAAACGGCAAGGACCTACTGTATAACACAGGGAACTATATTCAATATCTTGTAATAACCTGTAATGCAAAGGAATGTGAAAAAGAATATGTATGTATACATGTCAGTGAACCACTTTGCTCTACACCTGAAACTAACACAACGCTGTCAATCAACTATCCCAACCCTATTTCAATAAAAGTTATAGAGAAGAAAGAGGTCGCCACTCAGTGAATAGGGTTCGCAATACACCTGCACATCCGCTTTCCATAATGATTCCTTGTTCACTCAGAAACAATTGTTGTTAATGACACCATTGATGCCAGGTCTTTACTTCCTTGGGGAACCATTTAAAAAGTTATCTGAGTGGAAAATGTTTGCTGTGCCGGAAAGTCAGTGAAGTTATTAATCCATCGCCGTACATTAATACCTTTCCCTTAACACTGGTTATAAAAGCTCCCGTCAAGGTTTTTGTCCCAAGGACATTTTGATCAGCCTTTCTGCAGGCGTGTGTCAGCTTGAGATCCTTGAGAAATCAACAGAAGTGCTTCCAAACTACAAAGTCGGGGCATCGCTTAGCATAACGAAGGGCGCCGTAGTTGACGATGCAGTTTCTAACCCCCAGTGGTGCCTGCGTGAGTTATGGAAACAGTTCCAAAGTGTGCCACGGAGGGCTTCAGCCAGAACATAGAAGATCGTAAAGCAGACGACCTGGTAGACGCCTGACGAAGGTCGTATTTACACAGATGCCGGGGCTGCTGGATTCGCTAGGGTTCTTTCATTGTTTGGTTCGTCTGTCTCTCTTTGATGAAACAATTTATTTTGCTTTCACAGAATGAGGACAGTATTTTCTAAATGATATAATACCATGTCCCCCCATCTTACGATCAGTGTACAACCTTGATAAATGACCTGGAAGCACAGAAGTGAAGAGGACATGTCCCCACCTACACATGGGCTCATCAACGTGGAGGAACACCTGTTGCTTCCAGGTGGAGCTTACGTCATGGGATCCGGAGCTTGGCTTTGATCCCCAGTGCTATATCATCTCCCTGCTGACATTAGCCCTACAAGGATGCTAATTAGTCCTGTCTCCCAAAGCCATAAAACGATTCCACGTTGCTAACTAACCACTTCTCTGCTTTGGTGGCCTTGGAGCGATTAATTGTGCCGACATTCATGCAGTAGTGTCAACCAGGGAAGCTTACCGAAGCCTTGGTGTCCAGCCTCTTTATTGGGGGTTGGTTGTGTAGAAATGGTTGTCCAGCCACATAGCTGACCTTATCCTCCAGCCCCTCCAGAGGTTAAGCTGAGACCGCATCACCCAGGGCCCCCACCGTACATCACATTGTAGATTAGACTCTCTGCAGTGACCCAAGGCCCCCATGTAAACAATGACACTCTCGTCAAGCGGGGCATCCCAGGGGCTCAGAGGTGACCTTCCAAGAGGTGGGGGAGAAAGTAAACGTTTTGGGGGGGCAAAGTCAAGTCTTTACTGCCTACCCCTCTTTCAGAAGCTCTTCTAAGCCTAATTCTGCAGAATATACTCCATTCTGGAGAGAACGCTCAAAATGACATCGTTCAAGCCGGCATCTCCTGATGTGAGAGAGGGAGTGACCATGGCAGACCCCCACTACAAGACGATGCATGGTTTGCAGTGTGTTCTGGGTTGAATTGTCCCCCCAAAAAGATACATTGAAGTCCTAACCCCCAGGATCTCCAAATTTGGAAATAGAGTCATTGCAGATGTCGTTTGTTAAGAGGAGGTCCTACTAGAGTAGGGTTGGCCCCTAATCCAGTTAGGACCCTTGTCCATATAAAAGGGGGAAATCTGGACACAGACAGGGAGAAGGTGGCCATGTCACAAGGGAGGTAGAGAGGGGAGGGATGTATCTACAAGTTAAGGAAATCCAAGGATTGCCTGGGGCCACCAGAAGCTGGAAGAGAAGAAAGGACCTTCCCCCAGACCCTGAGGACACGTTACAGACTTGAGTGCTGCAGGACTGAGAGACAATAAATGTCCTGTTGTTCTAAGCCACCCAGTTTCTAGAGCTTTGCCACACCCACCCTAGGATGCTGACGCAAAGTGGTTTGTTGACATGGACCTGTATAGCCACCATGGAAAGCGGGGGGACCAGAGGTGCCCACACTGGGCAGATTTCAGACATTTGCCCACACAGCATGAGCCACGGTCCTCCACTGCTGTTCTGTGAGACCGAGAAATCCTGGGCTCCTGACGCCCTGACCCTGCTGGCAGTGAGCCGTCCTATACGTGCAGCCATGATGGAACAAATGCTGGAGACTAGGGTGCCCCTTCCCTGAGGGACCTTCCATCCCATGCATCAAATATGGCGGAGTCAGAACCTCACACGGGTCTCAGCAGGTTCAGGGGAAGACCCCGTAGGCATCTATATTGATGTACATTTATACCGAAGCTCTCCCTTAATCAGTGAGTCCCTACAGACACAAGTGATGGAACTGTCCCCGGATAGAGTGTTCTCTGTGACCACCCAGAGACACCATTTCCGGCTCTGTCAGGAGGAAAGAAAGAGGCGCTGGGAACTTGAACTGGGCTCTGGAGTTCTTCCAGGTGGGGGCGTTTGTGTATCACAAAGTGCTGACGCGTTGAGTGTAACGGACACGTAAGCATCCCGTCCTGAGGCCCGGCATTCAAAACGCCACCTCCGGAGAGTCCAACCGTTAAGTAAAAAACTAAACAGTCAGAAAGGTCACTGCGTCGGCACCCTGAAGTCAGCCTCCCGCCAGAGGCAGAATGAGCCTTTGAGCAGAGAGTTTTCTCTGTGAATGTTGACCAGCGGTGTTCCCCGGGCTGGCGTCGATGGGGAGTTCCTAGTGGACGGCGGGGCCACACTCCCTGTGGCGGCGTGGCACTCGGATGACTCGTAGCCGGGCTGATTTCAGGAGGCGCTGCTGCCTTAAGGGCTCATTGAACACAGGAAGTGTGTCAGCACCAATAATTCTTTCAACCGCAGGGCTGTCTATTTGCAGCAACGTGGATGGACCTGGAGATGATCATACTAAGTGAAGTAAGCCAGACAGAGAAAGGCAGATATCATATGATGTCACTTATATATGGAATCTAAAAACATGATACAGATGAATCTGTATACGAAATGGGAACAGACTCACAGATTTCAAAAACAAATTATGGTTACCAAAGGGGAAAGGGGGAGAGATAAATTAGGAGATTGAGATTAACATACACACTACTATATATAAAATAGATAACTAATAAGGACCTACTGTAGAGCACAGGGAACTGCACCCAATACTCTAATAACCTATAAGGGAAAAGAATCTGAAAAAGAGTGAATACATGTGTATGTATAGCTGATTCACTTTGCCGTACACCTGAAACTAACACAACATTGTTAATCAACTGTACTCCAATATAAAAAACAAAAACAAAAACAAAACCGTAAAGCTGTGTGATTTTCCTGAACAGCATCTGGGTTGAACAAGCTGTGGGACCTTGGGTCGGGGTGGGGCGCGGGAAGCCTTGGACCTCTCCGAGCTTTGGTTTCTCACCTGTACAAGGATTGCATGATGATCCCCGTTGAATAGTTCCAACGAGGCAAAGCTTACACCAGTGCTTTGTCAACTTGAACACGCTTTACCCACGTGAGTTATGCCATCGTAGGACTCATTACCTGAGTCGGCGCTTCCAAAAGGGTTCAAGTGCCTTTGACCTAAGACACACCTCCGTGAGAAGTTCAGATGTATGAACTTTTCCTTCACGCACGCCACGTCATAGGCAGGATTGAAAAGGAAGTATGCACTTTGTCAAAATGAGTCGCAATTACTTCTTTGCAATAGGGGACATGAAAGGTGGATTTTCAGACATGTCCCATCTCGTTGCACAGACTTTGTTAACAAAGGTGTTGCTGTTTTCTGTGCTTTGTTTGCTGACAGTGAAAGAAGAAAAGTGAGGGGGGGGTGTTATAAAAAGAAAGTAAAACAGAAAATCCTGAGAACACCTGTTTTCATGAGATAAGAACTCTGTTCTTGCGCTGGAAGCATAATCATCATCATCTTCATTATCGTCATATGAATGAAAACAGAGAGTGAGGCCGCTCATTCTCATTGAAATTCCTGACATCTTCATTCTTTCCTGGTATTTGGTTTGAAAAAAAAAAAAAGAGTAAGTTTATCTCATTCTTCTCCCCAAAGTATAGGCCAGGATTAAGAGCCTAGATCCACAGCCTGTATGCATAATGAGGGCATGTTATTAGTTGGCGTGGAGGAAAGTCAGTCTGACTTGATATCATTATTTTATTTCACTTGCGGTAGAAGCAAACCTTCGCTCTTCGATAATAAAGGTCTGCCTGGTTGCTTCACATACGGTTACACCTCTGCGATTATTGCAGGTTCGGTTCCAGACCACAGCAGCATATCACAGTATCACATGAAGTTTTTGTTTTCCCACTGCATATAAAAGTTATGTTTACCCTAGACTGTATGCTATTAAGTGTGCAATAGCATTGTCTCTATAAAAAAGATATGTACGTGCCTTAACTTAAAAATACTTTATTGCTAAAAAATGCTCACCATTCTTTGAGCCTTCAGCACGTCATAGGTGTAAAATCAAAGATCACTGATAAACAGATACCATAACAAATATAATCGTGATGAAAAAGTTTGAAATACTGCGAGAGTTACGAGAACGTGACACAGAGACACGAAGTAAGCAAATGCTGTTGAAAAATGGCGCCGATAGACTTGCTGGATGCAGGGTTGCTACAAACCTTCAGTCTGTAAAAAAAAAAGCAATATCTGTGAAGCACAATAAAACGAGGTATGTCTGTTGCTGGGTGCACCCAGCAATCCTGTTTTTAAGCTTTGCTTTCAGGGTGCCCCAAAAGTGCCCTGCTTTTAAAAATCCCCTTCCTATTGCACCCCTGTTGCAAGGGTTCGAGACCTCATTGTAGGAGAGTCTTGGGTGAGCTATCGACCTGAACATGGAAATGCGCCTGCAGTTACGCTCTCCCGCCACCAGGAGGTGCCATGTGCCTGGATTCCTTTTGGGTTGACCTGCAGAGAAGGACAGGTGTAGGGCCAAGAATTGACCACGATTTTCTAAATGGAAACTTCATGGAAACTGCTAGAAATCCTCGAGCATTATCATTAAATGGGATGCACAGTGTTTGATGCTAAAATTGTGTTTAAAACAACACATAGAAATGCACTGGTTATGATGACCCTGCCCTCCTGCTTACCTAGCCTTAGCGACATTGAGCCTGGGGGTTAGGGTTTTATTTATTTTTAAATTTAGTTTTAAATAATTATGGTAAAATACACATCACATAGCATTTACCATTAGTGATACTGAGAACATTCACAGTGTGGTCCCACCATCCCCATCCTTGAGTTCCAGAATATTTTCATCCCCCCAGATGGAAACCATGTGCCCATTTAACAATCATCTGCAATTCCCTCCACCCCACCCCCTCCTTGGCCGCAATGAACCCACTTTCTGTCTCTGGGGATTTGCCTGTTCTGGACGTTTCCTGTTAATGGAGTCACACACTGTGTGTCCTTCTGTGTCTGCTTCTCTCACTGAGCATCGTGTGTTCAAGGTCCATCCACGCTGTAGCCTGTGTCAGAGCTTCACTCCTTTTCACGGCTGTGTGATATTCCACCGTGTGGAGGGACCCATGCTGTGTATCCATCATCCCTTGGTGGGCACTTGGGCTGCTTCCACCTTTTGGCAATTGTGACTAGTGCTGCTGTGAGCATTCGGGCATGTATTTTTGTTTGAACCCTAATTTTCCTTTCTTTTGGGTCTATATCCGGGAGTAGAATTGCCGGGTTTCAATATCGAATCGAGGTGCCAAACTGTTTCCACATCGGCGCCACCCTTTACATTCACACCAGGGGTTGTACAAGAGTCCCCATCTCTCCAGATCCTGGTCAACTTGCTGGTTTCCATGTTTTGGATTACCCATCCTAGTGGGTGAGGGGATTAGCGATCTGACGTGGCGAGGCCATTGTGGACCAGTTTCATGAGTTTCTAACCCATCTTTTGGGATGTGGGGGGATGGGGGTTCTCCTCATTGGTCAGATTCTGGGCACAGCTGGGCAGTCCCTGGAGGTGGCGCCACACACCCCTCTCCTTCCCATGTATCTGGGACCCTCATCAGCTTTTGAATTCACGATGGCGTTCTCCACACAGGACACACGTATCCCTCACAGGGATGGTCCATCACATGTTCTGGTTTCTGGTCACCCGGCAGGAGAAACTGCTTTGATGACCCCGCTTTTGTTAAAAGTCTCAAACCCTTATGACAGCGTCAGGGGTGACCTCTCCCAGGAGGACGTGTATTTAAGAACCCGATTCTGTGAGACCATGGTGCCTTGCTGAAACATTCACTCTGTCATGGTCAAATTGTGGGGGGAAAACTGCCTGGTCCAGAGGGTTTAGGGGGGCTCCCAAGATCTCATCAGAGAGGCGTCCCCTGCGTTCACCTACGTGTGAGGGCAGATCCGCGGTCCTGGCCGGGATGCCCTGAAGGGGATTCAGTGTCTGGACGGACGCTTGGATTCTGTCTGCTTGAGCGCAGCTGGGACTCCGGGTGCCCCACAGAGATGAATAAGGCTGAGCCCAGTGTAGGGGTGGGGGAAGGACCGCTGGTTCACGGCTGAGCGTGGGAGGGGAGCACAGAGCCCTCAATGCACCCAGGGGCTACAAAATGCACCCGGCCCGGTGGGGGATTGGAGTATTTCTGCACGAACCGGAAACGTCCCCCCCCCCCCCCGTTCAGGGGGCTGCTCGGGCTGGGGCTTCCCTGCATTTGGCATTTGCAGAACTCTTTGGTAGCTAAATACACTTGAATTACAAGCCCGTGCACAGACACCCCAGGGCCACGAATCCAATCAAACGGTGGTCCTGATGACTCCCCCACCCCCACCCCCAGGCCCAGGCAGTGATCTTCTTGCTCACCCGGGCAGCCCTGGCTGCGTAATTGTAGTGGTGGGCACAAGTGTGGTGCCCGCCCCCCTGGCCGATGCTCTTTGGGGTGGATTGTACCTCCAAGACCCGGCCAGAGGCTGAGACTCTCCCTTCCGGAGTTCACGCTGCCCCGGGGGATGCTGCTGGTGTGATGTGATCCGGATCTGAAGTTTGTATTTGTGAAACACCGTCGCACAGGGACTTCTGGTTTCAGGAGCAAATAGGGATTTTCTTCTCACGTGTGTTCTAAAATTAACGTGAGAATTTGTTGAGGGATGCTGTGTGCGTTTGTGAGTGTGTGGGTGTGTGTGGGTGTGTGTGTGGGTGTGTGCGTGTGTATATATACAGAGAGAGAAAGTAGATGCATAGATATATAGAAATTAGATTAGATAGATTGAGGATACATGATGACAGATAATAATGATAAGTGATAGATACATAGATTAGATACATAGATGCTATAGATAGATACATAGATTAGATATGTAGATAGCTGATAGACAAAAGATTGGTAGGTAGGTAGATAGATGATTGATAGATGGATGAATGGATGGATGGATAGATGAAAGATATATAGAGAGACTATTGATGGATGGATAGATAATAGATGGATAGATAGATAAATAGAAGAATGGATAGATAAATAGATGATAGATAATAGATAGAATGATGGATGGATGATAGATGATAGATAATAGATGGACAGATAGATGATAGATAAGATAGGTAGATGGGTAGATACCTAGATTGATAGATAAGATAGTTAGATGGGTGGATGGATAGACAAACAGGTAGATAAATAGGTAGACAGGTAAATAGGTAGATACCTAGATTGATAAGGTTTAGACAGGTAGGTGGAGAGGTAGGTAGATAGATAGATAGATGATTGATAGATATTTATTACAAGAAATTGGCTCATGGGGCCTTGGAGGCTGAAAAATCCCAAGATCTGCAGGTGAGGCAGCAAGCTAGAGACCCAGGAAGAGCCGATGTTCCCGGTCAGGTCCGCAGGCAGGAGGAGACCGCTGTCCCAGCTGAGCAGTCAGGCAGGAGGATTTCTCTCTCGCTTGAGGAAGGTCTGTGTTTCCGGGCTAGACAGACCTTCACCTGATCAGACGAGGCCCACCCACGCTGGAGAGAGCCATCTGCTTTGTTCAGTCCACCAATTCAGACGCTCATCTCATCCAGAAACACCCTCCCAGACACACCCAGCATCACATTTCACCAGCTGTCTGAGACTCCCATGGCCCTCCAGTAGACACATGTGATTCACTTGGGAACCACCTGGTGGGACCAGTTCAATCCAGATCTCTGAGGATGGTACCCCTGGGACTGTTAATAACTTCCTGGGAGATGTCTCTTCTATAGCCAGGGTGGAGAAGCTCTGCAGAGGCCCCCATGGAATGGGGGTTCCTGAGAACGGTGTTAAATGGAACCCCCACTGGCCTCCTCCCCCTCTGAACCATCTACTTAGCCAAGGGATGCACTTCTGTAAGGACCCTTGCAAACACACCCCCTTCCTCGTTATCCTTTGTAAGTGACGGTTAATTGTTGGATTTCAAAATCAGCTTGTTTCCAAAGAAAACATAAGGGAGACAGTCAGACACGGCATCGCCTTCTTTGGGGATAGACACGAAACTGCCCAGTTGGGGGCATTAGCTGGTTACAGTGGATGTAACAGAAGCCTCTGAACCCAACTGATAACATCACCTGGTGGCACAGGTGTAGAAACTCTTCCCCAAATTGGCCGTTAGAACGATTGCCACACATCTCTGGGCTGTCAGGTGGAAAGGCTCTTTCCTTTAATGACCGAGTCTTTTAAAAATGTTATTTTAAAACACAAGTACGCCTTTCAGGTTCGGAAAGCTTTTGCTGAAAGGCACAGAGCTGAGAGAAGATGCACTCAGATAAACCTGTTACCCCAAGGAATCAAAAGAGGTTATGCTACTCGTGTCAGAAATGTGTGGGAATTTAGAACCAAGTGGCAGACAGCATATAAAATGGAACATTTCCAATTCTTACAGCACATTTAAGTACGTTAAGTGTTTCCAGATATATCCATTTTGGGGTCTTTCCACCTTTGAGAGTTAATTGCCAGTGATGTCCATTAAACCAAACACACATGCGCACAATATATTTGCAGAAGCAGATTCTGGAAGATGATGGTTGAAACCCATTTGGGGCAAGAAAGTTTTTCTGAACTGTAGCCCCCAAACTTGAGAGGTGATTCTTGTCATCTAAACAGTGAGAGGGATCCATGCACCCCGATATTTACAGCAGCGCTGTTCACAGTAGCCAAGACGTGGAAGCAACTTCGGTGTCCATAAACAGAGGAATGGATAAAGAAGATGTGGTACATACACACAATGGGTTACTAGTCAGCCGTAAAAAAGGAATGAAGTAATGCCATTTGCAGCAACATGGATGGACCTAGAGGTTATCATACTAAGTGAAGTAAGTCAGGCAGAGAAACACAAATATCATATGGTATCGTTCATATGTGGAATGTGAAATACAACACAAATGAACTTATACAAGACAGAAACAGACTCATAGACAGAGAGAACAGACTTGTGGTTGCCAAGGGGGAGGGGGTGGGGGAGGGAAAGATTGGGAGTTTGGGGTCAGCAGATGCAAACTATTATAGATAGGATGGATCAACAACAAGGTCCTACTGTACAGCACAGGGAACTATACTGAATGTCCTGTGATAAACCATAATGGAAAAGAATATGAAAAAGAATGTATATGTATATACGTGTTTATACATATATATATGTATAATTGAATCACTTTGCTGAACAGCAGAAATTAACACAACATTATAAATCAACTCTACTCAAAAAAATACAGTTTGAAAAAAGAGTGAGAGGGTCCCAGTGGGGCACCATTTGCCCCTTACCGGTGTTCCCTTAGTTATAGAAGACATAGGTCTAAACGTGAAGTTTGAGGGAAAAGAAAAAGGTTTCTTCTCAGTGTCTGACTTTCTGCTTATAACTCTTCCAGTTAGAGTGTGTGTAAACTTATTCTGAAGAAGTTAAGCGATACAGCATGGACAGAGAAGGATGGTTTGGAAAGCTTGTGCTCCTGCAGAAGAAATACAATATTATGTCTTATCACATTATTGGTTTTTCCAGCCAGACACCTGTGGGCATCTGTTCCTTGGTGGGCGGGCTTTGCACCCGTGACATTCACCCTTGCATTCCCCAGCCTCAGGGTCTTTCAGCGTCTGCAACATTATGGGGTGGGATGTTTGACAGTTAAAATGTATCAAAGCAAATCAAGTGTGATGAAGAAGTTTTAAAAATTTGAATAGAGTTGACGTATCGTGTTATGTTAGCTTCAGACATACTGCACAGTGACTGGACATTTGCCTATGTTACGAAATGTTCCCCACGATGGGTCTAGTCACCATCGGTTCCCGTACAAAATGATTACAATCTTATCGACCACATTCCTAAAGCTGTATAGGAGATCCCCGTCCAGTTATAAAATAAACAAGCCAGTCGGGAACTTGGAGAAGTTTGGTATTTCACAGCGCAGAGGCTGGGACCTGATCCTAAGCCGGCGGTGTTGACACAGCTGTCATTTCCATAGAGCACAGCTCTTCACATGTGGGTGCGTGACGCGGATGTACAAACACACATCCATTATAAGAGATCTCTGTGTGCACACAGAGGTCCTCCCAGAGCACTCAGCTGCCCAAGATGTGGGAATTAAAGGAACGGGATGACGGGGGCACTCATATCAAGTCACGTACCACCTGGGGTTGTGCCTCCCGTGAGGGATCCTCCATCCTGGGGACCTGGCTGGGGTCCCCTGAGACCCTCAGCTCCCTTTCCGAGCCTCTGGTCCCCAGCCAAGCCTGAGTCAGCCTGCATGTCAGCCTTGCTTCTTCCTTCTGGGGTGAGGGGAGCGTGAGGGTACTGCACACGCGGAGTGCGGAGCGCTGCTTTGGGGTCACACACACACACACACACACACACACACACACCCAACAACAGTGCTCCAAATGGTACAGTTTTCATGTTTGCTTGGATGTGAAAACGTAAATAACTGTTTCCTGTAAACCTTTTCAAGCTTTGACACATGTTTTTTATTCCTACGGGAGCATAATTCAAAGTATTTTTCATTGATGAAGGTCCTTGCTTGGGGTAACTGCATTTCTTTCCTATTATCGTGCAAACCTGGTTTCCAAAATCTGTTCATCCCCTGATAATTCATACATAGACACTCAGTTCCTTCCTTCTGCATACTTTCAAAGGTGTTTGCAAGAGTGATAGATACATTTTAATCTTTTTCATCATAGTTTTGCTAGGAACCATCCCATCACCTGTTCATGTATTTTTAAACATGTCTGGAGGTGCTTGTCTGTATAAGGGAATTGCTCTCTACTGGAATCCCACACTGTGAAGCCATCGCTCCAAATTCAGAATTCAGGAGCGTTGCTTGTCTTCGACGCACCTTATCCCTTCAGCCGCGAGGGCCTAAAATCCAAAGAATGTTCGCTTGTCTAAGATTTTCAGTGAGATCTGTTGAGCTTTTACTTTTTCTTAAGTCGGGTTTATTGAAAGATGGTAAAATTCTCCAATTCTTAGATACCTAGTTCTGTGCGTTTCGACCACGCATGTCTACAGTGGTGTAACACCCACCATGACCAACGTACAGAATCCATCCGTCACCCCCAGATGCTCTCCTGTCCTCGTGGTCGATCAGTCCCACCAATTTTCATCGCCAGACGCAGGGAATTCAGGGCCGACAGTGCTGTGGGCACAAAGTTCGTTACTTGGGCCCCATAATACACTCAGCCTTTTGGTCTTAATTCTTCACAAATGTATCGCTTCTGAAAACTATATAAAAATATAAAAGTTCCCTCCTCTAGTGCCGGGGTCATGGGTTTGTGGGGCTCCCATATGTAATTACATTCACTTTTCTCCTGTTAATCTGTCTTTTTTATCATGGGGGTGGAGGGTCTCAACCAAGAACCTAGAAGGGTAGAGGGAAAATTATTTTTCCTACCCTTCCATCTTCAGGCATCTTTTCATGAGCTCATTTGTCATCTTGGTGTGTCTCTTCTCTGATGAAGTGGTGATGTAGACGGGGAAATCTTTAAAAGCAATGTTTTGTTTTCTTATCACTGAACTGGGGAGAGTTGGTGTATATCCTAGTGTGCTATCATTTATAGACTTTTATATTGTCTCTTATCCTATGTAAACCTATATTCAGATGCATAGATGACAAGATGTATATATATATATGATTCAGATGCATAGATGACAAGATGTGTATATATATATATATTTCTCTTTGTACAGATTGTAAGATGGATTCATATATGCATAAAATCAGCTGTGTGTTTAAATTTTTATTTTTCAGTCTAAGGCATGTCTTTTCATTTTCTTAATAGTGTTTTTCCAAGCATAGAAGATTTTAATGTTTTTCTTTTCCTTTTTTAATTGCAGTGTACTTGCTATACAATTATAAGTTACAGGTGTACGGTATAATCCGTCACCATTTTTAAAGGTTATACTCCATTTATAGTTATTGTAAAAATATTGGCTCTATTCCCTGGGTGATACAATATAGCCTCTTAGCTTTTTTATTTTATACACAGTAGTTTGTACCTCTTAATCCCCTTCCCTGTCTTGCCCCTCGCCCGACCGGTAGCCACTAGTCTGGTATCTGTATCTGTGAGTCTGCTTCTCAAAGCCTAGAAGATTTTAATTTTGAAGAAGTCCCAATTATCAGCAGTGTTTTCTTTTACGGACCATGTCTCTTGGTGTCCTGCCTAGTAAGTCTTGGCCTAACCCAGTGTCACAAAGATCTTTCCCTGTTTTTCCTGTACAGGTTTTACACATTTGGGATTTGCCCATGGGTCTATAAGCCGTTTTGAGTTAATCTTCCGATGAGGTGAGGTATACATGCATGTTCCTGTTTCTGCATATGGATGGTCCCAGGGTTCCAGCACCACTTGTTAAAAAGGTGATCCTTCCTCCTTTGAATTACCTTGGCGTCTTTGCCCTGCAATTCACCCTACAAGCATGGTTGTGTTTTCAGACGGTCTCTTCTCTTCTGTTAATTCCTGTCTACCCTGATGTTAGTCCCACACTGTTTTGACTCCTGTAGCTTTATAGTCAGTCTTCACATCAGCAAGTGTAATTCCTCCAACTTGCTTCTTCTCTTATATGATTGTTTGGGCTATTCTGAATCCTTTGAGTTCCCATATTAATTTTACAGTCAGTTCAATGTGTCTATTTCTACAAAAATACCTGCTAGGACTTTGATTGAGTTTGAATTGAATTTACAGATTGCTTATAGATTACTTCCCTGTGCTCTACAGTAGGTCCTGGTTGTTTGTTTTATAGAGAGTAGTGTGTATCTGTCGATCCCAAACTCCTAATTTATCTCTCCCCTGCTTCCCCTTTGGTAACCATAAGTTTATTTTCTTTCTCTGTGACTATTTCTGTTTTGTAAATCAGTTCATTTGTATCATATTTTATTTATTTATTTATTTATTTATTTATTTATTGCGGTACGTGGGCCTCTCACTGTTGTGGCCTCTCCCGCCGCGGAGCACAGGCTCTGGACGCGCAGGCTCAGCGGCCATGGCTCACGGGCCCAGCTGCTCCACGGCATGCGGGATCCTCCCAGACCGGGGCACGAACCTGTGTCCCCTGCATCGGCAGGCGGACTCCCAACCACTGCGCCACCAGGGAAGCCCTGTATCATATTTTAGATTCCACATATACCTGATGTCATATGGCATTTGTCTTTCTCTGACTTCACTCAGTATGATCATCTCTAGGTCCATCCATGTTGTTGCAAATGGCATTATTTCGTTCTTTTTATGGCTGAGTAGTATTCCACTCTGTGTGTGTGTGTGTGTGTAAATATATATATATGATACCTACATGTATATATATCTCACATCTTTTTTATCCTAAATAGTATTTTTAAAAACTTTAATTGTTCACTGATAGTCTATAAAAAACACCATTGACTTTTGTAAATTGATCTTGTTTTGTGATGCGTTCTTGCCAAGCTCACATTACATCTTCCAGTAGCCTTTTTCTAGGCACTTTGATGTTTTCCATGTAGACAGTCTTTTTTTTTTTTTTTTTTGCGGTACGCGGGCCTCTCACTGCTGTGGCCTCTCTCGTTGCGGAGCACAGGCTCCGGACGCGCAGGCTCAGCAGCCGTGGCTCACGCGCCCAGCCGCTCCGCGGCATGTGGGATCCTCCCGGACCGGGGCACAAACCTGTGTCCCCTGCATCGGCAGGCGGACTCTCAACCACTGCGCCACCAGGGAAGCCCGACAGTCATTTTTTAAAATAAAATTTGCTTTCTTCCTTGCAGTCTGCATTCTCTTCTTTGTCTTCCCTAGTTTCACTGTAGGATGTTCAGCTGGATGAGGGAAGCAGTCTTGCACCGTGAAGGATTATAGCTGTCAGTTTTGGTAGATGCTCTTTATAGGTTTCAGACGTTTTCTCTATTCCTAATTTGAGAAGAGTTTTTTTTTTTTTTTTTAAACAGAAGTGAATGTTGACATTTGCCAAGTGCCTTTTCTTGCATCTGCTGAGATCATAGACTTTTATTTTTTTCTCCTGTTGTCATGGTGAATTACCTTGCTTTATCTCAAATGTTGAACCAACATCCCATTTCTGGGAGAGAGTCCTGCTTCCTTCTACCCTTGCTCATGGAAATTATTCTCTTCATACTGATGATTTTGCTTTTTAAACATCTGATGAGGCCAGCATTACTCTGATTAAAAATTTAAAGAACAGACTAAGACAT
Organism: Grampus griseus; assembly: GCF_964374135.1. Classification (NCBI taxonomy): domain Eukaryota; kingdom Metazoa; phylum Chordata; class Mammalia; order Artiodactyla; family Delphinidae; genus Grampus; species Grampus griseus. Next base: position 1,096,655 of record NC_138999.1, read on the forward strand.
GACGAGCAATTAAAGCTCTTGGCAAACGTTCGTCAATGGCAAATGTGCCAAAATTCTTAACATAATGAATTGAGAAGTATTTCCTGTACTTCTGTTTTCTGGGAATGTTTGTACTGAATAGAGTTTTGGTTTTTTTTTTGTTTTTTTTTTTACCTCCTTAAATATTTGGTAGAATTTGCCTGTGAAGCCATCTGTGTTTGGAGAGTTTTTTTGTCTGAAGAAGTTAACCATACATCTAATTCCTTTAGTAGATATATGACAATTATTCGTTTCTTCTTGAGTGAACTTTGGCCATCTGCGTATTTTGAGGAATTTGGATATATGTATCTAAGTAGTGAAGTGGGTGAGCATGAATTTGTTTATAATGTTTTCTTATTAATCTTTTAACGTAATCCATCAGGTCTGAGGGATGTCCATCCTTCATACCTGGTATGTTATTTTTCTCTCTTTTATTTCTTGCATCTACTTAGCTAGAGGTTTGTCAGTTTTACTGACCACTCAGAGCACCAGTGTATGATTCAGTTGATTATTGGTTTTCTGCTTTCAGTTTCATTGATTTACACTCTTTACTGTTTCCTTGCTTCCGTTGATACTTGCTTTGTGTTTACTATGGTTTTCTTTAATTTCTTAAGGTAAGAGCATAAGATATTGATTCAAAACCCTTCTTCTTTCCTCCTACAAGCATTGAGGACTGCAAACACCCCTTTAAACACTGTCTAAGCTGCACCCCACAAATTTTCTTGTGCTGTGTTTGCATTTTTAGCCAATTCAAAATATTTTCCAGTTTCCCCTCCCACTCACCTTTGGTCTGTGGGTTATTTTGAAATGTGCTGTTTAACTTACCCATATTGGCAGATGTTACATAACTTTCTGTTACTGATTACCAGTTTAGTTCCATCGTGGTCAGAGAACATATACTGCAGAGTTTCAGTTCTTTCAAATATGTTGGCTTTTGCTTCGTGGCTCAGAATCGGTTGATTTTGTGAATGTTTTGTGGGCCCTTGAAAATTATTCTGCCCTTGTTGGTGCCAAGTGTTATAAATAAACATCAGTTAGGTCGTACCGGGTGATGGGCTTGCCACAGAAGCCATGGATTAGGTAGGTATGTATGTTTCCTTCCAGCATCTTCCCATCCCGGCTTCTCCCTAAAAGGAGGAGGAGATTCTCCCAGCAGGACCAACAAAATCCCTGCACACACAGATGAGTTTAAACCGCTCGTTCCCAATCTGGGGTGATTCTGCCCCCCAGGGGACCCTTGGTGATGTCTGGGGGCCTGTTTGTCACAACTCGGGGGGAGGGTGCTCCTGGCACCTGGTGGGTGCTCCACAGCCCACAGGGCACAAGACGCCCCACATCAGAGCGTCACCCAGGCTCAGATGTCAGTAGGGCTGAGCCTTAGAACCCTGACTTAGCCTCAGAGACTTTATCTATCATCTATCTATCTGTGTATCTATCTAGCCATCATCTAGCCATCATTCATCTATCATCTCTATCGATCATGCATCTATCCATTTATCAGGCTGTCACTTCTCTGTCTGTCTGTGGCAGTGGTTCCAAACCAGAGATGACTTTGCCCCCAGGGGACAAATAACAATGTCTGGAGACATTTTGGCTGTGACAGCTATGGGGGAGGGGAGCTCCCGGCACCTGGTGGGTGGAGACCAGGGAAGCTGCTTCACACCCCACAGGGCACAGGACGCCTCACATCAGAGAGTCACCCAGCCCCAAATGTCAGTTTTGCTGAGGTTGAGAAACTCTGGGAGAGACAATGGGCTGATTACTCAGGCTGGACCAGAGATCTTTTGGCAGTTTTCCTGAGTGAGTTTTGTATCAGTCAGCATTCTGCCTGCGAAACAGAACCCCGGCCTCATTATATATATACGTACACACGTACATATAAATATACTGGTTATATACATAGTGTATACAGATATATACTGTATATCAAATGACTATAGTATCTATATTTACAACCTATAATACATATATATATATACACACACGTATATAATATGTAATACACCATATATTAATATATTTTACATAGCACTATATAGAGATTTATTTATTTTTGAATTTACCTACATGGACATGTAACATTGTGTAAATTTAAGGCACACATGGTGATTGGATCCACTTATTTATCGTAATATAACTGTCATTGTGGCAACAGTTAATTCCTCTACCAATTCCCGTAATTACCATTTCCTTTTTGTGGTGGGAATAATTAAGGTCGGGTCCCTTAGCAAGTGTGGTGTTTCTAATACAACATTGCTGTCTGCCTTCACTACACTGTGCGTTAGATCTCCACGACTGATCCGCCTCCTGGCTGCAATAAGAGATTTATTAAGATATGTATCTCAAGGAATTGGCTAACTTCGTGATGGGGGCTGGCGGGTCTGAAAACCTGCAGGGCGGGTGGGCAGGCTGGACACTCAGGTAGAGGCTGTGGTCTTGGGATAGAATTCCTCTTTCCTCTGGGGAACCTCCGTCTTTGCTCTGAATGCCTTAGACTGGTTGGACGAGGGCCAGCCACCCCAGGAAGGATGCTATCCTTACATAAAGCTGGCTGCTTGTAGATATCAGTCACGTCTACACAGTACATCCAACCGGCTGCTTGTAGATATCAGTCAGTCTACACAATACATCCAACCGGCTGCTCGTAGATATCGGTCACGTCTACACAGTACGTCCAACCGGCTGCTCGTAGATATCGGTCACGTCTACACAGTACGTCCAACGGTGACATCTAGGCTCATGTTTGATTAAACGACTGGGGACTAGAGTCCAGAGAAGTGGACGCAGAAGGACCAGCCGTCCTTTCTCCCTGGTGGTGGGTAGAGGGCCTCTGTGTCCCCTGACGGACGGGGTGCAGTTAGTGCAGGGAATGGAGCCCACTTACAGGAAGAAGCAGCGACAGGGAAGGGGAGAGACCCTGGCGGGCAGTCGCGCCAGCGGTACTTCACTATCTGTCCTCCCCTCTTTGCGGGAGATGCCAACACACCACTGCCTTTGCTGGAACTTCTTCCGTTGGGTTCTTTCCCCTGCGTCTTCAAGCCCAGAGTCAGGCGGGCAGTGGGCCTCGGGGGTGGTCACCAAGGGTGCAGGGCAGGCTGTGAGGCACGGCGTCCCGGCTGCTAGAGACCCTGGGAGTAACTCACGCGGGGATGCAGAGCCCGGAAGAGACCGAAGGAGGCAAGCTGAGGATGCGTTTTGTTTCCAGGTTCAGAACACTGAGAATCAGGCAGCATCACAAACCTTCTCCCAGTGTTTTCATGTCCTGACATAACGAATGTCCACAAACCGGGGACCTTAAAGCAACAGAGATGTATGCTCTCAGCTCTGCAGACCAGAAGTCTGATTGCCAAGTGTCGGCGGCTTTAGGGGAGCAGAGACAGGAGGGATGCAGCCACAAGCCCAGGGACGCCTGGAGCCCCCAGAAGCTGGAAGAGGCGGGAAGGACCCTCCCCTGGAGCCTCTGGAGGGAGCACAGCCCTGGGGCACCTTGCCCTCAGACGTCTGGTCCCCAGGCCCGGAGGAGGATGGATGCCTGCTGCTATAAGCCGTCCGGTTTGGGGTTATGGCTGTGGCGGCTCCAGGAAACTCACACAAGTCCCTACTCGTCCTCCGACTGGCAGTGAGGATGGATTTCAGGGTAGGACCTGTCCCCGTGGTCCCCTGCCCCCAGCCAAGCATCATCTCCCCAGGCCATCACCTTCCCTCATCCACATCGCCACAGGGGAGGATAAATAGTTCCATTGCACTTTCTGTTTCTGAACCTCGAGGAAGAGTTTCTTGTCCCTCAGGCCACACTCTCTCTGTGGTCTTTTCCACGGGTTTATGACTCTGTCATTTCCAGTCACCCACTTGCACTTTTTTTGGCTGTACCTCCCGGCATGCAGAACTTCCCCAACCAGGGACGGAACCCGCGCCCCCTGCAGTGGGAGGGTGGAGTCTTAACCACTGGACCGCCAGGGAAGTCCCCCACTTGCACTTTGACCACAGTTTTGACTTTCCAGTGTCGCGCCTCATGATGTCAGGACCTTGGTGGATGTTTTGTTGACCTGGAGAGCGGAGATCTGGGACGGATCGTTCCAGGGTCTGCTCAGAATCTAAAGACGAGAATTTCAAATCTAATTTTGGGGTTTGGGTCAGAGAAGGGTCAGGCTCTGGGCGCTGTCCTCCGGGGCTTGCTGTTCACCGTTTCACAGGTTAACATTTTACGTAGGAGGTTTTCTCCACCTCAGCACGACTGACATCTGGGGCTGGAGGGCTCTCAGATGCGGGGCGTGCTGGGCCCTGCGGGCTGTGGAGCAGCTTCTCTGGTCTCCACCCACCAGGGGCCAGGAGCTCCCCTCCCCCCAGTGTGACAACAAAAAGTGTCCCCGGACATTGTCATATGTCCCCTGGGGGGCCAGGTCATCCCAGGTTGCAAGCCACAGCCATAGGTAGATAAATAGATGGATGGATGGATGGACGGATAGAGAGATGGATGGTTTATATTAAGTCTCCACGCTCGGTCAGCGTTTCTCAGCCTCAGCACGACTGGCATCTGGGGCTGGAGAACTCTCTGATGACGGGTGTCCTGGGCACTGCAGGCTGTGGACCAGCATCCCTGGTCTCCACCCACCAGGTGCCAGGAGCATCTCTCCCCACCCCTGAGTTGTAATAAATGTCTCCAGGCGTTGCCAAATGTCCCTTGGGGAATAAAATCACCCCATTTGAGAACTGCCAGTCGATAGCAAAGACCAGACACTTTGCTCCCACCAGGGGGCATGGTGCAATATTTTCTGGACAAAACAGAGGGAATGGCTCAGGGAAAAATGCAAAAACCCTTTTTTTTTTTTTGCGGTTTGCGGGCCTCTCACTGTTGTGGCCTCTCCCGTTGCGGAGCACAGGCTCCGGACGCGCAGGCTCAGCGGCCATGGTTCACGGGCCCAGCCGCTCCGCGGCATGTGGGATCTTCCTGGACCGGGGCACGAACCCGCATCCCCTGCATCGGCAGGCGGACTCTCAACCACTGCACCACCAGGGAAGCCCTCCAAAAACCCTTTTTAATTGAGGAATTGGGCAAAGCTCCAGGGCAGAGCCAGGCCATTAAAATAACCCTTAGTGTAGGTGACATTTCTTTCACCGGAACCAATCGTTTCAGGGCCTTAATTCTTTTACAGTTGAGAAGTTTCAATATCAAGATGTTCCCAGACTAAACACACTGTCCCCGGCGCCACCTGCGTGACCAGAATTTGCGATCAGCTCTCGGACGGGCATTTCTTTTTCCTTTTGCAGAAGTGTCTGCGCCGGGCTATGATGGTGTCCTAACATTTGGCACCACGGGTTGGCATCCACTTCTGGTCTCTTTATTGGATCAGTAGGTGGTTTTCCCCAGCACCTCGTGTGTTTTCCCATCTGTAAGGACAGAACTCTGTCCTCAGGGGGCTGCCAGTGGACGCTCACGACCATGGGCTCCCCCGGGGCATCACATTCGCGTGGCATGGGTCTGCTGGTGTCGGAAGACAAGCACGGTGCCTTCTTTTCTCCCCTTCCTGCCATGAGTCCAAGGCACCTTTCGGGGGCGCCAGTGTCTCCCAGAAGCACCTTGAAAAGCACTGCTCTGGAGGTAGCCTGATGCAGAGGTCATCAGTTGTCTAACCCAGGGCATCGTAGGTGCAGATTAACACAGAGATTCCCACCCTTCCTCTGCTCATGGTACCCTTGGTGCCTTGGCCTTTCTTTCACGGCTCCCATGGGGCCAAGAGAAATACCCAGTATTTCTATCGACCAAGTTTCTGGGCCCCAAATGGCATAATAATGCTTGGACAGATTCTGTTGGGTTTCCCTTGAAAATTTAAAACAAGCCCAGCGCCCCTGTGAGTTCCCTGTGGTAGCTGGGGGTGCCTTGGCACAGTGTTTGGGAACCGCAGGATCAGGACACCCTGGTTGGTTTGCAGAAGTTGGCCCGTGGACAGATGTCCCATGTTTTCTGCCCTACATTAGGAACTGCCACCCCCACCCCAGCAGATCTGATTTAGGGCCTTGGATGAATTCAAAGGCTTGTTTTATCTGGTGCCTCTGTGCATCTTTGGGTGTGTTTACCTGAGGGTAGAATTGTTCCTGTCTGAGGACCCAGTTCCTGTCTGAGGACCCAGTACATGGCAGATCTTAGGGGCCGGTCCTGGTATTCGTGCTGGAGGAATTTTCACTTCAAGGTCTGCCAGGTTTAAGACCCATGTCTTTGTGGTGAGGGATGACCACGTCCAAAGGGTGAACGTTTTGGCCAAGAAATCCCTTTGAGTTTGCAGTGTGGGGTCTTTTCATGGGAGGAGCCCTGAGTCCAGGCTCTCCTATTGCACTGATATCTGTGGTTTGCCACCAGGTAGATAAAACAGAGCAGAGAAAATGCTAATCTAATAGAGGAAACGTGAGTGCCAGCGTCCAGCCAAACCAGCATTCAGCACTCAGGCTGCCCACCCCTTTCCCCATCCTGTGCAGACATTACTAACCCATTACAGAGCTCCCTTCCCACCCAGCCCAGGGGTCACTCCAGACTCTTCTCTACTTGGTGGTACAGGGTGGAGAAAATGCCAATCTAATAGAGGAAACGTGAGTGCCAGCATCCAGCCAAACCAGCATTCAGCACGCAGGCTGCCCACCCCTTTCCCCATCCTGTGCAGACATTACTAATCCATTGCAGAACTCCCTTCCCACCCAGCCCAGGGGTCACTCCAGATTCCTGTCCACTGTGTGATGCAGGCAGCCTTCACCCGTGGACTGTGCTGGCCAGTGAGTGGGAACTCATTTAAGATGACTGGTCTGGAACAAAACATACCAAACATGCAAAGTGTGAGTGACTCTGGCATCTGGGGGAGGAGGAGCATTAGACTGATGGGGGGTGTTTTCCTGGAATGACCTACAGGGAGGCTGGGCATGTCCAGGCAGAGACCCAGGACACATTTCAGCTCCCCCCCTTTCCGAGTCTGATGTCTCAGACTATGAGACTCCACACTCACCATCTTCAGATAGTCAGAGGCACGTTTCAGGGGTGGCACAACCTCGCCAGCTGCAACGGGACGGCCCTCAGACCCCGCCCCCTTGCTCTCGGGCTTTTGAAATCCATCCTTTCACATTCAGCTCTACAGCAAAGGAACCTGCACCCCAGACCCCAGGACCCCAGGGACATCAGTGCACCCATGCTTCTCCACAAGTAACGCTCAGTACTGTACCCGTGTAGCTTCCATCACCACCACTCAGGCTAAAAGAACTTGTGAGCCAGGCTGGCCACGGCCCCTGTGTCCTGCCGGCCGGCTCCCGCCACCTCCGGACAGCTTCCCATTTCCATCCAGCCGAGGGTGTGGCAGCGGGATGGTGACTGTGGCATCAGCCCAGCGCTGCCCGGGGAGCTCCTCTTGGCTACACAGACATGAAAGCCCCCTTTCTGAGAAAAATGGGTGAATTCCTGGACCTGGTACTGGTGGTCAGGATCATCTGTATTTTTTCGGTTATGGGGAAACCCATCAGGGGAACCGGAGGGATCTCAGTAATTAACAAACCTAGACACAGGCAGAGGCGGACCCGGCAGGGATCCTAATGTTCAGATGAACTGTGCAGTTAATACATTTCTCATCGAGCTCTGGTGGCAGGGAAGCACCATGTCACTTGTCCGTCACTTGCTTGGTTGAAATACTCTGTCTGCATAGTCAGTGGCGTTGCAGGAAAATTAAATTTAGGAGAGTTTGCCGTGACCTTGGATTATTAAACAGCCCTGAGTGGATAGTCCTATGTCGATGAAAACAGGTCAGAAGAGTGAGATGGAAAGAGTTAGGAGCAGCGTCTCCAAGAGATATTTGCACACGCACGTTCACCGCAGAGCTACTCACAACAGCCAAGACGTAACAGCAACCCAAGCGTCCATGGGTGGCTGGCTGGCTGGCTGGATAAACAGAATATGGTCCATCCACTCCGTGGACTATGACAGCCACGAGCGGGAAGGACATCCTGACACAGGCTACAGCGTGGGTGGTCCTTGAGGTCGTGATGCTCAGTGATAAAAGAAAGTCACAAAACGACAAACACTGTGTGCTTCCATTTATCGGAGGTCCCTGGAGTTATCAGATTCATAGAGACTAAGAGTGAGGTGGTGGGGGCCAGGGGCTGGGGGAGGCGGATGGGGAGAGTGTTTAATGGGGACAGTCTCAGTTTGGGACAGTGAGACCTGGGGGTGGGTGCACAACAGTATGAATGTTCCCCTGGGGGGATGTGATTGGCCTGTTTGCCTGGTAGCACTAAGCACCTGTGCCTGGTGTCTGGCATCAGGAGGGCTGTTTGGCTTGGGGACCTTAATTTCAGGGGCAGCGTAGGGAGAACTTGCGGTTTGGGGCCACAGAGACCTCCCGATGTGAGCACCTCTCAAGGAAGCACATCACAGGGGGCCGTCACTTTGTGTCTCGCACCCCAGTCTTCCCTCTGTGTCCGGCTCGAATGGGCAGGGTGTGAGGCAGGCACACAGTGGTGTGAACTGGGGGGGTGGGTGCTACTTCAGGGATGGATGGAACAGGAGACACACCGGACTTGGTGAGCCGTGGCTGCCAGAGGAGGCGGAAGGTGTGTGTCCACCGGGATGGGTCCCGCACGCACCATCTGAAGTGCAAAGGTGCATCGCCTGCTGCAGGAGCCGGGAGTTGGGCGTGGCGGCTACCCGCGCCCGGTGCAGAGCAGGGATCTTTTAACAGCGTGGATTCTCAGAGTGGACGGCATCTGTAGACGCCGGTCGTTTGCTGAGGCTGTGGCTCGTGGGTTGGCCCGCGGAGGTGGGCATATTACATTGTGTGTTCTTCATGGGCTGGTGTTCCGATGCGAGGGTCACATCTGGTCAGGGAGCTGCCGGAGCACGTACACGGATGAACGGCGCAGCGTCGAAACCTGGTTCTGGTGGGGACTTGTTGCCACGGCGACAGAGGATTTCCCCTTCTCCTAAACATGCGGGAAGAGTTTATTGTGCTCACTCGGAAAGCTCAGAGCTTGGGAGATGGGATGCCTGACAACATTTATGGGTGACAGAGAGAATGCGGGAAAGATCACGGGTTGGGAAGCGTGCAGGGGCGGTTTCGGCTTTAAATTGGTTGGATTTAAGATGTGTAAGAACATCCAGACAGAGAGTTCTGCTGGGCAGCCCCTGGGAAGATTGGATTTTTTTTTTTTAACATCTTTATTGGAGTATAATTGCTTTACAGTGGTGTGTTAGTTTCTGCTTTATAACAAAGTGAATCAGTCATATGTATACACATATCCCCACATCTCTTCCCTCTTGGGTCTCCCTCCCTTGGAAGATTGCATTTAAACGCAGTTGGTACATTGAGGATTGCATAAGACCTCAAATGAGAGTCTCCCAACAGCAGCACATACATCGAGACACATGTTCACAGAAACATGCAATCCGTCAGATGAAAACTAAAATTAATGGGAGGGTAAAGGAAGAGGGAGCAACAAGAGAAACAGAAGTAGTGAGAATATCAGAAGGCCGTTCAGGACGCAGAGCTTCATGGAAGTAAAAAGAGGAAAGAGTTTTAGGAGATGGGTGGGGGTCAGAATCATCAAATGCTGGGGGTGGTGACACATGGACAGAACTAAAGATGCAACCCCGGCTCCATCATCAGAAGGTGACTTTTTTTTTTAGCATCCTCTCCTGTGCTTGTGGGCCATTTGTGTATCTTATTTGGAGAAATGTCTATGCAAGTTCTTTGCCCATCTTTTTTTATCGAAGCAGAATTGATTTACAATATTGTGCCAATCTCTGCTGTACAGCAAAGTGGCCCAGTTATACATATACAGACAGTCTTTTTTATATTCGTTTCCATTATGGTTTATCACAGGATATTGACTAGAGTTCCCTGGGCTCTACAGTAGGACCTTGTTGTTTATCCATCGTATATATAATAGTTTGTATCTGCTAACCCCAAACTCCCACTCCATCCCTCCCCCACCCCCTCCCCCTTGGCAACCATCAGTCTGTTCTCTGTGTCTGTGAGTCTGTTTCTGTTTCGTAAATAACTTCATTTGTGTCATATTTTAGATTCCACATATAAGTAGTATCATATGGTATTTGTCTTTGTCTGACTTACTTCACTTAGTATGATCATCTCTAGGTCCATCCATGTTGCTGCAAATAACATTATTTCATTCTTTTTTATGGCTGAGTAGTATTCCATTGTATATATGTACCACATCTTCCTTATGCATTTCTCCATCGATGGACATTTAGGTGGCTTCCATGTCTTGGCTACTGTCAATACTGCTGCTGTGAATACTGGGGGGCATGGATCTTTTTGAATTAGAGTTTTCTCTGGGTATATGCCCAGGAGTGCGATTGCTGGATCATATGGTAGCTCTATTTTTAGATTTTTGAGGAACCTCCATACTGTTCTCTCAAAAATGCTGTGATAGGGCTTCCCTGGTGGCGCAGTGGTTGAGAGTCCGCCTGCCGATGCAGGGGACACGGATTCGTGCCCCCGTTTGGGAAGATCCCACATGCCGCGGAGCAGCTGCGCCCGTGAGCCATGGCCGCTGAGCCTGTGCGTCCGGAGCCTGTGCTCCACAGCGGGAGAGGCCACAACAGCGAGAGGCCCACGTACCGCAAAAAACAAAACAAAACAAAATAAAAATGCTGTGATTAAGAGGATGGAAAGAGGGGGGAAAGTCAAAAAGGAACAGCTGGGGATGGCATTAAAAGTGGTACCCACCTATCTTAAGCTGTTATGAGTTCCAGGTGTGAATCTAAGGCACATCCTAGCTACGAACACTTTTGTTACTCCTTTCTTCCTTGCCTTGTGGAAGCCACCGTGGTGATTCCCACTTGGAGATGAAGGGACTGAAGCAAGAGAGGTGACGGTACCCAACCCCAGGTCACACAGCTGGTAGGCAGCTGAGCTGCGATATGCACAGGTTCTTTTCTTTTTTAAAAAATATCTTTATTGGAGTATGATTGCTTTACAGTGGTGTGTTAGTTTCTGCTGTATAACAAAGTGACTCAGCTATACGTATATGCCCATATCCCCTCCCTCTTGCGTCTCCCTCCCACCCTCCCTATCCCACCCCTCTAGGTGGTCACAAAGCACCGAGCTGATCTCCCTGTGCTATGCGGCTGCTTCCCACTAGCTATCTATTTTACATTTGGGAGTGTATATATGTCCATGCCACTCTCCCACTTCGTCCCAGCTTACCCTACCCCTCCTTGTGTCCTCAAGTCCATTCTCTACGTCTGCGTCTTTATTCCTGCCCTGCCCCTAGGTTCTTCAGAACCATATTTTTTAGATTCCGTATATAATGCACAGGTTCTTAATCGATGGATTGAATTGGAAAACCAAGAAATTAAATGTGATGCTCTAACACCATTCCCTCCAGAGCTTGCCTCTGGAGACGAGGTGAATGGATCCTCGCCCAGTTCCTTGTGCTGGTGGCAGGAGGGGGTGGTACTGGGCGGGCACTGTGGTCAGGGAAAGCCCTGGGACGAGGGGCAGCAGAGAGAGGTGGGCAGAAGGATGTGGGCACGACACCAATAGCGGGATGCTCTTGGGGAACAGAGAGAAGAGAAATGGGCTTTGTGGGGAATGGGTTCACTCCAGTCAGCTAAGAGGGGTGTGTAATGATGAAAACAGACGGGGCATGTTTTTTTTTTTAATTTTATTTTATACTGAAGTAGAGTTGACTTACAATGTTGTGTTAGTTTCAGGTGTACTGCAAAGTGATTCAGCCATATAAATATATATATATATATATATATATATATATATATATACACACACACACATACACACACACACTCTTTTTCAGATTCTTTTTCCATATAGGTTATTACAGAATATTGAGTAGAGTTCCCTGTGCTATACAGTAGGTCCTTGTTTATCTTTTTTTTTTTTTTTTTTTTGTGGTACGCGGGTCTCTCACTGTCGTGGCCTCTCCCATTGCAGAGCACAGGCTCCGGACGCGCAGGCTCAGTGGCCATGGCTCACGGGCCCAGCCGCTCCGCGGCATGTGGGATCTTCCCGGACCGGGGCACGAACCCGTGTCCCCTGCATCGGCAGGTGGACTCTCAACCACTGCGCCACCAGGGAAGCCCTATTTATCTATTTTATATATAGTCGTGTGTATATGTTAATCCCAAACTCCTATTCATCCCTCCCTTTCCCCTTTGGTAGCCCTAAGTTTGTTTTCTTTGTCTGTGAGTCTGTTTCTGTTTCATAAATAACTTCATTTGTATCATTTTTTTAGGTGCCACTTGTGGTGATATCATATGATATTTGTCTTTCTCTGACTTAGTATGATAATCTCTGGGTCCATCCACGTTGCTGCAAGTGGCATTATTTCATTCTTTTTTATGGCTGAGTAACATTCCACTGTATATATGTGCCACATCTTCTTTATCCACTCCTCTGTCGATGGACACTTAGGTTGCTTCCATGTCTTGGCTGTTGTAAATACTGCTGCCATGAACATCGGGGTGCATGTGTCTTTTCTAATTATGGTTTCATCCAGATATATGCCCAGGAGTGGGGTTGCTGGATCATATGGTAGCTCTATTTTTAGTTTTTTAAGGAACCTCCATACTGTTCTCCATAGTGGCTGCACCAAGTTGCATTCCCACCAGCAGTGCAGGAGGGTTCTCTTTTCTCCACACCCTCTCCAGCATTTGTTGTTTGTAGACTTTCTGGTGATGCACATTCTGAGAGTGTAGGAGGGTTCCAGGTGGGCCATGTATGAAGTTTGTGGGGAAACTTAGGTGCGGGCAAAGGATGATGGGTTGGGGTTCAGGAAATCCCCCTCAGGGGCGCAGTGGAGAATGCCACATCTGTGCTGCTACCTGCTCCGGCCAGACGTCCCCAAACCCGCCGGTCAGCCAGTCATTCGCCTGCATGTTACACGCACTCTGAACACTTGTCACGGTGTTTCTTGTCTCTGCGCTGCATGCATTCAGGTAGCAGTCTCCCTCCAGGGGGTCTCCCTGCTCCTATGCATGTGCTCAGTATCAGTCAGGGTGGAAGACGCTTGCCTCAGTAAGAAGTAGCACCAGTGTCGGCGTGGTCTAAAGCAACGGCTTATTATTATTATTATGTTTTGTCGGCCGCACTGTGTGGCATGTGGGATCTTAGTTCCCTGACCCAGGATCGAACCCGTACCCCCTGCAGTGGAAGCACGGAGTCCTAACCACTGGACCGCCAGGGAAGTCCCAAATGGGGGTTTATTTCCTGTTCACACTGCACGTCCACTGACGGGGTGTCAGCTGGGGGCTCTGCTCCATGTCATCGCGACCGTCCAACACACAGGCTGGCGAGGCAGCTGTGAGTCTGAATGAGAGGAAGGAAAAACGAGTGTCCAGGAGGGTCTTGCTTTAGCGTTTAAATGGTTTAGCTCAAACGGGAAACACGTGAAGTCCACTCACAACTTGCTCTTCAAAACTCGTGCTACGACTCCATCCAACCAGGAATGGGTGGGGCTGAACCATCCTCCCTTTTGTCGGGACGAAGGGAAAATGGCCCTGCCTTCTCCCAGCATCTTTGCACCCATGAAACGTGTGAAAGTGAGATGTGTCTGCCATCCAGGAACTATTTATAATAGGGGCAATCATTGCTGTAGTTGTCCTCCTTTTCTAGAGCATCATTAGTGATGGTAACCTTGAATCATCTGAATTTACAGTAAGCAAAAGGCGGTAGATATTCGAGAACTCTTGGATGTGTGGGTGCTTCGTTTGTGGAATGTTGACAGCTGGCTGCATTACGTGGTTGGCGTTAAAGCTCTGTGTATAATCGTCAGGCTTGTTTGTTGTACTTGGTCAGCTTTCATTGTTCTGTATTCTGTAAAGATAAGTTACTCAACAATAAATATACAGAGAATTTTTTTTAAAAAGGAAGGTTTGTGGGAATTCCCTGGTGGTCCAGTGGTTAGGACTCTGCGTTTTCATCGCCGAGGGGCCGGGTTCACTCCCTGGTTGGGGAACTAAGATTCCTCAAGCAATGCATCGCGGCCAAAAAGAAAAAAAAAAAAAGAAAAGAAAATAGTAGAAAACCTTTAAAAAAAAAAAAAAAAGGAATGTTTATGGTGAAAAGCATTGCCGTTAAAATACAGGATTAGGTTTTGGTGATCCTGAAAGATTTCTCTAGCTGGATTGAAATAGTATATTTTAGACCAAACCTGGGGGCAAGTCAGCAGCCTTATAACACCCTCCATGGCACAAAATACAATCTAAATACTGTTGTCTTCTTAGCTTCCATATTAGTGAAATTTATTTTTTTTATGCCATTGATATTCTTTATTTATTTTTTACTGGACTATAGTTGATTTACAATGTTGTGTTAATTTCAGGTGTCCAGCACAGTGATTCAGTTTTATAAATATATATCTATATATATAGATCTATAACTCATATTAGTGAAATTTAAATGACTTTCTGTTAACAGCTGTTGAGTTCTCATATTTTTCATCTTCTGTCCTCCCAGATAGTAACTTAGAGATACACACACACGGACACACAAACACACACACATGCATGTCTTTCTCTTTCCTTCCCCTCCCTCCCTCTCCCCTCCCCCACCTTCGTCATCAGCATCTGTTCTTCTGCCTCCTTCACAGATACTTTGATGTTGACCCTTTAATAAGCCCCCAAAACTATGTTTGAAAACTGAGACTCTTAGGGTCTTATGCACAACCCTTAAGATAACAGCAAACCTCCACTATCCACCCCTGCAATGAAACTGCTCCTTGTTGAGTGGATGTGCTAATGCCTCCTTATTAAATGCACTGGCTAGGAAAAACAAAACAAAACAAAACTCTCAAAATAGCCTCGCCCCGGGGCAGGGGGATGGGTAGCAGCCTCAGATCTGTGCTATTTTGGGACATCTTGCAGGGGCAACGGGTCATTCCACATATTTTTAATCAGGCGCATTTGCAAAGGAGAAACAGGGTCCCTGGGGCACCTAGATTTGTGGGTTTATGGGTTGTGTTCACGTGTGCAGGGCGGAAGCAGAAGTGGGTGACGGGCTTCAGGGGGAGCGGGGTCTGGAGCGCGGTAGCAGGGGGGTCTTGTATGTGGCCATCATTCCCTCAAGTGCGTTTCTCTACCTCATGATCTTTGAGCATCTGGCCTCGCTGAATGCTCTGATTCTCTCAAGAGTTCTTGCTGTGGACTGCATGTGTGTATCCCCCCAAATTCAGATGTTGAAGCCCTAACTCCCCAAGGCGATGGTGTTAGGAGGTGGGGTCTTTGGGAGGTGATGAGGTCATGAGGGTGGATCCCCCATGATGGGATTAGTGTCCCTAGACTAGAGACCCCAGAGAGCTCCCTAACCCCTTACTCCATGTGAGGACACAGCGAGAAGACGTCCATCTAGGAACCAGGAAGCAGCCTCACGAAACGCTCAATCAGCCCTCGCTGGGATCTCCAGCCTCCAGAACTGTGGGAAATACACGTGTTGTTGATAAGCCCCTAGTTTACAGTATTTTGTTACAGCAGCTCACGCAGACTAAGACAGTCCAGCACTTGCAAGGGAGAGAATCCATCCTGCTCTGTGTGCCACATGGGGAGATGCCAGGGGCCACTGGTGAGATGTGGATTGCCGTCCTTCAGCTCAGGTGCCCACCTGCAGTGGGAGATGCAGACAAATGAATGAGATGTGGCCACCCATCCCAGGAGGACTGTGGGTACTGTGGGGATCGGGGCACAGCTAGGACACACGCCCTTTTGTTTTCCTGGAGACATGTTTGTTTTTCCCTCTGTACTGATGGGTAGTTTGGATAATTTTAGGACGAGGAGATCGGACAGTCTTCAGTCCATCCTCTCAACTCTGGGGATGTAGGAAGAACTGTAGAAAGAGCAATCAGTCATGCTTCCAAAGTTTTGAACCTCAGGTGCTGGGGAAAGTTGGGTCACTCTGAGCTGAGTGACCTTGGGAAAGTCACTTAACCTCTCTGTGCCTCAGTTTCCCCATAGAAAGTGGGAGTGTTCACCACACCTACCATGTAACGTTGTCAAGAGGATGAAATGAGTAAATCCTTGTGAGATACTTGGTAGATCTCATTCAGTGCTAACTATTTATTACTATGATTTGCAGTAGAACTGCCACATGATCCAGCAGTTCCACTCGTGGGTATCTATTCAAAGAAAGTGAAAACCCTAATCTGAAAAGATACACGCACCCCAACGTTCATAGCAGCGCTATTTACAATAGCCAAGATATGGAAGCAACCTAAGTGTCCATCAGGAGAGGAAAGGATAAAGAAGATGTGGCACATGTATGCAATGGAATACTCCTCAGCCATAAAAAGAAGGAAATAATGCCATTTGCAGCAACATGGATGGACCTAGAGATTATCATACTAAGTGAAGTAAGCCAGACAGAGAAAGACAAATACCATATGGTATCACTTATATGTGGAATCTAAAAAAATGATACACATGAACTTCTTTGCAGAGCAGAAATAGAGACGCATACGCAGAGAACGGACGTGTGGATACCAAGGGTGGGGGGTGGGATGAACTGGGCGACTGGGATTGACATATGTACACTACTGTATATAAAATAGATCGCTAATGAGAACCTACTGTAGAGCACAGGGAACTCTATTCACTGCTCTGTGGTGACCTAAATGGGAAGGCAATCCAAAAAAGAGGGGATATATATATACATGTAGCTGGTTCACTTTGCTGTACGGTAGAAACTAACACAACATTGTAAAGCAACTCTACTCCAATAAAAATTAGTTTAAAAAAAGGAATCTAAAAAATAAAACAGACTAGTGAATATAACAAAAAAGAAGCAGACTCACAGATACAGAGAACACACTAGTCGTTGGCAGTGGGGAGAGGGAAGGGGGAGGGGCAAGATAGGGGGAGGGGAGTAAGGTACAAACTACTGGGTATAAAATAAATAAGCCAGAAGGATACATTGCACAGCACAGGGGTAATAACTTTAAACAGTGTAATCTGTGAAAAGAGTGAATCACTGTGTTGTGCGCCTGAAAGTAACAGAGTGTAAATCAACTACGCGTCAATAAAAAATAATAAATAAATGTATGATTATGGTTTGTGGCGAGTATGATTCCTTGTTGATCCTTCAGCCGGAACAGAAGCCACGTGGATGCAGGCGGTGTGCCTTTCTGGAAGAGACACGCCACCTACTAAGTGCTTGATTGAAATGTGTGTTTTGTTTGGACCAACACCTGTTCTCCGAGAAGGGACAGTGGAGAGGTCTCGGGGGTGCTGGGGTGAAGGTGCGGACGGCTTGAGAGGCCCCTGTGGGATCTGTAAAGGGGTCCCTGGGGACTGAAGAAAGAGTAGCGTAGAGCAGTAAGGACATCGGTGACAGGCTGATGCTTCCACACTCTAGTTCTGCTCTGAAATTTAGGTTTAGAAACTTGAAGTGACTGTCAGCCTCTAAAATGTCTACGAGGGGGATGGCTCTTTTTTTTTTTCCTTGCATTCTCTGGGATAGATGGGAAGGGCCCTCATTTCATCTCCTTTTAGTAAAAATTACTCTGGGGCTGGCACAGGTAGGGTCCAGCCAATAACCTACCCGTCTTTCTCTTTGCCCCTGGACCCCTGGTAGTTGTAGTGGGGAGGCTGGCCGCCTCCCCAGCCCCTGGGAAGTGGTGGACTTTGTTTTGTCCTGTGATGATGGTGATTCCATTTGCTGCTAGTACTTCGTTGAGGAATGGACCTGTGTCCCATCCTGGGGAGGGAGATGAGGGGGTGGGAATTCTGACGACTCGGCAGGGAGAACTGCTCAGGGGCCATTGACGTGGCTTGGTTTTCGCAGCCGTGGGTTGCTGTTTGTATAAACTGATTCTCTGGTTACCTCCTGTTATGGACTGACTTGTGTGTCCCCCAAACGTATATGTTGACGCCCTGAGCCCCAGGACCTCTGGATGTGACTGTATTTGGAGATGGGGTCTTTAAAGAGGGGACGAAGGTACAATGAGGTCACTAGGGTGGGTCCTGATCCCATAGCACTGGTGTCCTTGTGAGAGGAGGAGGTCAGGACACAGACATAGAGGGATGACCCCGTGAGGACACAGGGAAGAGACGGCCATCTACACGCCCAGGGGAGAGGCCTCAGGAGGGCCCAGCCCTGCCCACAGCTGGATCTCAGACTCCAGCCTCCAGGACTAGAGGCTGTGGTTTAAGCCTGTGGTTTAAGCCACCCCGTGTGTGGTGCTCTGTTGCGGCCGTGCCCCACCTCTGTCCAGGGAGCCCTTGCCATGGGCCATCCTCTCTCTCCTCCCATTCGGGTTCCATTCTTTCTGGGAGCGTCACACCCCCCAGCCACGTGCTTGAGCTTTTTATAAAGTCCCCACCCCCTAATAAAACTGGGAGTGACATGTACACACTGCCGTATTTAAAATGGATAACCAACAAGGACCTACTGTAGAGCACAGGGAACTCTGCTCAGTATTATACAACAACCTAAACGGGAAAAGAACTTGAAAACGAAGAGATACGTGTATCTGCATAACTGAATCGCTTTGCCGTACACCTGAAACTAACACAACATCGTACATCCGCTCTGTTCCAATATAAAATAAAAAGTTGCAAAGAAGTCTCCACTCCCTGACTCAGCAGGCCCTGAGGCTGCTCCGGCATCATCCTCTCTGCCTGTAACGTATTTCAACCCTGGATGAAGCTATCCGTAACAGGACGCAAGGCACTGGCCCTGGCGCTGGGGGATCTGATGATTAGATGCTAAGCTGCCTTCACATCCATCAGACGCGTGTTTATTCACCGGGACAGGCTGGCTGCGTCTGGAGATTACAGTTGTGCTGCCGTTGGCTGGTTAGGGAAGGGAGGTGGGAGGTGCCTCCCTTCCCTAACCAGGTGGGGCTGGGTACTGCCTAACGCCAGGGGTAAATCTAATGACAGAGTCACCATTTCTTTTTTTTTCTTCTTCTTTTTTTTTTTTGCGGTCCGCGGGCCTCTCACCGTTGTGGCCTCTCCCGTTGCAGAGCACAGGCTCCGGACGCGCAGGCCCAGCGGCCATGGCTCACGGGCCCAGCCGCTCCGCGGCATGTGGGATCTTCCCGGACCGGGGCACGAACCTGCGTCCCCTGCATCGGCAGGCGGACTCTCAACCACTGCGCCACCAGGGAAGCCCCGAGAGTCACCATTTCTTGATCTGAGCAAATCTCGGAAGAAATGGTCCAGGTTCACGCCACGAGGACGTGTGATTGTTCTTCCCACAGTGGATCCAGGTCCTTCCCAGGAATTCCGGCCCTTGCTTTGATCTCAGCATTTCCAATGTCCCTCCAGGAGCTGGCCACTCACGTTCCACAGATTGCCTAGGGTCTAGGTATAAATACCTTTCGTCCTGTCTTCTGCAACTACCCAGTTTTACAGACAAAGCTGCTTCCGCTTTGCATTTACCCGTTTCGGGCTCTGAGTCTTGGGTTTCCTTGCATGGAAGACGCAAGAATGATCCTGGGCTGGAGTTCTTTAGTTCTGCTTTCTTTGGAGTATGTGGTCAACCATTGCTGTGAACTGGCCGAGTGTGACCCTGGCCTGTCACTCCGGGGCAGTGACTCTCAACTGTGACTGAATCTCGACACCCAGACCCCTGGGAGCTTTAAAAATGACTGATGCCAGGGCTCAGACCCAGACACTCAGATTCATTTGATCCGAGGTGGGAGCTGGGCAGAGGAATCCGAAACTCTCCCCAGGGGGTGGTGAAGTGCAAAGAGGAACCCCGGAGCTAGCTGGGCATTCCTCACCTCACAGTCTCTCCTGGTAGCTTGGGGGCTGCCCCCAGGAGCCCCCAGGAATACGAGGCTTTGTTGCCCGAGCCCTGATCACCCTGGCTTCGACAGTGGGGCCCCAAGACGCGTCTGTCTCAGGCGACCCCCACCGACAGAGACTCAGCAAGGAGAGGGGGCAAGGAGGGCAAGAAGGTGACTTCTGTTTTTTCCCTTTTCTAAAATTAAAGTATATTTGATTTGCAATGTTGTGATAGTTTCAGGTGTACAGCAAAGTGATTCAGTTATATATATTTTTTTCAGATTTTTTTCCCTTATAGGTTATTATCAAATAGTGAACAGACTTCCCTATGCTATACAGTAGGGCCTCGCTGTTTATATATTTTATATATAGTCGTGTGTATATGTTAATCCCAAACTCCTAATTTATTCCTCCCCCCTTGTCCCGTTTGTTAACCATGTCTGTTTTCTATGTCTGTGAGTCTGTTTCTGTTTTGGAAATAAGTTCATTTGTGTCATATTTTAGATTCCACATATAAGTGATATTGTATGGTATTTGTCTTTCTCTGTCTGAGTTCACTCAGTATGATCATCTCTAGGTCCATCCACGGTGCTGCAAATGGCATTATTTCATTCTTTTGTGTGTCTGAACAGCAGGATGATTTCTTTTTTTTTTTTTTTTTGCGGTACGCGGGCCTCTCACTGCTGTGGCCTCTCCCGTTGCAGAGCACAGGCTCCGGACGCGCAGGCTCAGCGGCCATGGCTCACGGGCCCAGCCGCCCCGCGGCATGTGGGGTCTTCCCAGACCGGGGCACGAACCCACGTCCCCTGCGTCGGCAGGCGGACTCTCGACCACTGCGCCACCAGAGAAGCCCGCAGGATGATTTCTTAAGGTCAGTCCAGCGAGAGCATTCCACAGTCTACTGTTCTGTAATATACGTATATCAGAATACTGTATATCATATGGTATATATTGTATAATACATGTTATATACAGTGTAGACAGTAGAGCTATTGTCTTACCTTGCTTATAGATGTGCATGTGTTGTATTATATATTATCTAAAACATGTGGCATATATAGCATTATATATGCCACATGTTATATATAATGTATGATATATGTGCTTGTAAATATCATAGTGCAATTTGTATGAAACATAGGATTTTCCCCACCTTGTAATATAGATACAATATAGTCTATGCTATATTATTAAATTGTATACAATAGCTATAATATTGTTATAATAATGTATGTAATATTATACATAATAAATTATATTAGGTAAGTAATGTATGGTATATATTGTATTATAGAACAATATATAACAGTGCAATTCGGTCATATAGGATTTCCCACTTTCCATATAGTTATGCTTCTATTCTACTGTATATTTTATTATCTATAATAGTTATAATATTATACCTTGGCCCAGATGGAAAAGTGCTGAGTATTGAGTCAGAGGGGAGAAAACTTTGTTCAGGGTCTCCCCTCTCACCCCCGAGAAGGTGGTCTCGACAGAGATGCCAGGACATGCTTGGTCTAAGGGCCCCCAGCAGAGAGATGTCTGGAAGAGGTGCCTGGGCCGGAAATGCAGAGACACGTAGAAGTGTGGCCAGCTTGCGGGACCGAGTCTTCGACTGCAACGTCCCCCGCCCCCGGGACTGCACTGGCCCGGCACCAAGTCTGGTGCAGGGGGTGGGGACAGCTGCCCCGGGAAACCTGCTAGGGAAAGCTTTGCTGTTGCCTACAGTCAGCTCTGAGGGACACACACAGGGATTCCAAAGATGACGGTGACGGCAATTCCCAGAAAAAGAAGTCTGGACAGCAATCCCTCCAGAATAGGGTAGGAGGGTATAAGGGTCCAAATATTAAATAGAATGGACTGATTTTCAGAAACTCTGTTTTCTGTCCTGGCTCCACCACCAAGTTTGATCCTTGGCTGGCTTCTCACTGTCAACATCTTGTTAGCAAGTGCAAATCTATAGTGTCTTCCAAGTGGAGGGCATGTGCACTGCCTCAGTCAGGGTTCTAGCAGAATATGGAAAGTGCATCCACTTAGGGTTTTTAAGAGTCTGCAGAGATGAATGGGAAGGGTTAAGGAAAGTCCTAAAGGGTGCAGAGGCTCCCAGACCCTATCAACATAGAAGAGAAACCGTTACCCCTCTGAGCCTGTGGGTCAAGAGAGAATAAGTCAAGATGCTCCTGGAGTTCAGCTCAAGAGCTGTGGCAGAGAGGCTGCCCTACAACAGCTGGAGCTGATGGAGAACACAGCTAAACGGGCAGCAACCAAACAGGGAAGTTTCCAAGGCAAACGATCCTAGACTCTTGTGTCCCTCCCTCCCATCTCCTGCCAGTGCCTCCCACTGTCTGAACTCACCTGGAATCCAGAGGACCAGACACCCTGGGCAATGCACAGCATGTCCATTGGCGTCTCAGGGTGCAGAGTTGGGAAGGAAAGGATGGAGTTTGGATCCGAAGAGGGAAATGGGAAACAAGTCCCCTCTTACCAGGCTTCAGGTTAGAAGGTGTGGTTGATGGCATGAGTTGCTCACAAGTTCTTTCTTCCTTCCTGCCTTTGCCCTGGCTCATCTTTCATGGGAGGACCACACCTCCCTTCTCCATGGACTTTGGAGTTTCCATCCATTTTGCTTTATCTTGTGGGATGTCAGCAGAAAATGCTGCAAACCCCAATGGTTCGAGTTGCCCTCTGTACAATGTTGCCCACCTACATTCCAACATTACAAAAATATGCCCAGGATAACCACTAGTTCCAAAGTAATGAAACCATGTAGAGCAGAGATGAATCTAAGTTGTTACATTGGGTTCTGCTCAGCATGGTGTGTGTGTGTGTGGGAGCCCAGTCTAGGTCAACCCAACAGTCACTGACTCAGAGACTCATAGGTCTGAAAAGGAACTCTATTGTGGTAGGGCTTTGTGATCTAGGACTGTTTGTTATGCAGCATAGTTTAAGTCAGAGCTGACTGATAAAGAAAACAAGCGTCTTCTAGGGTGGGGAAAGTTTCTCAGCACCACCTCTATTTTAAGAAAATCTCCAGCAGGTTGTCTAGATCCTTTCATATTTTCAAAGGGAGATGGGATCAAGGGTTAGGGAAGTCGTTCCTATACTTTTCTTTGTAATCAAGCATAGGACAATGTGTATCTCCCCTTGAAGTTTCAAATCCATTTTGGTGCCTAGTGGATGGTTAAATGTTAATATTCTGTTGCCAGGAATAGTTGGATGGATGGGATGGGAATGTGTGTGTGTGTAAGATATTTAAAGACCCCAGTCCTCCTTTGCCCCTCTTCTCTTTAGGGGTCATTACTACTGTGAAGTTAGAATTCATCCTTCACATCGGCTTTCTCTTTATATATGTACATATCTCTACAAATATAATGAAATTTATTGCACAAAGAACCCACGAATATGGCAATCTGTTCTTTTATATACTGACTAGACGTCACAAATAATAATTCAAAATATTTTTGCCTTTCCTGAAACTGTCGCTATGATTCCCACGCTTTCCAAATGCCTATTTGATAAATAGCATTTTTATCGGCTAAAAGAAAAATAGACTAAATTTACCACAACGTGTGTTTCCATGCGGGAAATTTGAGGCGTTTATGTCTCCTTAACAGATGACAATTTTCCAACTCCAGAACGAAGTTGTTTTCCAAAATGATGTTTTTCCTGCTAAAGCCAGACTTCCACTAATTAAAACCAAACAAGTGACTTGATTTAGAGGCTGACACCATCCAAGCTGTGCACACAGCTCTGTTTGTTTGTTTTTGACTTTCTGGATATTTGGATGAAGAAAAAAAATGAGACGTTTTGAAAATAAATCCTACTGCATACATTTATAATTAAGGTCTGAAGAAAGACTTGTGGAAATCAGAGTTAAACCTTAAATGCCTTAAAAGGATCCAATTAGTTATGCATTTGGAAACATTCATTTTGTAAATGCAGAAATCTCTGTTTCGGTGATACATCTGCTAGAGAAAAGAAACTTAATTTCAGCAGTATCCCTCCGTAGCGGATGAAGCTGTATGTCTGGGCAGAAGGTTGCTGGTTGCCTTTGGAATCCCCCCCAATCCCCGCCCCAACTCCTTCTTCAGAGATGTCTGATTTGTTCACCCTTCCTCTGCTCCCCTCCCCTGAACCCATACCCCAGGACAACCTCCTCCACCTGCCCTCCAAGACTGGTCCCTTGATAGGGATTGTTTGAAGAAGGAGAATGCAACCCATCTGTGCAATCCTATAGGAGATTTCTCCCGTGAGTTTGGCTTCTGGGGTATGTGTCCTCCCTCCTAAGAGTAGACCAGAAAGCAAGATCTTCTTCTTTTTCCTCTCAATGTGATGGCATGTAGAAGTCTTGCCTCCTAGGTTCTGGTTTACCCAGTGGGACTTCCTGAAAGAGGTATTACAGGACAGGTCAGGTTCAGGGGGTTGTTTAGAGACCCATTGAGGAGACTCAACCCATCTTCCTGAGCTGTTGAGTAGATGCTGGGTTTATATGGAGGTAGAGATGAGAGAAGTCTGAGCAGCGATGCCATTGGAGAGTGGTTAGTGAGCAAAGATGAGATTGTCTAGTAAAGAGACAGGGAGGAGGATGTAGGGCTGGAGAATGGAAAATGTAAGAACTTCATTCTGAAGTAATGAAGAAAATAGGGACTTCCCTGGTGGCCCAGTGGTAAAGAATCCGCCTTGCAATGCAGGGGACGTGGGTTCGATCCCTGGTCGGGGAACTAAGATCCCACATGTCACGGGGCAACTAAGCCCCCGCACCACAACTATTGAGCTCGTGTGCCTCAACTAGAGGCTGTGTGCTGCAAACTACAGAGCCCCCCTGCTCTGGTACCCACGCACCACAACTAGAGAAGAGAAAACCCGCACGCCACAACTAGAGAGAAGCCTGCGTGCTGCAATGAAAGATCCCGCGTGCCGTAACTAAGACCCCATGCAGCAGAAAATAAATAATTAATTAATAAATCTTAAAAAAATAATGAAGAAAATTAAAAGTCAGAGAGAGGAAACTGGGTCTTCCAGAAGGATGAATAAGGAGTTGTGGAAGAGAGAGATGGGAAATTAGGACAGGGATCAGCTCAGAAGAAGGTAGTCCCCGATTCTGCTGAGATTCACATCGGAGGAGGGAAGGAAAGGCAGCCTAAGTTCGTCAGAGGCAAAGCGAGAGCAGGCTCCGTGGACAGAGAGGCTGTATCAGTTTGCTGTGCTGTGTAACAAACGAGTACAAGTTTATCGGCTTTAAAAAAAACGATTCATTATCTCATACTTTCCGTAGATCGGGAGTCTGGAAAGATGTGTGTTCTCTGGTCAGAGCCTCACGGGACTGAAATCAAGTCACAGGTTGGGACTGTAATTTCATGAGGGTTTCAGGACCCTCCTCTAATTTCACTGGTTGTTGGAAGAATTCAGTTCCTTCCCAGGTTTTCCGTGTGGCCCCCTCCATCCTCAAAGCCAGCAACAGCAGTCAAGACCTTCTCATGCTTTGAACAGTTGAATTCCTCTTCTGCCCTCAGTGGGTAGAAAGCTCTGATCCCAAGAGCTCACGTGATCGTGTGGGGGTGACCTGGGTCATCCAGGACAATCTCCCTGAGGCCAGCAGAGTAGTGACCTTCATTACTTCTGCAAAGGATCCTTTGCAGAGGTAAGTAACTTACATTCACAGGTGTGACTCCAGGGGGTGAAGTTCTGGGAAGACGAAGATCTACCTACCCCTTCAGAAAAGGAATAAATTAAGGAGTAAGTGGGAGGCAAGGCTGAGAGGACAGGTGGAAGAAAAGGAAGAGAGGGAGATGGATGGCAAAGAAGGCAGGTGCCAGGTTGTTTTGGGGACGGGGTTCTCCATCTGGGTTCATCCAAGCTGCGGGGTGGGGGGTTAGTGCCAGCTCTGAGAAGAACATGCCAGGGTGTGATCCGGCTACACCGCCTCCTCTCTGGGGGACCTTGGGGAAGTTCCTTAACCTCTCTGTGCCCCGGCGTCTCAATATGTAAAGGAGGATGAGGATAAGAAATTCCTCTCTGGGAATCTGAGCGTGAAGTGAGTTATTACAGGTACAACATGAACAGTGGTGTCTAGGCTGTGGCAAGAGCTCGGGCAACATTAGCTGGTGCTGCGGTGAGAGTCATTGCCATTCCGCTACCGTGAGTCTGATCATACCACTGCCACGAGCGTGGGAGGAGGGGGAGTGATCCTGCTACCATGGGAGGAAAGTAATACAGCTACCGTGATGGTAATAATAGTGATACGGCCACCGTGATACATAATGGTAATACAGCTACCACGATGGTGACGACAGTGATACGGCCATCACGATATGCAGTGGTAATACAGCTACCGTGATGGTAAAAATAATGATACGGCCACCGTGGTACATAATGGTAATACAGCTACCATGATGGTAGTAATAGTAATACAGCTATCATGCTAGTAATAATAGGAACATGGTTATCACGATAGTATAATAGTTATACAGCCATCATGATGTTATAATCGTAATCCTGACAGCATGATATTATAATATTAACACAGCTACCATGATGGTAATAATAATGATATGGTCACCATGATATTAAAATAGTAATGCTGCTACCATGATAGCAGTAGTAATAATATGGCCACTATGATATTCTAAAAAGGAATACTGCCACCTTGATAGTAATAATATGGCCACCATGATAGTATAATAGTAATACAGCTACCATGATAGTAATAATAAAAGTATGACCACCACAATAGTATAATAGTAATCCTAACACCATGATATTATAATATTAACCCAGCTGCCATGATAGTAATAATAATAATATGGCCACCATATTGTGATAATTAGGCTGCCACCATGATATTATAATGGAACTTGTGCTACCGTGATATTATAATAGTAATGCTGCCACCATGAGAGGAGGAGGAGTAATAATACTGCTACCACGATAATAATGGCAATAATAATAAGGCAACCATGATGATGAGGATAATAATAATATACTGCTACCGTGACAGTTATAATAAAAATTTAAAAAATAACAACACTGCTACCAGAATGGTCATATCTATTATTTAACTTTTACATATAATTTTATATTATCATATTACATATTATTTATTATTCACATAATAAACATAAATGATTTATTTCTGTTAAAAATAATATTAATCGATGGGACTTCTCTGGTGGTGCAGTGGTTAAGAATCCATCTGCCAATACAGGGAACAGGGGTTCGAGCCCTGGTCCGGGAAGATCCCACATGCCATGGAGCAACTAAGCCCGTGTGCCACAACTACTGAAGCCCGTGCACCTAGAGCCCGTGCTCCACAACAAGAGAAACCACTGCAATGAGAAGCCCGCGCACTGCAACAGAGAGCAGCCCCCGCTCGCCACAACTAGAGAAAGCCCGCCTGCAGCAACAAAGACCCAACACAGCCAAATAAATAAATTTATTAAAAAAAAATATTGAGAAGTAAAATCTTATTATATCAATAATGTGTATTAGCATAACTAGTGGGTAATATCGTTCATGAGAAGCCTCCCCAGGAGCAGAGAATCCAGTTGTTCGAAGCCTGTGGTGACAGGAAGGAAAGCTGTAACTGTGGAGTTGTGGGCTGGGCAGTGTGATGATCTGTTTTATACATACTAGTGTGTATATGTTAATCCCGAACTCCTAATTTATTCCTCCCCCGCTTTCCCCTTTAGTAACCATAAGTTTGTTTTCTGTGTCTATGAATCTGCTTCTGGTTTGCAAATATTTGTATCATTTTTTAATAGGTTCCACATATAAGTGATATCGTATGATATTTATCTTTCTCTGACTTACTTCACATAGTATGATAACCTCTAGGTCCATTCATGTTGCTGCAAATGGCATTATTTTGTTCTTTTTTATGGCTGAGTAACATTCCATTGTATATAGGTACCACACCTTCTTTATCCACTCCTCTCTTGATGGACCCTTAGGTTGATTCCATGTCTTGGCTATTGTTAATAGTGCTGCAATGAACATAGCGGTGCGTACATCATTTTGAATTAGAGTTTTGTCTGGATATATGCCCAGGAGTGGAATTGCTGGGTCATATGTGATTTACAATATGATATCATTTTCAGGTTGTACAACATAGTGATTCAATGGTTGTATAGATTATACTCCATTTAAAGTTATTCTAAAATCTCAAAACCATTTTAAAGCAGAATGAAGAGACTCCTAGCACTGGCCTCAGTGGAGAGAGCCCACAGTAGCCTGTTTCTTCAAGGGATTACACCAACAAACGTTGGATAAGACACAGAATGCAGTGGCCTGAGGACCCTGGATTGGGTGGAAAGTCAGCACTTCAGGAATGACACCACCGGGTTGAAGAGTGTTCCTCCCTAATACCCGTGTCCATCTGGACTCTCACCTTATTTGGAAACAGGGTCTTTGTAGACGTCATTAGTGAAGAACAGGTCCTACTGAAGTAGGGTTGGTGCTTCAGCTTTTTAAGAAAGGGAAACTCTGGACACGGAAACAGACGAGGAGAGAGTCATGGGATGACAGAGGTTGGAGTGGTACATCCACCAGGCGAGGGACACCAAGGACCCCCAGCAAACACGGCAAACTGGGAGAGGGGCTAGGCTCAGATCCCCCCTGGAGCCTGCAGGAGGAAACACCCCTGTAGACACCTTGATGTCAGACTTTTGGTCTCCAGAACGGAGAGAGAATCGGTTTCCATCAGTTCAGCTGCACAGTTGGTGGGCATTTGTTATGGCCACCCTAGCACGCTAATACAACGGTCAATGATGTGGGGTTGAATTTCTTGGAGTTTCTAGTGTCCTTTCTATTCTGGGCTTCACCTGTGAATAGGTGGAAAGTGGGCAGCAGGCATGGGCAGCAAAAACTCCAAGAGATAAGCCCACCCAGCTGAACAGATAGCTGTGGGAAGGGAGTCTGAGTCAGAACAGACGCGAAGATTCTGGTTTTTAATCCGTTTTTCCTCTTCTGGCTCAGCCCCAAGCCCGGCTCCGGTTGTGAAATTACACGACCAAGGTGACAGTGTCGAGGGCACCCGAAACCCCAAGTGGATCCCCAGCTCTGAGTACAAAAGCCAGAAAAAGGGGCTTTTTCATGGAGTGAAAAATATAGGGGCCCCAGTATTTTTCCTCTTCTCTTTCTGAAGCCACCTCACGCTGCTATTTGATGTGAATGGCGTCAACATACCAAGGAAAGGACAAAGATTGTCCATTGGGTAAAAATCAAGACCCAGTGACCCATCACCTAAAAGGAACCCACTTTATTTTTTATTTTAATTTAATTTTATTTTATTTTTGGCCACACTGTGAGGCATGTGGAATCTTGGTTTCCCGATCAGGGATCAAACCTGCGTCCCCTGAAGTGGCAGTGTGGAGTCTTAACCACTGGACTGCCAGGGAAGTCCCGAACCCACTTCATTATTTTTCTTTGAAATTTATTTTTATTTATTTACTTTTGGCTGTCTTGGGTCTTCGTTGCTGCGCGTGGGCTTTCTCTAGTTGCGGCGAGCGGGGGCTACTCTTTGTTGCGGTGGCTTCTCTTGTTGTGGAGCACGGGCTCTAGGTGCACAGACTTCAGTAGTTGTGGCTTGCAGGCTCAGTAGCTGTGGCTCGCAGGCTCTAGAGCACAGGCTCAGTAGTTGTGGCACACGGGCTTAGTTGCTCTGCGGAATGTGGGATCTTCCCAGACCAGGGCTTGAACCCGTGTCCTGCACTGGCAGGTGGATTCTTAACCACTGCACCAGCAGGGAAGGTCCCCCAAACCCACTTTAAATAGAAAGATACAAACAGATATAATGTATCAGGATGGAAAAAGATGAACCACGCAAGCAGTAATCAAAAGAAAGCTGGAGTGGGTAAATTAATAATCAGACAGAGGAGTCTTTGAAAAAAGGAGGCATACCCGTGATAGAGGAAGATTACACAACGATGAACAATTTGCCGAGAGTCATAAAAATGCTATTTGTGTCTGCGCCTGAAAGTAGGGATTCAAAGTACACAAGGCGAGCAGTGATAGGACGAAAAGGAAACGCAAACAAATCGGCAGTAATCCCTGGAGACTTCCACACTCCTTTCTCAATAGTCAATAGAATAAGTAAACCGGAAATTGGAGAGAATATACAGGACCCAGATGACATTTACAGAGCACTTCACAGAATAACGGCACAGGACATACTTTTTCAGCGTCACGGGGAATACAGACCCTCTGCTGGACCATAAGCCATACCTTAAATAATGTTATAGAATTTAAATCTCACAGGATATGTTGTCTAACCAAAGTGGCGTTGACCTTGAAATAGGTCACTGAAAGACAGCTAGGGAATGACCAAATATTTGGGAATTAAATAATACACTGCTAAATAACCGTGGCTCAAAGATAAATTCTCAAGGGAAACTAGAAAATGTTTTGAACTCAAGGGAAAAAATAATAAACATTTCTGGAATGCAGCTAAAGCAGTACTTTGAAATTTGGGGCATTAAATGCTTGCAGTAGAAGAAAAAAGAAACTTCTCAAATCGTTCATCTAAGGTTCTCCCTTAAGAAATTAGAAAGAGGCAATCAAATGAAACCCAAAACGATCAGAAAGAAGGAAATAATGAGGTGAGAGAAGAAGTCATTAAAATCGAAAAGGGAAGGACAACAGAGGGGGACTTCCCTGGTGGCACAGTGGTTAAGAATCCACCTGCCAATGCAGGGGACACGGGTTCGAGCCCTGGTCCGGGAAGATCCCACATGCCACAGAGCAACTAAGCCCATGTGCCACAACTACTGAGCCTGTGCTCTAGAGCCTGTGAGCCACAGCTACTGAGCCCACATGCCACAACTACTGAAGCCCGTGCGCCTAGAGCCTGTGCTCCACAACAAGAGAAGCCACTGCCATGAGAAGCCCACGCACCGCAACGAAGAGTAGCCCCTGCTTGCCGCAACTAGAGAAAGCCCACGTGCAGCAACAAAGACCCAATGCAGCCAAAAATAAATAAGTAATTATAAAAACAAAACAAAAAACTAAAAACCTGTCCTTCCTCCATTAAAAGAAAAAATAGGAAAGACAACAGAGAAAATAAATAAAGGCAAAAGCTAGTTCTTTGCAAACATCAATACAACTGAGAAACTTTTACCCAGGCTGACCAAGGAAAACAAGATAAGGATATAGATACAGATATAGATATATCCTCTCTCTATATAATATAGATAGATGATTGATAGATAAAAGAGAGAGAGACACAGAGAGACAGAGAGACAGAAATAATACAATAAAAACCTCGGGAATAAAATACAGGACATCATTACAGACCTGAGAGACATTGAAATGATAATAAGGAAATAACAAAAAACTTGACCCGTATATTCAACAGTTTCCATGAAATGGAGCATTTCTTCACATATTACCAGAACTCACCCAAGAAGAAATAGAACTTGAATTGCTCTATATTTATTTTTTTAATTCTTTCTTTATTTAACAAATTGAATTCATTGTTAAAAACATCCAAACAAGAAAACTGAAGGCGTGGATGGCTTTAATGGTGAATTCTCTCAGACATTTAAGGGAGAAACAGCATCAATTCTACAAAACATCTTCCCTACATGGAAGGGTATGAAACACTCTATGGTTCATTTAGATGCCAGGATTACTTGGATACAAAAAAACCCCACCAAGACCTTACAAGGACAGTGAACTACAGATGGTATGCTTTGGGGACATAGCTACAAAAATCCTTAACAAAATATAAGCAAATCCAAATCTAGAAGTATTTTAGAAGGATGACAGATCCTGACCAAGTGGGGTTTATAGTGGGCATTTCCAGATCCTTCATTATTTGGACATCAGTCAATGTACTTCTCCATCTGAACAGGCGAGAGAAGAAAAACCCATTCGCTCATCTTGATAAATGCAGAAAAAGCCTTCGACAAAACTCAAGGTCCATCCATGACCCTCCACCACCCAGGATTAGAAGGGAGTTGCTTCATCTCGGGGAGAAAGATGCCCACTCTCACCGCTACAATTCCCCACATCGTACGGGAAATCCTAGCCAATGTTAAATGATTAGAGGGATGAACAAAAGGCGAACAGATTGAAAGGGAAGAGATAAAAATGCTATGGACCGACTTCCCCGGAGGTCCAGTGGTTAGGTCTCCGTGCTTCCACTGCAGGGGGCTTGGGTTCGATCCCTGGTTAGGGAACTAGGATCCCTCTTGCCGCGTGGCACGGCCAGAAAGAAAATGCCATGGATGACTCTGAAGCAGATGGGGCTGTCAGAAGAGCAAGGTGGGATACCAGAAAAACATTATGTCTATGTGTATGGGGCCGGGAGAGCGACACCCACCCCTCCCTCACTTGGCCCAAGTCCCTGTCTCTCTCTAAGAGCGTCAGGCTCTTGCCCTCCACAGCGAGTCCCGCATGAGATGATCTACAAGAATTCTCCCATCTGTGATTCTGCATCTTGAAATCATAGATCTACAGGCCGAGAGTCAGCAGCTAAGTGTGGGAAAGGGGCTGTAATATCCGACTTTAAAATTAGGATTAAGATGGGCAGCCGTGGGACATCCATCCCAAGCTCTGTTCCTGGCCCCATTTCCTTTATTTTCTCCTTTCTTTTAACCTCGTAAATAGGAACTAAATTAGGACCTAACTGCTCTGTTAGGTTTTCCGTGAGAAAACTGCTAAGAATGCTTCTTGTTAAAAAATTGTTATTTTAAACTGGAGTATAGGTGATTGACAATGTTGCATTAGCTGCAGGTGTACAGCAAAGTGATTCAGTTATCCATATACACGTATCTACTCTGTTTCAGATTCTTTTCCCATATAGATGATGACAGAATACTGAGCAGAGTTCCCTGCGCTCTACAGTAGGTCCTTGTTGGTTCTCTGTTTCATAGGTAGCAGTGTGGACATGTCAGCCCCAAACTAAGAATGCTTCTAAACACAAACTGAATCTCGACGGCGAGGAACGACTTTTCTATGTGGGGTCTTAAATACCAGTCAAAAAAAAAAAAAAAAGACAACTTCAGCTATTACTGCAAAAATTCAGTTGGGTGTCACACTACCACTGGTGAAAAGAGGCTATGGGTGCAGTAATTCAGAAGAATAAAGTGCCTTGAAAATCCACAGCAATGTGGCATCTGCCCAGTGCGACAGCCCTCATCTTAATAAGGAATGGAAGCCCTTTTAGGGTTGGCAGTTCACATCCTGCCTTTCCAGAGGGTGGTGGTCTCAGAAGTGGGGGAGGGACCTTTGCAGAGGAGGGACAAGCAAGATTCCAAAAGATCAGTGGCGTTGTTAACCGACTAAACGTGGTTTCCTTCCAAGAGGGAACAGATTCCTGGTCAATCGCCCAGACTGCTCTGCATTCTGCCAAGAGCAACGCAGATCTTTACGGCGTCACTGTGGGCAGATCCTGGAAACACAGGAGCCGTCATTGCCAGGCAAAATAGAGACAGAGTCTACAAGGGCGATACTAGGGGTTTAAAAGGTCCTCGATAATAACCTATGAGGGAAGAGAATCTGGAAAGGAATATATATATGTATAGCTGAATATATAATATATATATAACAGCATCACTTTGCTGTACACCTGCAACTAATACAATATTGTATATCAACTGTACTTCGGTTAAAAAATTAAAAGTCCTTGATATAATCCGTTGTCCAGTAGCTCACGCCTGTTACCAGCATGTCACTCACTCATCCCTCTGTGTCCTGATTAGTTTCCACGGGTCATGAGGTCATTGGATACTGCTCAAGACTAAAGGTGGGCTGCTGGATGGGTCTCCCAATGAGGAAGGCAAGTTGCATGTTCCTTAGAAACGTCTTAGTGCATGAGGGCACAGGAAATGTTTGTGGAATGAAACTTGATGACCCAAGGATATCTGAAAATCCATCCCATCATCGGAAGACATAACAGGGAGACAGGAAAGGTCAGATGCAAAATGCAGCAGGAAAACGGCTGCCCCTCATTTTTTTTTTTTTTTTTTTTTTTTTTCCCGGTACACGGGCCTCTCACTGTTGTGGCCTCTCCCATTGTGGAGCACAGGCTCCGGACACTCAGGCTTAGCAGCCATGGCTCAGGGCCCAGCCGCTCCGCGGCATGTGGGACCTTCCTGGACCGGGGCACGAACCCGTGTCCCCTGCATCGGCAGGCAGACTCTCAACCACTGCGCCACCAGGGAAGCCCTGCCCCTCATTTTTTAACAGAGGAATCATCGTGCCAGGCATGGTCCCGGCCCCATGCAGACGTCTGAAGATGATGGTGCTTGATCTTGTGGGGTATGGGTTCAGTTTGACCAGAGTGTTTTCTGCCAGGTACAGAACACTGTGTTCCTCGTAGCCGACCGAGCACCTTCATATATTATGATTGCAAACTAGGGATCCAGCGCAGGAGTCTTCCCGTGACTTTGTTTATTGCCCAGGAATGCAATTAAT
Organism: Grampus griseus; assembly: GCF_964374135.1. Lineage (NCBI taxonomy): Eukaryota > Metazoa > Chordata > Mammalia > Artiodactyla > Delphinidae > Grampus > Grampus griseus. The sequence continues at coordinate 1,130,820 of NC_138999.1, forward strand.
AAACTTTATGAATACGGCATAAAGTCATCAGTGTTTGGCAGATTCATTAGGGCTTTTAAAAGGCTTGGAAAGCAGATTTAATGCCTCGAGAAACCATTTGAAAGGAAGAGTAATAGGTTTATTATATCTACCCATAATATTTTACCAAAGATGGTCAGCATTGCAATATACATCACTTTCTGTTTACTGCAATAAAAATCAGATTACAGGGAGAGCAGGCACAGAAAAATACAAACCCACGAAAATTTGTGAATGGAAGAAACAGCTGGAGGAGGTTAAGATCTTATGATGAATTTTCTTAATTTTCCACTGCTTTCTATTCAGAACAAGTCCCTTCGAAATAGTTCTGTTTATCTCCTTACCTTGCTAGAAGGTAAAACAAAACAAAACAAAGTAAAAACTTATTGTTTTTATATTTTAAATTCAAGAGCTCCCCATTCAATTTGGTAAAATTGCTTAAAAATAAAGTAATATTTTGGAAATCATATATTTGATAAAGGACATGTATCTAGAATATATAAAGGACTCTTATAAGTCCTTTATAAGAGGACTTGGAAGAAGATCGGAAGAGATATTGCTCCAAAGAAGATACACAAAGGCCAATGACTGTTAGTCATTAGAGAAATACAAACCAAAGTGACCGTGAAATATCACTTCACACCCAGCCAGATGGCTAAAATCAAAGCCAGGTAATCACAAGTGTTGACAAGGATGTGGATGGAAATCAGAAGTCTCCTACATGGCTGGCGAGGATGGAAAAGGGCACAGACACTTTGGAAAACAGTCTGGCAGCTCCACAACATGTTACAAGTAGAACTTCTGTATAACCTAGCCACTCCATTCCTGGGTGTATATATTGGTGAATATACCCAGGAGAAACAAAGACATATATATATAATGTATATCTCCATGAAAAATTTTGTACGTGGATGTTCGTAGCAGCACTAATCACAACAGCCAGAAAGTAGAAACAACCCAAGTATCTGTGGATGGTTGGATGGATGGACGGATGGATGGATGGATGGATGGATAGACAGAATGGGGTCCCTGCACACAGTGGAATATGATTCAGCCAGGACAAGGAGTGAAGCTCTGACACAGGCTACAATGTGGATGGACCTTGAACACATGATGCTCACTGACAGAGTAGACACAGAAGGACACACAGTGTGTGATTCCCTTTACAGAAAAATACAGAACAGGCAAATCCACAGAGACAGAAGGGATATTCGTGGATGCCAGGGGCTGGGGGAGGGGGGTGGAGAGTGACAGCGAAGGGGTGAGATGTTTCTTTTTGTGGCGATGGAAAAATGTTAAAAAAAGAAACTGTGGTAGTGGTTGCTCAACTCTGTGAAAATGCTAAAGCCAACCTCATAAATACACCCCAAAAACTACTGAATTGCATGCTTAGAAGGGTGAATTTTACCATATGTGAATTATATCTCAAGAAAGGAAACCAGAAAGCATAGCAAAAAATAAACTAAGTTAAAACACTTTTTAAAAGCCAATGGATTAATTTTTAAAAAGCTATAGAATTAAATAATTTTCTTAAACAAAGCACTTCTGGTATATTAACAAAATGTGATAGTTACTGTGAAGCAGAGTGCTTGTGCAGATACTGAGCTGTGAGCTGAACCAGCTGCTCTTTTCGTGGAACACCATTTTTGGCTTCTTGGTTAGAAGATGCCACGTGGAGCAGAGTATCCTGGCTTATTGCTAAACCGGCCCTAGGAAAAAGCTTTAGAATTGCTTCTCCAAGCCAGCCAACAGGTACACGAAAAGGTGTTCAGCGTTGCTAATGATCAGGGAAATGCAGATCAAAACCACAGTGAGACATCACCTCACACCGGTCAGAGGTCCATCATTAAAAAGAACACAAATAACAGATGTTGGGGAGGGTGTGGAGAAACGGGAACCCTCCTGCACTGTCGGTGGGAATGTAAGTTGCTGCAGCCCCTATGGAGAACAACACTATGGAGGTTCCTTAAACTAAAACTAGAGCTACCATATGATCCAGCAATCCCACTCCTGGGCACATATCCAGACAAAATTAATTCGAAAAGATTCATGCACCCCAAAGTTCACAGCAGCACTATTTACAATAGCCAAGACATGGAAGCCACCTAAATGTCCATCAACAGAGGAATGGATAAACAAGAAGTGGTTCATATATACAATGGAATACGGCTCAGCCATGAAAAAGAATGAAATACTGCCATTTGGGGCAGTGTGTTCCTGTAGCTTATTTATACATAGTAGTCTGGACCTCTTAATCACCTACCCCCATCTTGCCCCTCCCCCCCACTGGAAACCACTCGTGTGTTCTCTGTATCTGTGAGCCTGCTTCTGTTTTGTTATACAGTATTCACTACTTGGTTGTATTTTTTAGATTCCACATATAAGTGAGATCATACAGCATTTGTCTTTCTCTCTCTGACGTATTTCACTTAGCATAACACCCTCAAGGTCCATCCATGTGGCTGCAGATGGCATTATTTCATTCTTTTTCAGGGCTGAGTAGTATTCCATTGTATAAATGCACCACATCTTCTTCATCCATTCCTCTGTTGATGGACATTTAGGTTGCTTCTGAGGGTGGGTCTTTAATCCAGTATAACCGGTGCCAATATAAGAAGAGGAGACACAGAGAGACACTGAGAGGAGAAGCCATGTGACGATGGAGCAGAGATTGGAGAGATGTGTCTACAAGCCAAGGACCAGCAAGGATGGCCAGCAGCCCCCAGATTCTGGAGAGAAACCTACAACAGATTCTCCCCTGGAGCCTCCGGAAGGAACCAGCCCTGCCCACACCTTAATCTGAGACGTCTGTTCTCCAGAAGTGAGAGAAGATACTTTTCTGTTGGTTTCAGCCATCTGGTGTGTGGTCACGTGTGATGGCGACCCCGGGGAGACTAATACAGGTGTACGCACTCAGTGGCTCATCAAACTGCATGGCTTGGCCGCCTCTGTGTTCAGGGCAGTAATGTTACGTGAACGACACCCAGTGAGTGCTCGCCATTTCTCTGTGTTCTCGGGGGGAATCCACTGCGTTGCTCTCCCAGACACACCGTGTATGATATTTGATGTTGGCTGTTAGACTCACTGGGCTGAAATGCTTACCCTCCATTGTCCTCCGACGACCTTCCATCTACAGAGCAGGCTCTGGTTTGTTAGCGGGATGCAGCGTATCAGGGGCTTTCAGGTCTGTCTTCTCACTCAGTTCTCTGCAGATGTTGAGAGAAAGGCCCTGTTAATATCCCACTTTATCCACCGTGGGAACTCTGGGGCTCCTGTGATGATGACTAAGCGAGTGGGCTTTTATACCCAGATCTTCTGCCCTCCCTAATCAACAAGTGCTTCCTCAACCTAGCTGTGCATCCAGTTCAGTCCAGACAGCCCATAAAAACACACATTCCTGGGCCCCGTCCTCTGAGAGTGACCTGGGTAGGTATCAGGTCGACAGTATTTTTAAGAAGTTCCTCCAATGATTCTATCGCTGGCCCCGCAGAGGGGCGCTCAGGGAAAACACTGAGATTATTTGCAATTTCGTCATCACCTCTCTGGGTTAACGAGAGCCTGGGTCTCATTTCTGCAAGAAGGAAAGAATTCAAGGACCGTTTGCCCGTGCACTATGCCCGATATTCAAGCACAATGTTGAAAAAAGTAAGATGAGGGTTTCCCCGGTGGCGCAGTGGTTGGGAGTCCGCCTGCCGATGTGGGGGACGCGGGTTCGTGCCCCAGTCCGGGGTGGGGATCCCACATGCCGCGGAGCGCCTGGGCCCGTGAGCCATGGCCGCTGACCCTGCGTTCCGCAACGGGAGAGGCCACAATAGTGAGAGGCCCGCGTACCGAAAAAAAACTAAGACGACTTAATTTGCATGTCCCGTGACACATCGGACGTGGTTTCAGGAGTCAGTTTGCAAGGCATGGAAATCATGGACCAGCTTAAACTGGCTTTGCCTCCTTAAATAGGTTGTTGATTAATCAAGCTGAAACAGCACCAGCTTCTTCTGGTTTCGCCTCATTTAATAGGTCGTTGATTCATCAATCCCCGATTTATTTTACAGAGACAGCACTGCACATGCTCAGGACGGGACCCATGTTTCTAGGGTGATCTCGGAGCCAAGAATCTTCAGTCCCCAAAACTTAAGGACTAGAAACGTTACCACTGGAGCCCTTTACGAAGCGAGAACTCCTTCAATGAGGAAAATCTGGCTTCCAGCTGCAGGAGTAGCTCATATGGCCTGATTGGAGACTAGCCAATCAGCTTCCAAGCTTGAAACTCCCTGACCCCTTAAAGTTCACTCCGGACGCTGAATCCTGGAGACGCGTTTGCGAGCCCGGGCTGCTGCTGCTGGTTGATCTGACGGCGAAGCTCTTCGTCTTCTGGGAAAGCTTGTGCCATTGCATTGGCTTCTATGCACGTCGGGCGGTGAGCCTTTGCTCGGTGACAAGTCTTGGGGCGCTCATCACATGCTGAGTCACCTAAAGATACTGCCTCTCGGTCAGTGTGCCCACCACCAGCCCCACCGGCCGGATGAGAGGTCTGAGACGTGTGTGCAGGGGGGATGACAAGACACTGGTGCCGTGTTTCATGACGCTGTTGAGTAGGATCCTGTACCGTCAGTGGGATGCAAAGGTAAGAGTGCGGGTGCCTTTCTGTGTGCAGCCTGGGCTGGATTTCCACGTGCGTTCTACAGAGGCACGTTCAATCCCGTTCAGCCTCACGGAGGGAAGGGAGGCTTACACTCTACCTAGTTCAAATAGGGTCACCCGGGGGAAAAGAAAGAACAATTAAGACTCTAACAGCAGTCTCCACGAATTGGTGCCAAACTAGCATATGGTGGAGCTGGATGGAATATGACACCCCAAAGCCTCCTGCACCCACCTGCCCACTTTGTTTTGTGCCCCATCTTTTCCATCCAGCCCAGGCTGTGGTCACCCATGGACTTGGTCTGACAGCTGTGGGAGAGAAATGGGCTGAATTCTTAATGAGTTTGACCATTGTCAGAGCAAGGTGGGGAATCCAGGCTAAATACCATCTGGAAATGAAGATGCATTTTTCTAATTACTGGAATTGTATATCTTTCGATGTATCAGTTTGAGGGGAAATTGTGATGGTTTTAGCTCACTTTGCCATTTGTGCTGTTTTTGGAAATCTATAAAAATACTGAATCAAGTTCACCTGAAGCTAATAGACTATACAGCAACTATAGTTCAATTAGAAAACCCTGTAGCTTTTAAAACCTAAAGGTAAGTGATTAAGACCTGAAACTTTCCCAACAGTGAGTGTATAATCCCAGCAGAGGAGCTGGACTTAACACTTTCCTGGTGCCTGTATCTTAATCTTATATGGGGCCTTTGGCTGCGTGTGTTAAACATTTCCCAAACGATGGGTCCCATCTACCCTTCCTGCCCCTCCCCCTGCCGAAAAGCCATTCTGGTTGAGTATCTGGTGAAAATCTGGCTTTGAAGCAAGGCACTGCCCTTGTCTTCCATGCTTCCAATTCCCCATCAGAGCCTCAGCCCACCGGCTGTGTTCCCCAGCAAGTAACTAATAGACGATTCTCCATGACTCAGTTTCTCCGAGACCAAATGTGGTCACCCCAGACCTTCTCTGCAGATGCATTTAACCCGGAGAAGACTCTACCGCGTTTCATGTTTTATGTCCACGTGGCTTCTCCTGTGTAAGTCCCCTGAGGGCAGGGTCTGCGCCCCCTGGGGTACACGGGGAAATTCAGAGGATGCCCAGCTACCCAAGCCTGTTCGCTAGCCGCGTCGAGGGCGGCGCTTGCAGATAATTGTTACCAAAGCAAACCCGAGTCCCGTGCTCAGCAAAGCCCAGCTCCTGACCCCGGGTTGTGGTGAAGGGAAGAGCAGCGTTTGTCTGCAAGACGCCCCACGTGCGGCCAAGTCTAGAGAAGGGCGGCTCGCGCTGAAGACGCGAACTCCCCGAGGGCCTTCAGGGAAAGGCTTTTAAACCAGGGCGAGGGAGAGGGTTTCGGGTGCGAGGTCAGCTCGTGGTCCTTCTTCGGCTTGGTTGGTGGGGGACCAGGCGTCCGCGTCGTCAACCTTCTGATTGCAGCCACCTGGGGTCTCCGTGCTGGTGGGCGGCACGCAGGTAACTTCTCCCACCTGGCGGGGCTTTCGGTCTGTGCAAAGCAACGCAAAGGACGGGGCTCAGAATCTGATCTGTAGCCCTTAGGGAGGAACTGAAAGCCCTTGACGCTGTTTAATGGCTAAACTATTATTGTCTTGCGTGACTGTGTTCCTTTGTTTGTATATTTTCTCACTTCTGATTAAATTTGCTCTCTGGAGATCCCTGAAGGCCCAGGAGGGTAAAGCTTTTCTTAGAAACAAGAGGCAGGGGACGTGGGGGGAGGGGTCCATTCCCCGGTCTGTGACAGCGTCCATAAGTTGTATATTCATGTTCTCATACTCAGGCAACATTAGCTGCTTCCCCAGCCAGTGTTCCCAGAGAGAAGGTATCTTTTATCCCATGAAGAAAAAGGGGACTTTTTTTAATCAGAGTTTAATTTTTTTACCGTTTTTTCTTCGTAGAGACTGGTCTCTGTTCCTTTTTGTCAGCTCCCACCACCTCCTATCTTTTATTTTTTTTTTCTGTACCCCGGAGTCCGTCAGTTTCATCCTTGATTTGTTTCCTTTTGCAGTTGTATCCCCTGCCTGACATCAGGGTCTTCCTCCTTCCAAGGATGCGTCTTCGATTTCCCTGAGTTCTGTTTTTGTGTTTCATGGCTGGAAACATGGAGGGGTGGATTAGCTGCCCCTCATTTCCGTTCAGGTAAATGCCACTCCTGTGTCCAGTACGCTTTGTCAGCAGAGACGAGATGGCATTTCGCTTAAAAACGCCTCATGAGTTCAACATTTCCCTGCTACAGAAGAAGCGTTAATCACCATTACAATGTTCCCCAGAGTGGCCAGCAGAATCCTCCCCCTATTTGCCCAATATTAACCAAAACATCACTCCTTTTTAGCCTGGCAGGACAACAAAAGCCATAGTTGTATTTAACGAGACTTTAAAATCAAGACGGGAATAAGTTACACAGTTAATGTGACATAGGCTAAGGGAGCTATAATATGACACAGAAGGGTTTGTTACAGTGGAACACACTTACGTTTTGTTTTATAAGAGATACAACTGATCAGAAGGAACTAGGAAGGAAAAACATCAAAACCACCAGGCAGAGCTTGTAGACCCCACGTAACAAACTGTTCTTCAGGGTTGGGCTCCCTCTGCAGACACCAGGCCACTACGTTTCTGGGCCTGGAGCGTTCATCAGAGTTAGCAAGGATGCTGGCTGAGGTCGATAGGAAACATTCCACAGAGCTCTTCATGTCCACAAGGAGGATACTCTTTATTCTTCCCTGGGTATAAAAGGGTTGTGGGTTTCTCTTGGCCAAAGGTCAGTTCTCTGCTCTCCATCTGGAGAGCTCCTTGTTCAAGAAATAGGTTTAAGGGGGGACTTCCCCGGCGGTCCAGTGGTTAGGACTCCACGCTTCCACTGCAGGGGGCAGGGGTTTGATCCCTGGTCGGGGAACTAAGATTCTGCAAGCCGCGGCCAAAAAAAAAAAAGAGAAAAGAAATAGGTTTTAAAAAAGGTGATTTCATTCTGCCATCATGGGCTCATGACAGGCACTCCCAAGTCTCATGAATCATCCGAAATGGTGTGCGTAAGTTTGTGTCTTGCAAGTAAATATAATGCCAACTGTCAAGGCATTGGTGGTTTCCGCTTAGGAGTAAACGGTTGTTTACGCATCATCTGTTAGTAACATACAGTACACAAGCCAAATGAGCATCTTCCGAGAGTTTTCACGAAAGATGGTGATTCTTTATTTTATGAGAAGTCGGCTGCAGAGGTAGCTGGCAACAGTCCTGACCTTCAGCTGTGCCCTCAGGGAGGCAGGTCACTGTGTTCCCTGCCTGGGTCCTTGGTCTCTCTAATCAATAGAAATTGATTAGAAACCAGATGAGTTATTCAGGGGAGGCTGTATTGGGACTTGTCTTGCAGCGGGAGGGAGTGAAAACAAGTAACAGGTGCTTTGCTCATTCCCTGAGCTGGTTCCTTAATGGGCTGAGGGTGGGAGTAGTTGGGTGGGTTGGGATGGAGGGATGGCTTAGGGGGTCTGCCCACCCCTCGGTGGTGCTGTGCGCAGGAATCACACGCAGGACCCTGCTTTTGCTCCAACACCTCAGACATGGCAGTTGGGGTTTGGTCTTTTTTGTATCTTATTGTTTGTAATTTCCCACAGCTATGTGCGGTTATTTTTAGTCCCTTCTAGTTTCTTTGTATTTTGCTGCTGGAGGAGAGGTGTATCCAGGTGCAAGCCCTGCAGCAAAGGGTCCCAGCTTCCAGCCCATCTCAGCTGCAGTTCCCCCAATTTCAGGAAGGGGCGTCATGGGTATTGTATACAGTCGGTTCTGGATGTCAGTGCGGTGATTGTATACAGCCGGTTGTGGATGTCACCGTGCTTATTCTCACCTCCTGGTTATAGGTCACGGCTGGTTTTGCGTTGTCCTTTCCCACGGAGTTTGCCATGTGGTGTCGGTTAGTGATGTTGCAAGCTGTGAGCATTCGTATGGACATTTTGGGGCCTAAAGATACAAATGCTTTTTGATTCGAATACAGATAACACACATGTGACCTTAGCATGGGATTGCTTGCAGGGCATGTGCCTGTGCAAATGTATTCTATCGTGTCTTCACGGTGCTTTAAAACTTTATCCCATAACTCAATTTTTCGCACTTAAATCGCAGTTCTTTTAGACCCTAAAATGAAGTTTGCTGGTGTATTCCACAAATTGCTCTATGGGACCTGCAGGTGTGCTGATTGCTGTAATTTTTAAAAGCGTTTGTAAAATCGTGATGTATCTGTTTTCTCGGGCTGCCATAAAATGCCCCAGACTGGGGGCGCTTTTAAACATCAGGCATGTATCTCTCCCAGTCCTGGAGGCCGGAATCTGAGATCCAGGTGTCAGCAGGGCTGGTCCCTCTTGAGGCCTCTCTCCTGGGATTGTAAGACGGCCTCTCCTCCCCGTGTCCTCACAGGGTCGTCCCTCTCTGCGCGTCTGTGTCCTGATCTCTTCTTATACGGAAACCTGTCCTTTGGGATCAGGACCCACCCTAGTGACCTCATTTACCTTCATCCCCTCTTTGAAGACCCTCATTTCCAAATACTGTCACATTCTGAGGTCCTGGGGGCTAGGACTTCAACACGTGAATTTGGAGGGGACAGTTCAGCTTATAGCACATAAAGGGACAATTTAACACAACCAGATACAACCACACCCCTGCATATGTATGTAGACCCTTCTTTTCACTGTGACTATGTCCCCTTCTCCATTGGGGGTGCACTGGTCCTCATGTGCTTTCCCCAGTGAACCTGAATTTATCATGCACCTCAATTTTATAGCCGGCATCAAAGGCGTTACCAGAATCCCAATGAAATGACTCCTGAAACCTTAGTTTTTCCTACGAATTGGGCGTTTCTATTACAGGCCATTCTGTTCATCTGAGTTGGTTTGCTTTTCATGGGTCTATGCTTCTGTCTTCCCCTGATCTGGTCATTCATAGGTTATGCATAGATGATGGGGAAAGAGGAACATCACAGAGGAAAATCAGATTAGTCCGTGCTCCCGGACCGGCAAAGCCAAACTCACCTCGTTCCATCCTTTATTAGGGTCATCCTTTCTTGTGAAATCCCTACATCTCATGATTCAAAACTAATCGTCGGTGGTTTATTTATGGTTTTTATCCTCCTTAGTATTCTTGTATGTATGGTAGTCATTTCTGAATATATTCTCCTTGTAAAAATGTAATATATATCATAATGCTCCATTTCCCTGTTTCCATCCAGCTTTTTTTTAATAAATTTATTTATTTATGTTTGGCTGCATTGGGCCTTCGTTGCTGCGTGCGGGCTTTCTCTAGTTGCAGCGAGCGGGGGCTACTCAAAAATACACCCAAATCTACTGAATTGCATGCTTAGAAGGGGGAATTTACCATATGTGAATTATATCTCAATAAAGAAAACCAGAAAGGATAGCAGAAAATAAGCTAAATTTATAAGTTAAAACAACTTTTTAAAGCCAATGGATTAAATAATTAATATTTTAAAAGCATAGAATTAAATAATTTTTTTAAATAAAGCACTTCTGCTACATTAACAAAATATGATTGTTACTGTGAAGCAGAGTGCTTGTGCAGATACTGAGTTGTGAGCTGAACCAGCTGCTCTTTTCGTGGAACACCATTTTTGGCTTCTTGGTTAGAAGATGCCACGTGGAGCAGAGTATCCTGGCTTATTGCTAAACCGGCCCTAAGAAAAAGCTTGAAAATCGGTTCTGCAAGCCAGCCAACAGGTACACGAAAAGGTGTTTAACGTTGCTAATCATCAGGGAAATGCAGATCAAAACCACAGTGAGACATCACCTCACACCGGTCAGAGGTCCATCATTAAAAATAACACAAATAACAGATGTTGGGCAGGGTGTAGAGAAACGGGAGCCCTCCTGCACTGTCGGTGGGAATGTAAGTTGCTGCAGCCCCTATGGAGAACAACACTATGGAGGTTCCTTAAACTAAAACTAGAGCTACCATATGATCCAGCAATCCCACTCCTGGGCACATATCCAGACAAAATTAATTTGAAAAGATTCATGCACCCCAAAGTTCACAGCAGCACTATTTACAATAGCCAAGACATGGAAGCCACCTAAATGTCCATCAACAGAGGAATGGATAAACAAGAAGTGGTTCATATATACAATGGAATACGGCTCAGCCATGAAAAAATGAAATACTGCCATTTGGGGCAGTGTGTTCCTGTAGCTTATTTATACATAGTAGTCTGGACCTCTTAATCACCTACCCCTATCTTGCCCCTCCCCCCCCACTGGAAACCACTCGTGTGTTCTCTGTATCTGTGAGCCTGCTTCTGTTTTGTTATACAGTATTCACTACTTGGTTGTATTTTTTAGATTCCACATATAAGTGAGATCATACAGCATTTGTCTTTCTCTCTCTGACGTATTTCACTTAGCATAACACCCTCAAGGTCCATCCATGTGGCTGCAGATGGCATTATTTCATTCTTTTTCAGGGCTGAGTAGTATTCCATTGTATAAATGCACCACATCTTCATCCATTCGTCTGTTGATGGACATTTAGGTTGCTTCTGAGGGTGGGTCTTTAATCCAGTATAACCGGTGTCATTATAAGAGAAGACAGAGACACTGAGAGGAGAAACCATGTGACGATGGAGCAGAGGTTGGAGAGATGTGTTTACAAGTCAAGGACCAGCAAGGATGGCCAGCAGCCCCCAGATTCTGGAGAGAAACCTGGAACAGATTCTCCCCTGGAGCCTCCGGAAGGAACCAGCCCTGCCCACACCTTGATCTGAGACGTCTGTTCTCCAGAAGTGAGAGAAGATACTTTTCTGTTGGTTTCAGCCATCTGGTGTGTGGTCACGTGTGATGGCGACCCCGGGGAGACTAATACAGGTGTACGCACTCAGTGGCTCATCAAACTGCATGGCTTGGCCGCCTCTGTGTTCAGGGCAGTAATGTTACGTGAACGACACCCAGTGAGTGCTCGCCATTTCTCTGTGTTCTCGGGGGGAATCCACTGCGTTGCTCTCCCAGACACACCGTGTATGATATTTGATGTTGGCTGTTAGACTCACTGGGCTGAAATGCTTACCCTCCATTGTCCTCCGACGACCTTCCATCTACAGAGCAGGCTCTGGTTTGTTAGCGGGATGCAGCGTATCAGGGGCTTTCAGGTCTGTCTTCTCACTCAGTTCTCTGCAGATGTTGAGAGAAAGGCCCTGTTAATATCCCACTTTATCCACCGTGGGAACTCTGGGGCTCCTGTGATGATGACTAAGCGAGTGGGCTTTTATACCCAGATCTTCTGCCCTCCCTAATCAACAAGTGCTTCCTCAACCTAGCTGTGCATCCAGTTCAGTCCAGACAGCCCATAAAAACACACATTCCTGGGCCCCGTCCTCTGAGAGTGACCTGGGTAGGTATCAGGTCGACAGTATTTTTAAGAAGTTCCTCCAATGATTCTATCGCTGGCCCCGCAGAGGGGCGCTCAGGGAAAACACTGAGATTATTTGCAATTTCGTCATCACCTCTCTGGGTTAACGAGAGCCTGGGTCTCATTTCTGCAAGAAGGAAAGAATTCAAGGACCGTTTGCCCGTGCACTATGCCCGATATTCAAGCACAATGTTGAAAAAAGTAAGATGAGGGTTTCCCCGGTGGCGCAGTGGTTGGGAGTCCGCCTGCCGATGTGGGGGACGCGGGTTCGTGCCCCAGTCCGGGGTGGGGATCCCACATGCCGCGGAGCGCCTGGGCCCGTGAGCCATGGCCGCTGACCCTGCGTTCCGCAACGGGAGAGGCCACAATAGTGAGAGGCCCGCGTACCGAAAAAAAACTAAGACGACTTAATTTGCATGTCCCGTGACACATCGGACGTGGTTTCAGGAGTCAGTTTGCAAGGCATGGAAATCATGGACCAGCTTAAACTGGCTTTGCCTCCTTAAATAGGTTGTTGATTAATCAAGCTGAAACAGCACCAGCTTCTCCTGGTTTCGCCTCATTTAATAGGTCGTTGATTCATCAATCCCCGATTTATTTTACAGAGACAGCACTGCACATGCTCAGGACGGGACCCATGTTTCTAGGGTGATCTCGGAGCCAAGAATCTTCAGTCCCCAAAACTTAAGGACTAGAAACGTTACCACTGGAGCCCTTTACGAAGCGAGAACTCCTTCAATGAGGAAAATCTGGCTTCCAGCTGCAGGAGTAGCTCATATGGCCTGATTGGAGACTAGCCAATCAGCTTCCAAGCTTGAAACTCCCTGACCCCTTAAAGTTCACTCCGGACGCTGAATCCTGGAGACGCGTTTGCGAGCCCGGGCTGCTGCTGCTGGTTGATCTGACGGCGAAGCTCTTCGTCTTCTGGGAAAGCTTGTGCCATTGCATTGGCTTCTGTGCACGTCGGGCGGTGAGCCTTTGCTCGGTGACAAGTCTTGGGGCGCTCATCACATGCTGAGTCACCTAAAGATACTGCCTCTCGGTCAGTGTGCCCACCACCAGCCCCACCGGCCGGATGAGAGGTCTGAGACGTGTGTGCAGGGGGGATGACAAGACACTGGTGCCGTGTTTCATGACGCTGTTGAGTAGGATCCTGTACCGTCAGTGGGATGCAAAGGTAAGAGTGCGGGTGCCTTTCTGTGTGCAGCCTGGGCTGGATTTCCACGTGCGTTCTACAGAGGCACGTTCAATCCCGTTCAGCCTCACGGAGGGAAGGGAGGCTTACACTCTACCTAGTTCAAATAGGGTCACCCGGGGGAAAAGAAAGAACAATTAAGACTCTAACAGCAGTCTCCACGAATTGGTGCCAAACTAGCATATGGTGGAGCTGGATGGAATATGACACCCCAAAGCCTCCTGCACCCACCTGCCCACTTTGTTTTGTGCCCCATCTTTTCCATCCAGCCCAGGCTGTGGTCACCCATGGACTTGGTCTGACAGCTGTGGGAGAGAAATGGGCTGAATTCTTAATGAGTTTGACCATTGTCAGAGCAAGGTGGGGAATCCAGGCTAAATACCATCTGGAAATGAAGATGCATTTTTCTAATTACTGGAATTGTATATCTTTCGATGTATCAGTTTGAGGGGAAATTGTGATGGTTTTAGCTCACTTTGCCATTTGTGCTGTTTTTGGAAATCTATAAAAATACTGAATCAAGTTCACCTGAAGCTAATAGACTATACAGCAACTATAGTTCAATTAGAAAACCCTGTAGCTTTTAAAACCTAAAGGTAAGTGATTAAGACCTGAAACTTTCCCAACAGTGAGTGTATAATCCCAGCAGAGGAGCTGGACTTAACACTTTCCTGGTGCCTGTATCTTAATCTTATATGGGGCCTTTGGCTGCGTGTGTTAAACATTTCCCAAACGATGGGTCCCATCTACCCTTCCTGCCCCTCCCCCTGCCGAAAAGCCATTCTGGTTGAGTATCTGGTGAAAATCTGGCTTTGAAGCAAGGCACTGCCCTTGTCTTCCATGCTTCCAATTCCCCATCAGAGCCTCAGCCCACCGGCTGTGTTCCCCAGCAAGTAACTAATAGACGATTCTCCATGACTCAGTTTCTCCGAGACCAAATGTGGTCACCCCAGACCTTCTCTGCAGATGCATTTAACCCGGAGAAGACTCTACCGCGTTTCATGTTTTATGTCCACGTGGCTTCTCCTGTGTAAGTCCCCTGAGGGCAGGGTCTGCGCCCCCTGGGGTACACGGGGAAATTCAGAGGATGCCCAGCTACCCAAGCCTGTTCGCTAGCCGCGTCGAGGGCGGCGCTTGCAGATAATTGTTACCAAAGCAAACCCGAGTCCCGTGCTCAGCAAAGCCCAGCTCCTGACCCCGGGTTGTGGTGAAGGGAAGAGCAGCGTTTGTCTGCAAGACGCCCCACGTGCGGCCAAGTCTAGAGAAGGGCGGCTCGCGCTGAAGACGCGAACTCCCCGAGGGCCTTCAGGGAAAGGCTTTTAAACCAGGGCGAGGGAGAGGGTTTCGGGTGCGAGGTCAGCTCGTGGTCCTTCTTCGGCTTGGTTGGTGGGGGACCAGGCGTCCGCGTCGTCAACCTTCTGATTGCAGCCACCTGGGGTCTCCGTGCTGGTGGGCGGCACGCAGGTAACTTCTCCCACCTGGCGGGGCTTTCGGTCTGTGCAAAGCAACGCAAAGGACGGGGCTCAGAATCTGATCTGTAGCCCTTAGGGAGGAACTGAAAGCCCTTGACGCTGTTTAATGGCTAAACTATTATTGTCTTGCGTGACTGTGTTCCTTTGTTTGTATATTTTCTCACTTCTGATTAAATTTGCTCTCTGGAGATCCCTGAAGGCCCAGGAGGGTAAAGCTTTTCTTAGAAACAAGAGGCAGGGGACGTGGGGGGAGGGGTCCATTCCCCGGTCTGTGACAGCGTCCATAAGTTGTATATTCATGTTCTCATACTCAGGCAACATTAGCTGCTTCCCCAGCCAGTGTTCCCAGAGAGAAGGTATCTTTTATCCCATGAAGAAAAAGGGGACTTTTTTTAATCAGAGTTTAATTTTTTTACCGTTTTTTCTTCGTAGAGACTGGTCTCTGTTCCTTTTTGTCAGCTCCCACCACCTCCTATCTTTTATTTTTTTTTTCTGTACCCCGGAGTCCGTCAGTTTCATCCTTGATTTGTTTCCTTTTGCAGTTGTATCCCCTGCCTGACATCAGGGTCTTCCTCCTTCCAAGGATGCGTCTTCGATTTCCCTGAGTTCTGTTTTTGTGTTTCATGGCTGGAAACATGGAGGGGTGGATTAGCTGCCCCTCATTTCCGTTCAGGTAAATGCCACTCCTGTGTCCAGTACGCTTTGTCAGCAGAGACGAGATGGCATTTCGCTTAAAAACGCCTCATGAGTTCAACATTTCCCTGCTACAGAAGAAGCGTTAATCACCATTACAATGTTCCCCAGAGTGGCCAGCAGAATCCTCCCCCTATTTGCCCAATATTAACCAAAACATCACTCCTTTTTAGCCTGGCAGGACAACAAAAGCCATAGTTGTATTTAACGAGACTTTAAAATCAAGACGGGAATAAGTTACACAGTTAATGTGACATAGGCTAAGGGAGCTATAATATGACACAGAAGGGTTTGTTACAGTGGAACACACTTACGTTTTGTTTTATAAGAGATACAACTGATCAGAAGGAACTAGGAAGGAAAAACATCAAAACCACCAGGCAGAGCTTGTAGACCCCACGTAACAAACTGTTCTTCAGGGTTGGGCTCCCTCTGCAGACACCAGGCCACTACGTTTCTGGGCCTGGAGCGTTCATCAGAGTTAGCAAGGATGCTGGCTGAGGTCGATAGGAAACATTCCACAGAGCTCTTCATGTCCACAAGGAGGATACTCTTTATTCTTCCCTGGGTATAAAAGGGTTGTGGGTTTCTCTTGGCCAAAGGTCAGTTCTCTGCTCTCCATCTGGAGAGCTCCTTGTTCAAGAAATAGGTTTAAGGGGGGACTTCCCCGGCGGTCCAGTGGTTAGGACTCCACGCTTCCACTGCAGGGGGCAGGGGTTTGATCCCTGGTCGGGGAACTAAGATTCTGCAAGCCGCGGCCAAAAAAAAAAAAGAGAAAAGAAATAGGTTTTAAAAAAGGTGATTTCATTCTGCCATCATGGGCTCATGACAGGCACTCCCAAGTCTCATGAATCATCCGAAATGGTGTGCGTAAGTTTGTGTCTTGCAAGTAAATATAATGCCAACTGTCAAGGCATTGGTGGTTTCCGCTTAGGAGTAAACGGTTGTTTACGCATCATCTGTTAGTAACATACAGTACACAAGCCAAATGAGCATCTTCCGAGAGTTTTCACGAAAGATGGTGATTCTTTATTTTATGAGAAGTCGGCTGCAGAGGTAGCTGGCAACAGTCCTGACCTTCAGCTGTGCCCTCAGGGAGGCAGGTCACTGTGTTCCCTGCCTGGGTCCTTGGTCTCTCTAATCAATAGAAATTGATTAGAAACCAGATGAGTTATTCAGGGGAGGCTGTATTGGGACTTGTCTTGCAGCGGGAGGGAGTGAAAACAAGTAACAGGTGCTTTGCTCATTCCCTGAGCTGGTTCCTTAATGGGCTGAGGGTGGGAGTAGTTGGGTGGGTTGGGATGGAGGGATGGCTTAGGGGGTCTGCCCACCCCTCGGTGGTGCTGTGCGCAGGAATCACACGCAGGACCCTGCTTTTGCTCCAACACCTCAGACATGGCAGTTGGGGTTTGGTCTTTTTTGTATCTTATTGTTTGTAATTTCCCACAGCTATGTGCGGTTATTTTTAGTCCCTTCTAGTTTCTTTGTATTTTGCTGCTGGAGGAGAGGTGTATCCAGGTGCAAGCCCTGCAGCAAAGGGTCCCAGCTCCCAGCCCATCTCAGCTGCAGTTCCCCCAATTTCAGGAAGGGGCGTCATGGGTATTGTATACAGTCGGTTCTGGATGTCAGTGCGGTGATTGTATACAGCCGGTTGTGGATGTCACCGTGCTTATTCTCACCTCCTGGTTATAGGTCACGGCTGGTTTTGCGTTGTCCTTTCCCACGGAGTTTGCCATGTGGTGTCGGTTAGTGATGTTGCAAGCTGTGAGCATTCGTATGGACATTTTGGGGCCTAAAGATACAAATGCTTTTTGATTCGAATACAGATAACACACATGTGACCTTAGCATGGGATTGCTTGCAGGGCATGTGCCTGTGCAAATGTATTCTATCGTGTCTTCACGGTGCTTTAAAACTTTATCCCATAACTCAATTTTTCGCACTTAAATCGCAGTTCTTTTAGACCCTAAAATGAAGTTTGCTGGTGTATTCCACAAATTGCTCTATGGGACCTGCAGGTGTGCTGATTGCTGTAATTTTTAAAAGCGTTTGTAAAATCGTGATGTATCTGTTTTCTCGGGCTGCCATAAAATGCCCCAGACTGGGGGCGCTTTTAAACATCAGGCATGTATCTCTCCCAGTCCTGGAGGCCGGAATCTGAGATCCAGGTGTCAGCAGGGCTGGTCCCTCTTGAGGCCTCTCTCCTGGGATTGTAAGACGGCCTCTCCTCCCCGTGTCCTCACAGGGTCGTCCCTCTCTGCGCGTCTGTGTCCTGATCTCTTCTTATACGGAAACCTGTCCTTTGGGATCAGGACCCACCCTAGTGACCTCATTTACCTTCATCCCCTCTTTGAAGACCCTCATTTCCAAATACTGTCACATTCTGAGGTCCTGGGGGCTAGGACTTCAACACGTGAATTTGGAGGGGACAGTTCAGCTTATAGCACATAAAGGGACAATTTAACACAACCAGATACAACCACACCCCTGCATATGTATGTAGACCCTTCTTTTCACTGTGACTATGTCCCCTTCTCCATTGGGGGTGCACTGGTCCTCATGTGCTTTCCCCAGTGAACCTGAATTTATCATGCACCTCAATTTTATAGCCGGCATCAAAGGCGTTACCAGAATCCCAATGAAATGACTCCTGAAACCTTAGTTTTTCCTACGAATTGGGCGTTTCTATTACAGGCCATTCTGTTCATCTGAGTTGGTTTGCTTTTCATGGGTCTATGCTTCTGTCTTCCCCTGATCTGGTCATTCATAGGTTATGCATAGATGATGGGGAAAGAGGAACATCACAGAGGAAAATCAGATTAGTCCGTGCTCCCGGACCGGCAAAGCCAAACTCACCTCGTTCCATCCTTTATTAGGGTCATCCTTTCTTGTGAAATCCCTACATCTCATGATTCAAAACTAATCGTCGGTGGTTTATTTATGGTTTTTATCCTCCTTAGTATTCTTGTATGTATGGTAGTCATTTCTGAATATATTCTCCTTGTAAAAATGTAATATATATCATAATGCTCCATTTCCCTGTTTCCATCCAGCTTTTTTTTAATAAATTTATTTATTTATGTTTGGCTGCATTGGGCCTTCGTTGCTGCGTGCGGGCTTTCTCTAGTTGCAGCGAGCGGGGGCTACTCAAAAATACACCCAAATCTACTGAATTGCATGCTTAGAAGGGGGAATTTACCATATGTGAATTATATCTCAATAAAGAAAACCAGAAAGGATAGCAGAAAATAAGCTAAATTTATAAGTTAAAACAACTTTTTAAAGCCAATGGATTAAATAATTAATATTTTAAAAGCATAGAATTAAATAATTTTTTTAAATAAAGCACTTCTGCTACATTAACAAAATATGATTGTTACTGTGAAGCAGAGTGCTTGTGCAGATACTGAGTTGTGAGCTGAACCAGCTGCTCTTTTCGTGGAACACCATTTTTGGCTTCTTGGTTAGAAGATGCCACGTGGAGCAGAGTATCCTGGCTTATTGCTAAACCGGCCCTAAGAAAAAGCTTGAAAATCGGTTCTGCAAGCCAGCCAACAGGTACACGAAAAGGTGTTTAACGTTGCTAATCATCAGGGAAATGCAGATCAAAACCACAGTGAGACATCACCTCACACCGGTCAGAGGTCCATCATTAAAAATAACACAAATAACAGATGTTGGGCAGGGTGTAGAGAAACGGGAGCCCTCCTGCACTGTCGGTGGGAATGTAAGTTGCTGCAGCCCCTATGGAGAACAACACTATGGAGGTTCCTTAAACTAAAACTAGAGCTACCATATGATCCAGCAATCCCACTCCTGGGCACATATCCAGACAAAATTAATTTGAAAAGATTCATGCACCCCAAAGTTCACAGCAGCACTATTTACAATAGCCAAGACATGGAAGCCACCTAAATGTCCATCAACAGAGGAATGGATAAACAAGAAGTGGTTCATATATACAATGGAATACGGCTCAGCCATGAAAAAATGAAATACTGCCATTTGGGGCAGTGTGTTCCTGTAGCTTATTTATACATAGTAGTCTGGACCTCTTAATCACCTACCCCTATCTTGCCCCTCCCCCCCCACTGGAAACCACTCGTGTGTTCTCTGTATCTGTGAGCCTGCTTCTGTTTTGTTATACAGTATTCACTACTTGGTTGTATTTTTTAGATTCCACATATAAGTGAGATCATACAGCATTTGTCTTTCTCTCTCTGACGTATTTCACTTAGCATAACACCCTCAAGGTCCATCCATGTGGCTGCAGATGGCATTATTTCATTCTTTTTCAGGGCTGAGTAGTATTCCATTGTATAAATGCACCACATCTTCATCCATTCGTCTGTTGATGGACATTTAGGTTGCTTCTGAGGGTGGGTCTTTAATCCAGTATAACCGGTGTCATTATAAGAGAAGACAGAGACACTGAGAGGAGAAACCATGTGACGATGGAGCAGAGGTTGGAGAGATGTGTTTACAAGTCAAGGACCAGCAAGGATGGCCAGCAGCCCCCAGATTCTGGAGAGAAACCTGGAACAGATTCTCCCCTGGAGCCTCCGGAAGGAACCAGCCCTGCCCACACCTTGATCTGAGACGTCTGTTCTCCAGAAGTGAGAGAAGATACTTTTCTGTTGGTTTCAGCCATCTGGTGTGTGGTCACGTGTGATGGCGACCCCGGGGAGACTAATACAGGTGTACGCACTCAGTGGCTCATCAAACTGCATGGCTTGGCCGCCTCTGTGTTCAGGGCAGTAATGTTACGTGAACGACACCCAGTGAGTGCTCGCCATTTCTCTGTGTTCTCGGGGGGAATCCACTGCGTTGCTCTCCCAGACACACCGTGTATGATATTTGATGTTGGCTGTTAGACTCACTGGGCTGAAATGCTTACCCTCCATTGTCCTCCGACGACCTTCCATCTACAGAGCAGGCTCTGGTTTGTTAGCGGGATGCAGCGTATCAGGGGCTTTCAGGTCTGTCTTCTCACTCAGTTCTCTGCAGATGTTGAGAGAAAGGCCCTGTTAATATCCCACTTTATCCACCGTGGGAACTCTGGGGCTCCTGTGATGATGACTAAGCGAGTGGGCTTTTATACCCAGATCTTCTGCCCTCCCTAATCAACAAGTGCTTCCTCAACCTAGCTGTGCATCCAGTTCAGTCCAGACAGCCCATAAAAACACACATTCCTGGGCCCCGTCCTCTGAGAGTGACCTGGGTAGGTATCAGGTCGACAGTATTTTTAAGAAGTTCCTCCAATGATTCTATCGCTGGCCCCGCAGAGGGGCGCTCAGGGAAAACACTGAGATTATTTGCAATTTCGTCATCACCTCTCTGGGTTAACGAGAGCCTGGGTCTCATTTCTGCAAGAAGGAAAGAATTCAAGGACCGTTTGCCCGTGCACTATGCCCGATATTCAAGCACAATGTTGAAAAAAGTAAGATGAGGGTTTCCCCGGTGGCGCAGTGGTTGGGAGTCCGCCTGCCGATGTGGGGGACGCGGGTTCGTGCCCCAGTCCGGGGTGGGGATCCCACATGCCGCGGAGCGCCTGGGCCCGTGAGCCATGGCCGCTGACCCTGCGTTCCGCAACGGGAGAGGCCACAATAGTGAGAGGCCCGCGTACCGAAAAAAAACTAAGACGACTTAATTTGCATGTCCCGTGACACATCGGACGTGGTTTCAGGAGTCAGTTTGCAAGGCATGGAAATCATGGACCAGCTTAAACTGGCTTTGCCTCCTTAAATAGGTTGTTGATTAATCAAGCTGAAACAGCACCAGCTTCTCCTGGTTTCGCCTCATTTAATAGGTCGTTGATTCATCAATCCCCGATTTATTTTACAGAGACAGCACTGCACATGCTCAGGACGGGACCCATGTTTCTAGGGTGATCTCGGAGCCAAGAATCTTCAGTCCCCAAAACTTAAGGACTAGAAACGTTACCACTGGAGCCCTTTACGAAGCGAGAACTCCTTCAATGAGGAAAATCTGGCTTCCAGCTGCAGGAGTAGCTCATATGGCCTGATTGGAGACTAGCCAATCAGCTTCCAAGCTTGAAACTCCCTGACCCCTTAAAGTTCACTCCGGACGCTGAATCCTGGAGACGCGTTTGCGAGCCCGGGCTGCTGCTGGTTGATCTGACGGCGAAGCTCTTCGTCTTCTGGGAAAGCTTGTGCCATTGCATTGGCTTCTGTGCACGTCGGGCGGTGAGCCTTTGCTCGGTGACAAGTCTTGGGGGCGCTCATCACATGCTGAGTCACCTAAAGATACTGCCTCTCGGTCAGTGTGCCCACCACCAGGCCCACCGGCTGGGTGTGAGGTCTGAGACGTGTGTGCAGGAGGGATGACAAGACGCTGGTGCCGTTTTTCATGACGCTGTTGAGTAGTATCCTGTACCGTCAGTGGGATGCAAAGGTAAGAGTGCGGGTGCCTTTCTGTGTGCAGCCTGGGCTGGATTTCCACGTGCGTTCTACAGAGGCACGTTCAATCCCGTTCAGCCTCACGGAGGGAAGGGAGGCTTACACTCTACCTAGTTCAAATAGGGTCACCCGGGGGAAAAGAAAGAACAATTAAGACTCTAACAGCAGTCTCCACGAATTGGTGCCAAACTAGCATATGGTGGAGCTGGATGGAATATGACACCCCAAAGCCTCCTGCACCCACCTGCCCACTTTGTTTTGTGCCCCATCTTTTCCATCCAGCCCAGGCTGTGGTCACCCATGGACTTGGTCTGACAGCTGTGGGAGAGAAATGGGCTGAATTCTTAATGAGTTTGACCATTGTCAGAGCAAGGTGGGGAATCCAGGCTAAATACCATCTGGAAATGAAGATGCATTTTTCTAATTACTGGAATTGTATATCTTTCGATGTATCAGTTTGAGGGGAAATTGTGATGGTTTTAGCTCACTTTGCCATTTGTGCTGTTTTTGGAAATCTATAAAAATACTGAATCAAGTTCACCTGAAGCTAATAGACTATACAGCAACTATAGTTCAATTAGAAAACCCTGTAGCTTTTAAAACCTAAAGGTAAGTGATTAAGACCTGAAACTTTCCCAACAGTGAGTGTATAATCCCAGCAGAGGAGCTGGACTTAACACTTTCCTGGTGCCTGTATCTTAATCTTATATGGGGCCTTTGGCTGCGTGTGTTAAACATTTCCCAAACGATGGGTCCCATCTACCCTTCCTGCCCCTCCCCCTGCCGAAAAGCCATTCTGGTTGAGTATCTGGTGAAAATCTGGCTTTGAAGCAAGGCACTGCCCTTGTCTTCCATGCTTCCAATTCCCCATCAGAGCCTCAGCCCACCGGCTGTGTTCCCCAGCAAGTAACTAATAGACGATTCTCCATGACTCAGTTTCTCCGAGACCAAATGTGGTCACCCCAGACCTTCTCTGCAGATGCATTTAACCCGGAGAAGACTCTACCGCGTTTCATGTTTTATGTCCACGTGGCTTCTCCTGTGTAAGTCCCCTGAGGGCAGGGTCTGCGCCCCCTGGGGTACACGGGGAAATTCAGAGGATGCCCAGCTACCCAAGCCTGTTCGCTAGCCGCGTCGAGGGCGGCGCTTGCAGATAATTGTTACCAAAGCAAACCCGAGTCCCGTGCTCAGCAAAGCCCAGCTCCTGACCCCGGGTTGTGGTGAAGGGAAGAGCAGCGTTTGTCTGCAAGACGCCCCACGTGCGGCCAAGTCTAGAGAAGGGCGGCTCGCGCTGAAGACGCGAACTCCCCGAGGGCCTTCAGGGAAAGGCTTTTAAACCAGGGCGAGGGAGAGGGTTTCGGGTGCGAGGTCAGCTCGTGGTCCTTCTTCGGCTTGGTTGGTGGGGGACCAGGCGTCCGCGTCGTCAACCTTCTGATTGCAGCCACCTGGGGTCTCCGTGCTGGTGGGCGGCACGCAGGTAACTTCTCCCACCTGGCGGGGCTTTCGGTCTGTGCAAAGCAACGCAAAGGACGGGGCTCAGAATCTGATCTGTAGCCCTTAGGGAGGAACTGAAAGCCCTTGACGCTGTTTAATGGCTAAACTATTATTGTCTTGCGTGACTGTGTTCCTTTGTTTGTATATTTTCTCACTTCTGATTAAATTTGCTCTCTGGAGATCCCTGAAGGCCCAGGAGGGTAAAGCTTTTCTTAGAAACAAGAGGCAGGGGACGTGGGGGGAGGGGTCCATTCCCCGGTCTGTGACAGCGTCCATAAGTTGTATATTCATGTTCTCATACTCAGGCAACATTAGCTGCTTCCCCAGCCAGTGTTCCCAGAGAGAAGGTATCTTTTATCCCATGAAGAAAAAGGGGACTTTTTTTAATCAGAGTTTAATTTTTTTACCGTTTTTTCTTCGTAGAGACTGGTCTCTGTTCCTTTTTGTCAGCTCCCACCACCTCCTATCTTTTATTTTTTTTTTCTGTACCCCGGAGTCCGTCAGTTTCATCCTTGATTTGTTTCCTTTTGCAGTTGTATCCCCTGCCTGACATCAGGGTCTTCCTCCTTCCAAGGATGCGTCTTCGATTTCCCTGAGTTCTGTTTTTGTGTTTCATGGCTGGAAACATGGAGGGGTGGATTAGCTGCCCCTCATTTCCGTTCAGGTAAATGCCACTCCTGTGTCCAGTACGCTTTGTCAGCAGAGACGAGATGGCATTTCGCTTAAAAACGCCTCATGAGTTCAACATTTCCCTGCTACAGAAGAAGCGTTAATCACCATTACAATGTTCCCCAGAGTGGCCAGCAGAATCCTCCCCCTATTTGCCCAATATTAACCAAAACATCACTCCTTTTTAGCCTGGCAGGACAACAAAAGCCATAGTTGTATTTAACGAGACTTTAAAATCAAGACGGGAATAAGTTACACAGTTAATGTGACATAGGCTAAGGGAGCTATAATATGACACAGAAGGGTTTGTTACAGTGGAACACACTTACGTTTTGTTTTATAAGAGATACAACTGATCAGAAGGAACTAGGAAGGAAAAACATCAAAACCACCAGGCAGAGCTTGTAGACCCCACGTAACAAACTGTTCTTCAGGGTTGGGCTCCCTCTGCAGACACCAGGCCACTACGTTTCTGGGCCTGGAGCGTTCATCAGAGTTAGCAAGGATGCTGGCTGAGGTCGATAGGAAACATTCCACAGAGCTCTTCATGTCCACAAGGAGGATACTCTTTATTCTTCCCTGGGTATAAAAGGGTTGTGGGTTTCTCTTGGCCAAAGGTCAGTTCTCTGCTCTCCATCTGGAGAGCTCCTTGTTCAAGAAATAGGTTTAAGGGGGGACTTCCCCGGCGGTCCAGTGGTTAGGACTCCACGCTTCCACTGCAGGGGGCAGGGGTTTGATCCCTGGTCGGGGAACTAAGATTCTGCAAGCCGCGGCCAAAAAAAAAAAAGAGAAAAGAAATAGGTTTTAAAAAAGGTGATTTCATTCTGCCATCATGGGCTCATGACAGGCACTCCCAAGTCTCATGAATCATCCGAAATGGTGTGCGTAAGTTTGTGTCTTGCAAGTAAATATAATGCCAACTGTCAAGGCATTGGTGGTTTCCGCTTAGGAGTAAACGGTTGTTTACGCATCATCTGTTAGTAACATACAGTACACAAGCCAAATGAGCATCTTCCGAGAGTTTTCACGAAAGATGGTGATTCTTTATTTTATGAGAAGTCGGCTGCAGAGGTAGCTGGCAACAGTCCTGACCTTCAGCTGTGCCCTCAGGGAGGCAGGTCACTGTGTTCCCTGCCTGGGTCCTTGGTCTCTCTAATCAATAGAAATTGATTAGAAGCCAGATGAGTTATTCAGGGGAGGCTGTATTGGGACTTGTCCTGCAGTAGGAGGGAGTGAAAACAAGTAACAGGTGCTTTGCTCATTCCCTGAGCTGGTTCCTTAATGGGCTGAGGGTGGGAGTAGTTGGGTGGGTTGGGATGGAGGGACAGCTTAGGGGGTCTGCCCACCCCTCGGTGGTGCAGTGCGCAGGAATCACGCGCAGGACCCTGCTTTTCCTCCAACACCTCAGAAATGGCAGTTGGGGTTTGGTCTTTTTGTATCTTATTGTTTGTAATTTCCCACAGCTGTGTGCGGTTATTTTTAGTTCCTTCTAGTTTCTTTGTATTTTGCTGCTGGAGGAGAGGTGTGTCCAGGTGCAAGCCCTGCAGCAAAGGGTCCCAGCTCCCAGCCCATCTCAGCTGCAGTTCCCCCAATTTCAGGAAGGGGCGTCATGGGTATTGTATACAGTCGGTTCTGGATGTCAGTGTGGTGATTGTATACAGCCGGTTGTGGATGTCACCGTGCTTATTCTCACCTCCTGGTTATAGGTCACGGCTGGTTTTGCGTTGTCCTTTCCCACGGAGTTTGCCATGTGGTGTCGGTTAGTGATGTTGCAAGCTGTGACTATTCGTATGGACATTTTGGGGCCAAAAGGTACGAATGCTTTTTGATTCAAATACAGATCACAGAAATGTGACCTTAGCGTGGGATTGCTTGCAGGGCATGTGCCTGTGCAAATGTATTCTATCGTGTCTTCACGGTGCTTTAAAACTTTATCCCATAACTCAATTTTTCGCACTTAAATCGCAGTTCTTTTAGACCCTAAAATGAAGTTTGCTGGTGTATTCCACAAATTGCTCTATGGGACCTGCAGGTGTGCTGATTGCTATAATTTTTAAAAGCGTTTGTAAAATCGTGATGTATCTGTTTGCTCGGGCTGCCATAAAATGCCCCAGACTGGGGGCGCTTTTAAATATCAGGCATGTGTCTCTCTCCCAGTCCTGGAGGCTGGAATCTGAGATCCAGGTGTCAGCAGGGCTGGTCCCTCATGAGGCCTCTCTCCTGGGCTTGTAGCCGGCCTCTCCTCCCTGTGTCCTCACAGGGTCGTCCGTCTCTGCGCGTCTGTGTCCTGATCTCCTCTTCTTATAAGGAAACCTGTCCTTTGGGATCAGGACCCACCCTAGTGACCTCATTTACCTTCATCCCCTCTTTGAAGACCCTCATTTTCAAATACTGTCACATTCTGAGGTCCTGGGGGCTAGGATTTTCCGTGAATTTGGAGGGAACAGTTCAGCCTATAGCACATAAAGGGACAATTTAACACAACCAGATACAACCACACCCCTGCGTATGTATGTAGGCCCCTCTTTTCACTGTGACTATGTCCCCTTCTCCATTGGGGGTGCACTGGTCCTCATGTGCTTTCCCCAGTGAACCTGAATTTATCATGCACCTCAATTTTATAGCCGGCATCAAAGGCGTTACCAGAATCCCAATGAAATGACTCCTGAAACCTTAGTTTTTCCTACGAATTGGGCGTTTCTATTACAGGCCATTCTGTTCATCTGACTTGGTTTGCTTTTCATGGGTCTGTGCTTCTGTCTTCCCCTGATTTGGTCATTCATGGGTTATGCATAGATGATGGGGAAAGAGGAACATCACAGAGGAGAATCAGATTAGTCCGTGCTCCCGGACAGGCAAAGCCAAACTCACCTCATTACATCCTTTATTAGGGTCATCCTTTCTTGTGAGATGCCTACATCTCATGATTCAAAACTAATCGTCGGTGGATTGTTTATGGTTTTTATCCTCCTTAGTATTCTTTTATGTATGGTAGTCATTTCTGAATATATTCTCCTTGGAAAAATGTAATATATGTCAAAGCTCCATTTCCCTGTTTCCATCCAGCTTTATTTTTTTATAAATTATGTTTAGGTGCATTGGGTCTTCGTTGCTGCGTGTTGGCTTTCTCTAGTTGCAGCGAGCGGGGGCTACTCATAAATACACCCCAAACTACTGAATTGCATGCTTAGAAGGGTGAATTTACCATATGTGAATTATATCTCAATAAAGAAAACCAGAAAGGATAGCAAAAAATAAGCTAAATGGAAACAATTTTTTAAAGCCAATGGATTAAATAATATTTTAAAAGCTATAGAATTAAATAATTGTTTTAAACAAAGCACTTCTGGTATATTAACAAAATGTGATAGTTACTGTGAAGCAGAGTGCTTGTGCAGATACTGAGCTGTGAGCTGAACCAGCTGCTCTTTTCGTGGAACACCATTTTTGGCTTCTTGGTTAGAAGATGCCACGTGGAGCAGAGTATCCTGGCTTATTGCTAAACCGGCCCTAGGAAAAAGCTTGAAAATCGGTTCTGCAAGCCAGCTAACAGGTACACGAAAAGGTGTTCAACGTTGCTAATCATCAGGGAAATGCAAATCAAAACCACAGTGAGACATCACCTCACACCGGTCAGAAGGCCATCATTAAAAAGAACACAAATAAAAAATGGGACAGGGTGTGGAGAAACGGGAACCCTCCTGCACTGTCGGTGGGAATGTAAATTGGTGCAGCCCCTATGGAGAATAGTATGGAGGTTCCTTAAACTAAAACTAGAGCTACCATATGATCCAACAATCCCACTCCTGGGCACATATCCAGACAAAATTAATTTGAAAAGATTCATGCACCCCAAAGTTCACAGCAGCACTATTTACAATAGCCAAGACATGGAAGCCACCTAAATGTCCATCAGCAGAGGAATGGATAAACAAGATGTGGTTCATATATACAATGGAATACGGCTCAGCCATGAAAAAGAATGAAATACTGCCATTTGGGGCAGTGTGTTCCTGTAGCTTATTTATACATAGTAGTCTGGACCTCTTAATCACCTACCCCCATCTTGCCCCTCCCCCCCACTGGAAACCACTCGTGTGTTCTCTGTATCTGTGAGCCTGCTTCTGTTTTGTTATACAGTATTCACTACTTGGTTGTATTTTTTAGATTCCACATATAAGTGAGATCATACAGCATTTGTCTTTCTCTCTCTGACGTATTTCACTTAGCATAACACCCTCGAGGTCCATCCATGTGGCTGCAGATGGCATTATTTCATTCTTTTTCAGGGCTGAGTAGTATTCCATTGTATAAATGCACCACATCTTCTTCATCCATTCCTCTGTTGATGGACATTTAGGTTGCTTCTGAAGGTGGGTCTTTAATCCAGTATAACCGGTGTCATTATAAGAGAAGACAGAGACACTGAGAGGAGGAACCATGTGACGATGGAGCAGAGGTTGGAGAGATGTGTTTACAAGTCAAGGACCAACAAGGATGGCCAGCAGCCCCCGGATTCTAGAGAGAAACCTACAACAGATTCTCCCCTGGAGCCTCCGGAAGGATCCAGCCCTGCCCACACCTTAATCTGAGACGTCTCCAGAAGTGAGAGAAGATACTTTTCTGTTGGTTTCAGCCATCTGGTGTGTGGTCACGTGTGATGGCGACCCCTGGGAAACTAATACAGGTGTACGCACTCAGTGGCTCATCAAACTGCATGGCTTGGCCGCGTTGGTGTTCAGGGCAGTAATGTTACGTGAACGACATCCAGTGAGTGCTCGCCGTTTCTCTGTGTTCTCTGGGGGAATCCACTGCGTTGCTCTCCCAGACACACCGTGTATGATATTTGATGTTGGCTGTTAGACTCACTGGGCTGAAATGCTGACCCTCCATCGTCCTCCGACGACCTTCCATCTACAGAGCAGGCTCTGGTTTGTTAGCGGGATGCAGCGTATCAGGGGCTTTCAGGTCTGTCTTCTCACTCAGTTCTCTGCAGATGTTGAGAGAAAGGCCCTGTTAATATCCCACTTTATCCACCGTGGGAACTCTGGGGCTCCTGTGATGATGACTAAGCGAGTGGGCTTTTATACCCAGATCTTCTGCCCTCCCTAATCAACAAGTGCTTCCTCAACCTAGCTGTGCATCCAGTTCAGTCCAGACAGCCCATAAAAACACACATTCCTGGGCCCCGTCCTCTGAGAGTGACCTGGGTAGGTATCAGGTCGACAGTATTTTTAAGAAGTTCCTCCAATGATTCTATCGCTGGCCCCGCAGAGGGGCGCTCAGGGAAAACACTGAGATTATTTGCAATTTCGTCATCACCTCTCTGGGTTAACGAGAGCCTGGGTCTCATTTCTGCAAGAAGGAAAGAATTCAAGGACCGTTTGCCCGTGCACTATGCCCGATATTCAAGCACAATGTTGAAAAAAGTAAGATGAGGGTTTCCCCAGTGGCGCAGTGGTTGGGAGTCCGCCTGCCGATGTGGGGGACGCGGGTTCGTGCCCCAGTCCGGGGTGGGGATCCCACATGCCGCGGAGCGCCTGGGCCCGTGAGCCATGGCCGCTGACCCTGCGTTCCGCAACGGGAGAGGCCACAATAGTGAGAGGCCCGCGTACCGAAAAAAAACTAAGACGACTTAATTTGCATGTCCCGTGACACATCAGACGTGGTTTCAGGAATCAGTTTCCAACGGCACGGAAATCATGGACCCGCTTAAACTGGCTTTGCCTCGTTAAATAGGTTGTTGATTAATCAAGCTGAAACAGCACCAGCTGCACCTGGTTTCGCCTCATTTAATAGGTCGTTGATTCATCAATCCCCGAGTTATTTTACAGAGACAGCACTGCACATGCTCAGGACGGGACCCCATGTTACTAGGGTGATCTCGGAGCCAAGAATCTTCAGTCCCCAAAACGTAAGGACTAGAAATGTTACCACTGGAGCCCTTTACGAAGCGAGAACTCCTTCAATGAGGAAAATCTGGCCTCCAGCTGCAGGAGTAGCTCATATGGCCTGATTGGAGACTAGCCAATCAGCTTCCAAGCTTGAAACTCCCTGACCCCTTAAAGTTCACTCCAGACGCTGAATCCTGGAGACGCGTTTGTGAGCCCGGGCTGCTGCTGGTTGAGCTGACGGTGAATGTCTTCGTCTTCTGGGAAAGCTTGTGTCATTGCATTGGCTTCTGTGCACATCGGGCGGTGAGCCTTTGCTCGGTGACAAGTCCTGGGGGCGCTTATCACATGCTGAGTCACCTAAAGATACTGCCTCTCGGTCAGTGTGCCCACCACCAGCCCCACCGGCCGGGTGAGAGGTCTGAGACATGCGCCCAGGAGGGATGACAAGGCGCTGGTGCCGTTTTTCATGACGCTGTTGAGTAGGATCCTGTACCGTCAGTGGGATGCAAAGGTAAGAGTGCGGGTGCCTGTCGGTGTGCAGCCTGGGCTGGATTTCCACGTGCTTTTCTACAGAGGCACGTTCAATCCCGTTCAGCCTCACGGAGGGAAGGGAGGCTTACACTCTCCCTAGTTTAAATAGGGTCACTCGGGGGAAAAGAAAGAACAATTAAGACTCCAACAGCAGTCTCCACGAATTGTTGCCAAACATGAACCTGGCGGAGCTGGATGGAATATGACACCCCAAAGCCTCCTGCACCCACCTGCCCATCTTTGTTTTGTGCCCCATGTTTGCCATCCAGCCGAGGCTGTGGTCGTCCATGGACTTGGTCAGACAGCCGTGGGAGAGAAATGGGCTGAATTCTTAATGAGTTGGACCATTGTCAGAGCAAGGTGGGGAATCCAGGCTAAATGTCATCTGGAAACGAAGATGCATTTTTGTAATTACTGGAATCTATGTCTTTCGATGTATCAGTTTGAGGGGAAATTGTGATATTTTTAGCTCACTTTGCCATTCGTGCTGTTTTCGGAAATCTGTAAAAATACTGAATCAAGTACACCTGGAACTAATAGACTATACAGCAACTATAGTTCAATTAGAAAACCCTGTAGGTTTTAAAGTCCTAAAGGTAAGTGATTAAGACCTGAACCTTTCCCAAGACAGTGAGTGTATAATCCCAGCAGAGGAGCTGGACTTAACACTTTCCTGGTGCCTGTATCTTAATCTTATATGGGGCCTTTGGCTGCGTGTGTTAAACATTTCCCAAACGATGGGTCCCATCTGCCCTTCTTGTCCCCCCCCCCCCCCCCCCCCGCCGAAAGCCATTCTGGTTGAGTATCTGGTGAAAATCTGGCTTTGAAGCAAGGCACTGCCCTTGTCTTCCATGCTTCCAATTCCCCATCAGAGCCTCAGCCCACCGGCTGTGTTCCCCAGCAAGTAACTAATAGACGATTCTCCATGACTCAGTTTCTCCGAGTCCAAATGTGGTCACCCCAGACCTTCTCTGCAGATGCATTTAACCCGGAGAAGACTCTACCGCGTTTCCTGTTTTATGTCCACGTGCTTCTCCTGTGTAAGTCCCCTGAGGGCAGGGTCTGTGCCCCCCTGGGGTACACGGGAAATTCAGAGGATGCCCAGCTACCCAAGCCTGTTCGCTAGCCGCGTCGAGGGCGGCGCTTGCAGATAATTGTTACCAAAGCAAACCCGAGTCCCGTGCTCAGCGAAGCCCAGCTCCTGATCCCGGGTTGTGGTGAAGGGAAGAGCAGCGTTTGTCTGCAAGACGCCCCGCGTGCGGCCAAGTCTAGAGGAGGGCGGCTCGCGCTGAATACGCGAACTCCCCGAGGGCCTTCAGGGAAAGGCTTTAAACCAGGGTCGAGGGAGAGGGTTTCGGGTGCGAGGTCAGCTCGTGGACCTTCTTCGGCTTGGTTGGTGGGGGACCAGGCGTCCGCGTCGTCAACCTTCTGATTGCAGCCACCTGGGGTCTCCGTGCTGGTGGGCGGCACGCAGGTAACTTCTCCCACCTGGCGGGGCTTTCGGTCTCTGCAAAGCAACGCAAATGACGTGGCTCAGAACATGATCTGTAGCCCTTAAGGAGGCACTGAAAGTCCTTGACTCTGTTTAATGGCTAAACTATTACTATTTTTGTCTTAATTGTGTTCCTTTGTTTGTATATTTTCTCACTTCTCTGATTAAATTTGCTCTCTGGAGATCCCGGAAGGCCTAGGAGGGTAAAGCTTTTCTTAGAAACAGGAGGCAGAGGCCATGGGGGGAGGGGTCCATCCCCCGGTCTGTGACAGCGTCCATAAGTTGTATATTCATGTTCTCATACTCAGGCAACATTAGCTGCTTCCCCAGCCAGTGTTCCCAGAGAGAAGGTATCTTTTATCCCATGAAGAAAAAGGGGACTTTTTTTTCCCCAGTACAGTTTAATTTTTTTGCCGTTTCTTCTTCGTAGAGACTGGTCTCTGTTCCTTTTTGTCAGCTCCCACCGCCCCCATCTTTTATCTTTTTTGTGTGTACCCTGGAGTCCGTCCGTTTCATCCTTGATTTGTTTCCTTTTGCAGTTGTATCCCCTGCCTCAGATCAGGGTCTTCCTCCTTCCATGGCTGCGTCTTCCATTTCCCTGAGTTCTGTTCTTGTGTTTCATGGGTGGAAACATGGAGGGGTGGATTAGCTGCCCCTCATTTCCGTTTAGGTAAATGCCACTCCTGTGTCCAGTACGCTTTGTCAGCAGAGACGAGATGGCATTTGGCTTAAAAATGCCTCATGAGTTCAGCATTTCCCTGCTACAGGAAAAGCGTTAATCACCATTATAATGTTCCCCAGAGTGGCCAGCAGAATCCTCCCCCTATTTGCCCAATTATTAACCAAAACATCACTCCTTTTTAGCCTGGCACGACAACAAAAGCCATAGTTCTATTTAGCGAGATTTTAAAATCAAGACGGGAATAAGTTACACAGTTAATGTGACATAGGCTGAGGGAGCTAAAATATGACACAGAAGGGTTTGTTACAGTGGAACACACTTAGGTTTTGTTTTATAAGAGAGATAACTGATCAGAAGGAACTAGGAAGGAAAAAAATCATCAAAAACCACCAGGCGGGGCTTGTAGACCCCACGTAACAAACCGTTCTTCAGGGTTGGGCTCCCTCTGCAGACACCAGGCCACTACGTTTCTGGGCCTGCAGCGTTCATCAGAGTTAGCAAGGATGCTGGCTGAGGTCCATAGTAAACATTCCTTAGAGTTCTGCATGTTTATGATAAGGATACTCTTTATTCTTCCCTGGGTATAAAAGGGTTGTGGGTTTCTCTTGACCCAAGGTCAGTTCTCTGCTCTCCACCTGCAGAGCTCCTTGTTCAAGAAATAGGTTTAAGGGGGGACTTCCCCAGGGGTCCAGTGGTTAGGACTCCACGCTTCCACTGCAGGGGGCAGGGGTTTGATCCCTGGTCGGGGAACTAAGATATTGCAAGCCACGGCCAAAAAAAAAAAGAAAAGAAATAGGTTTAAAAAATACAAGGTGATTTCATTCTGCCATCATGGGCTCATGACAGGCACTCCCAAGTCTCATGAATCATCCGAAATTGTGTGCGTAAGTTTGTGTCTTGCAGGTAAATATAATGCCAACTGTCAAGGCATGGGTGGTTTCCGCTTAGGAGTAAACGGTTGTTTACGCATCATCTGTTAGTAACATACAGTACACAAGCCAAATGAGCATCTTCCGAGAGTTTTCACGAAAGATGGTGATTCTTTATTTTATGAGAACTCGGCTACAGAGGTACCTGGCAACGGTTCTGACCTTCAGCTGTGCCCTCAGGGAAGCAGGTCACTGTGTTCCCTGCCTGGGTCCTTGGTCTGTCTAATCAGTAGAAATTGATTAGAAGGCAGATGAGGAATTCAGGGGAGGCTGTCTTGGGACTTGTCTTGCAGCGGGAGGGAGTGAAGACAAGTAACAGGTGCTTTGCTCATTCCCTGAGCTGGTTCCTTAATGGGTTGAGGGTGGGAGTAGTTGGGTGGGTTGGGATGGAGGGGGACGGCTTAGGGGGTCTACCCACCCCTCGGTGGTGCTGTGCGCAGGAATCACGCGCAGGACCCTGCTTTTCCTCCAACACCTCAGAAATGGCAGTTGGGGTTTGGTCTTTTTGTATCTTATTGTTTGTAATTTCCCACAGCTGTGTGCGGTTATTTTTAGTCCCTTCTAGTTTCTTTGTATTTTGCTGCTGGAGGAGAGGTGTGTCCAGGTGCAAGCCCTGCAGCAAAGGGTCCCAGCTCCCAGCCCATCTCAACTGCAGTTCCCACAGTTTCAGGAAGGGGCATCATGGGTATTGTATACAGTCGGTTCTGGATGTCAGTGCGGTGTTTGTATACAGCCGGTTGTGGATGCCACCGTGCTTATTCTCACCTGGTTATAGGTCACGGCTGGTTTTGCGTGGTACTTTCCCACTGAGTTTGCCATGTGGTTTCGGTTAGTGATGTTGCAAGCTGTGAGCATTCGTATGGACATTTTGGGGCCTAAAGATACAAATGCTTTTTGATTCGAATACAGATAACACACATGTGACCTTAGCATGGGATTGCTTGCAGGGCATGTACCTGTGCAAATGTATTCTATCGTGTCTTCACGGTGCTTTAAAACTTTATCCCATAACTCAATTTTTCACACTTAAATCGCACTTTGTTTTTAATTGACCCTAAAATGAAGTTTGCTGGTGTATTCCACAAATTGCTCTATGGGACCTGCAGGTGTGCTGATTGCTATAATTTTTAAAAGCGTTTGTAAAATCGTGATGTATCTGTTTTCTCGGGCTGCCATAAAATGCCCCAGACTGGGGGCGCTTTTAAACATCAGGTATGTGTCTCTCCCAGTCCTGGAGGCTGGAATCTGAGATCCAAGGGTCAGCAGGGCTGGTCCCTCCTGAGGCCTCTCTCCTGGGCTTGTAGACGGCCTCTCCTCCCCGTGTCCTTACAGGGTCGTCCCTCTCTGCGCGTCTGTGTCCCGATCTCCTCTTCTTATAAGGAAACCTGTCCTTTGGGATCAGGACCCACCCTAGTGACCTCATTTACCTTCATCCCCTCTTTGAAGACCCTCATTTTCAAATACTGTCACATTCTGAGGTCCTGGGGGCTAGGATTTTCCGTGAATTTGGAGGGAACAGTTCAGCCTATAGCACATAAAGGGACAATTTAACACAACTAGATACAGCCACACCCCTGCGTATGTATGTAGACCCCTCTTTTCACTGTGACTATGTCCCCTTCTCCATTGGGGGTACACTGGTCCTCATGTGCTTTCCCCAGTGAACCTGAATTTATCACGGACCTCAATTTTATAGCCGGCATCAAAGGCGTCACCAGAATCCCAATGAAATGACTCCTGAAACCTTAGTTTTTCCTACGAATTGGGCGTTTCTATTACAGGCCATTCTGTTCATCTGAGTTGGTTTGCTTTTCATGGGTCTATGCTTCTGTCTTTCCCTGATCTAGTCATTCATGGGTTACGCGTAGATTATGGGGAAAGAGGACTATCACAGAGGAGAATCAGATTAGTCCGTGCTCCCGGACCGGCAAAGCCAAACTCACCTCGTTCCATCCTTTATTAGGGTCATCCTTTCTTGTGAGATGCCTACATCTCATGATTCAAAACTAATCGTCGGTGGTTTATTTATGGTTTTTATCCTCCTTAGTATTCTTTTATGTATGGTAGTCATTTCTGAATATGTTCCTCTTGGAAAAATGTAGTATATATCATAATGCTCCATTTCCCTGTTTCCATCCAGCTTTTTTTTTTTTTAATTATGTTTGGCTGCGTTGGGTCTTCGTTGCTGCGTGCGGGCTTTCTCTAGTTGCAGCGAGCGGGGGCTACTCTTCTTTGTGGTGTGCGGGCTTCTCATTGTGGTGGCTTCTCTTGTTGCAGAGCACGGGCTCTAGGTGCGTGGGTTTCAGTAGTTGTGGCATGCAGGCTCAGTAGTTGTGGCACGCAGGCTCAGTAGTTGTGGCACACAGGCTTGCTCTGCAGCATGTGGGATCTTCCCGGACCAGGGCTCGAACCCGTGTGCCCTGCATTGGCAGGCAGATTCTTTACCACTGCGCCACCAGGGAAGCCCCCATCTAGCTTCTTGATCTAGTAGGAAATGCTATTTTGAAATTGTGCACACGTAATGTGTGTACAGACTATATGTGCATGTAATTATATATAAATGACTATATATACAAGTGGTGGTTTATATATGTGTACATCAAGTAATACATGTGTGTGGTTAGTGGCAGATTTCACATTGTCATTTTTCATCTTTTTAAAATTTTTATTGAAGTATATTTGCCATACGGTATTGTTATACAATAGAGTGACTCACAATTGTTAAATGTTATAGTCCAGCTATAGTTATTACAAAATATTAGCTGTACTCCCTGTGCTGTACAGTATATCCTAGTAGCTTATTTTATACGTAATAGTTTGTATCTCTTAAAGCCCCGCCCATCTTGCCCCTCCCCGTTCCCTCTCCCCACTGGGGACCACTAGTTCTCTGTAGCTGTGAGTCTGCTTCTGCTTTGTTATATTCACTAATTTGTTGTATTTTTTTAGATTCCACATAGAAGTCATATCGTGATATCTGTCTTTCTGACTTCACCTAGTCTGATCTCCTCTAGGTCCATTGGTGTTGCTGCAAATGGCATTATTTCATTCTTTTTTTTTTTTATGGCTGAGTCATATCTCATTGTGTATATGTACCACATCTTCTTTATCTGTTCATCTGTTGATGGACACTTAGGTTGCTTCCATGTCCTGGCTATTGTAAATAGTGCTGCTATGAACTTTGGGGTGCATGTATCTTTTCTAATTAGAATTTTCTCCCAGATACATGCCCAGGAGTGGGATTGCTGGACCATATGGCAACTCTTTTGTAGTTTATTTTCTGAGGCATCTCCATTCTGTTCTCCACAGTGGCTGCAGCACTTTCCATTCCCACCCACAGTATATACATGTGATGTGGTGTTCACCACAAACATCGAGCATCTAGTGAGTTTCTTCCAAACCTGTCATGTTACTGATGAAGAATCCGTTTTTGAGGCAGGTAGAGACTAGAGGCTAATCGTCTTTCGATATGTGGGCATAAAATAATAGAGATGACATTTCTATTCCATTTGTTTGATGTTTTCCAACACTGCACCTGGTGCTAGGGCTGTTGGTGTTGCTGAAATAAAGTCATTCACAGTATCCAGAATTATTTTAAACAGTGACAACTAGGGAAAGGCAGCTCTATTTACTTCCCACATGGCCACTGATGCGTTTTCAAACAAAATAATGGGGTATGACTAAACTCCGAATGCATCGTGTCCAAGTACGTTTTGCTCAGTGATGGAAACAGCCCTGGGGAAGATTAACATGGAATGAAGACCTTCTGGTCCGTGTCTCTTGGCCCATTCGTTTTCAACATTTGGTTCTCCTTGAGAAAGCTACCGAACAGAAGAAAACCACCAAATTAAAGTAAATATTTGGAGATGGAGGAAGAACACGGTGTTCCGACGGCTGTGCTTTTTTTTTACTGAAGTGTCGTTGACTTACAAATGTGTTTCAGGTGTACAGCAAAGGGATTCCGTTAAAAATATCTTTTTCATTTTCTTTTCCATGATGGTTTATCACAGGATATTATATACAGTTCCCTGTGCTCTACAGTAGGACCTTGTTTATTTTATATAAACAGCAGTTTGTCCAATGGCTGTATTTTTTCACGGAAGGCTTTGAGGACTCACCTGGCAATAGCGTCTTGGGTCGTCCACCCTTCTTGTTCAGACAGTATTACTTCCTCTCCAGAGGCCAGATGGCAAATGCGGGGGAGAAAGGTAAGTGCAGCCCCCATGGGGCACAGCCACGGGAGCAGCTGAGAACCGCAGAGAAACGCACCCCGTCAGCTGGTGGGCTGGCGTCTGCACCCCGCGAGGTGGTCTCGGCATCAGGGGAAGCGATGGGCCTTCAGGAGCCGGAGGGCAGGCCGGCTTCGAGCCTGTGTCAGTGCCTTACTGAGCCTTCATGTCCTGTTCCTGGTTCGACCCCGGTTGGATGACCTAGGGGTGTGTGGCGTTGTCTTCCTGAATCCCGGAATCCCTTTTGGAGTGTTTTAGTATTTCATTGAAAAATATGTTTTCTGTAAGGGGTAGGAATGCGTGTCAATCAGAGTCGAGTAGCTGCGACAAATAGATTCCAGTCTCATGACAGCAAAGTTGCCAAGGGGTGGGACAAGGCAGGCAAAGTGGGAAAAGTGTAGGAAGGGGCACGTGTGGACACTTCCAAGGTCTAGAGGGGCATCCGTCATGTTCCTGTATGTGTCATTGGCTGGAACAGGGGCCTCCCTTCCTGCACGTGAGCCCAGGAAGACGAGGGGATTTGTTGGGTCACGTGTGAGCTGGCCGTCCGTTTGCCGCTTCTGCTCTAGAGCTGCCCAGCTGAGAGCTGCTGGGGAGTTAAGAACATCAAAGGGGAGAAGGAAGCACACTGAAAGAGCAAAAAGGGAAAGACAGCAGGACACAAAGTGAGAGGGGCAGCGCCCTTGGCCCACGGGTGGCGCTGGGACCCGAAGCAGCCCCGGTCAGGCGCCCAGCGATGCCAGCTCTGTGCTGAGAGACAAGCAGCAGAGCCACGTGACCGTCGGGAAACCCCCTCTACTGCAGTCTCTGCGCTCGGGCGGGACCGTCATCACCTGTAGCAGAGATGCACCAATCGCTCCTACTACCTGATGGGTTTGGCCAAAATCTGCCAGCGTAGGACACGAGACAGGTTTTCTGTCATGTCTGTTCTCCTGAAGGATCTATGACAAGTGTGTTGGCGGGGTCCCCTCCTTAGAGAAAGGGGGGCAGCTGAAGACGGGATCAATGGACTGCATTAGGACGGGCGACATACCAGATATCAGGAACCGGGAACTGCAGGGCGTGTGAGAGGTTTCATGTGTGTGCGTGCAATTGTCCATCCCTCAGACAATAGTCCACGTTTGGGGATCGGCTATTGAGATTATTTGCATTCAGGAAAAGTGTGCGTGTGCGTGTAGGTTTGTGTGTCGAGCAGATTTAAATCTATGTGATAGTTGCTTCAACTGACTTTAAAGGTCAGTTGATTAGCTTGCAAAAATGAACTGCATTGCATCTCTCCGGCTTTCTTGTTTGGCGTGTTAATATTTACAGAACGTCTTTGTCAGCGGTAATTAAGAGGCTTGTAAGTTAAATTGCTGTTTATTCTTTGAAAACTATTAATACATTGGAGTAAAAAAAAACAACTCAGAGCCCAAGGCTACTAATATGAAAATTAAAAGTGGGTCCCAGGACACACCTGTGAGCCCACTACCCCACCCGTGAAAGACATTTGTTCACAGGTTTTGGGTTGTCTTTGCAGAAATTGTCCGCGCGTGTGTTTCATGTTAAATACACGGCAGTTATCCCTGGACATGATATGGGCAGTGGATGCCAGAGTTCTGGCTTGGTTCTGGGTTTTTCCAGCACAAGTCATGTGGACGTGGATAGTTGTGTCTTGGAATGTGTGTGCGAGCCTGCTTCTGGGGTGCAGACCTGAAACGGAACTCGTTTCCAGGGTGTGTGAATGTAAGCTTTGCACCTGTGATTCTCAGGATTGGGTCTAAGTTTACACCCCCGCCGGAAGTATATGCAGGTCGAATTCATTCACGTCCTGACCGACAGGTGGTGTCACGGCTTTTTGCTGATCTCACATGGTACCAATCTTATTGTTAATTTGTATCATCTTTCCTCCTCTTATACCAATAAGCATGGGCATTTCATCTCGGCCTTAAGATGTGTCTCTGTGGTATCTTCTCAAATATGCATGAGTTGTTTCACTAGTGGCTGCTGACTTGCCTTTGCGGTGCCTGTGGCACCCATGAGCACTGTCGGTAAAGAGGTACTAAGATGGCCCCTTTTCCCACATCTCCCCCAGACCCGCACATCACCAGATGGTTAGACCTTTGGCGATCTGATAAATGAAACGTAGTATTTTGTCATTTCCGTCAGTGTTTCTTCAGTTACAGCAATTAGTCAAATATTTGCAAGATGGAAACATTTTAAGGCATCTTCTTTCACTAAAATATTTGAACGCTCCACCTTACCAGGGACCCCGCCATGAACAGCTGATGCTTGGAATATCTGTTCTCTGTTATTTTACTCCTCCCTCCCTCTCTCCCTTTTTCTTTCCAGATAACGAGCATCATTTTGTCTCACCATGTTCAAAATACAGGCAACTATCTGTATCAAGAAAGTGGCATTCATTAATGCAAAGTAAAATGATTTTAGCAAGTAAAACACCCCCCTTCCACATAAATGCTTTACTTCCTCACACGGGCATCGCCCAAGCACAGCACGGAATTGTTCATTCCCACAAGTGACACTGCTCAGTCCAGAGAGCGCGGCTGTAGTCCTCCCTCATGTCACGTCTTTGAATTAAAAACTGCTGCGTTTTGTGCACTGCATCCTCTTGAATTGGGCTCTAGTTAACAGTGCTGTATTACGTAATTAAGATCTACTCTCTTTAGCAATTTCTAAGTGTTGTCACCAAGAAAACGAAATGGTAATTATATGAAGGGTTGGAGATGTTAAGTGTTATCACAGTAATTATTTCAGAATATGCATGTATCAAATGATCTTTTTTATAACATCTTTCTTGGAGGATAATTGCTTTACAATGGTGTGTTAGTTTCTGCTTTATAACAAAGTGAATCAGCTATACGTATATATATATCCCCATATCTCCTCCCTCTTACCTCTCCCTCCCACCCTCCCTATCCCGCCCCTCTAGGTGGTCACAAAGCACCGAGCTGATCTCCCTGTGCTATGCGGCTGCTTCCCACTAGCTATCTATTTTACGTTTGGTGGTGTGTATATGTCCATGCCACTCACTTCGTCCCAGAAATGATTGTTTTAATGTGACATGTGACATAGATTTGACTTATAACAAATGTTATGTCATGTTATATCTCATGTCATTGTTACCATGACGTTATGCTTGACCTATAACATATCTTATAATTGCCATTATGATATATAACATGACATTATAACTGACATAACATGTCATAACATGTAATTAACATACGACACGACGTACAAAGTATATGTCGTATCATAGTTGCCATTATGATTGATACATAAGAGGACATTATAGCTGACATAACACGTAGTACATACCATAACATGTAATTAACATATAACATGACACTCTGTATGTCATAGCATATAATTGCCATTATATATAAATGACATGACTGGCATAACATAACATACACAACAGCATATAATATATAACATAAAATCGTCATATAGCATATAACCTCTTCCCCCCCCCACCCCGGTACGCGGGCCTCTCCCGTTGCGGAGCACAGGCTCCGGACGCGCAGGCCCAGCGGCCATGGCTCACGGACCCAGCTGCTGCACGGCACGTGGGATCCTCCCGGGCCGGGGCACGAACCCGTGCCCCCTGCATTGGCAGGCGGACTCTCAACCACTGCACCACCAGGGAAGCCCTAGCATATAACCTCTTAAATTATCCCTAAACCACTGAAACTAAATACCAAAAACCCAAAATTTCGATATTTAAAACCAAGCAGGGAACTCCCCGGCGGTCCAGTGGTTAGAACTCGCTGCTTTCACTGCTGAGGGCCCAGGTTCACTCCTTGGTTGGGGAACTAAGATCCCACAAGACGCGCGGTGTGGCCAAAAATAAATAAATGAATAAACATTAAAAAACCAAACCAAAAACCCAAACAAAATGAAAGAGCATGTCTTGCAGGAAACCCTGGTAGAAGTAGGCGTGACTCAGTTCCCTGGGAAGCACCTTAGCTCCTTGTCTGTGAGGAGATCACAAAACCACGTCAAGGGCTCTGCTCCCGGCATCACAGCCCGAGGTGGGCGCCAGGGCTGTGGATTCCAGGAGAAAGTATCCCGGAGAAGAGCAATCATCTAGGCTTTATTTCCCCCCCTACACCGTTTATTTTTAGTGGCGTGAGTTTGTCTGAATCCATGTTTTAGAAGAGAAATTGTGCTTTATCATCTTTGATTTTGTGACAAGACTCTAGGTTTTATTTTATTTTAGAAAAACAAAAAGCCCAGCTGTCTGTCAAGCCTTGTTCAATTCTTTGACGTGCCCACCGGGAGGAAGGAGGGAATCACGACAGGTTATAGAAAACTTTGGTGGAAAATTAATTGCGACGTGAATTCTGTCGGAGGATACGGGTCTGGGTCCCCACTACGTCCCTTTTTGACCGTGTGTGGCCAGCAGAAAAATGACCCCCGAAGATGTCCAATCCCTAATTCCTCATCCCCAGAGCAGGTGGGCGTGTTCCCTTACGTGGCAAAAGGGAATTACGGTAGCAGGTAGAGCTAAGGTTGGTCATGAGCTGACCTTAAGATGGATTTGATCCTGGATTATCCGGATGCGCTCAGTGTAAGCACAGCGTCCTTCAAAGCGGGCGAGGGAGGGAGAACGAGGGGCGGAGTGATGTGATGTGAGGGAGGAAGGACCACCCTCTGCGGGACTCGAGGATGGGGGAGGGGACCACGGAGCCAAGCAATGTGGGTGGTCTGTAGAAGCCGGAAAATGCAAGAGACAGGTTCTCCCTTGGCGCGTCGAGAAGGCACCAGCCCCGCTGACACCGGGGTCTTAGCTCTGTGGGGCTTCTGACCCCCCAGACCTGTGAGATAATAAATATGCATCATTTGAGCCTTGAGGGTGCGCTGTCGTTACAGCAACCGTTGGAAAGAGACACGCATATAAATGGCTCGTTAAATCTTAACTCGGGTCTGTCCTGTTGCTCAGAAACTTCCCAGGGTACCCACAGAGCGAAAGCCATGGAATACAAGGCAAATAGCGCTTTTAGTAAGACGTGATCCCTGCCCCCGGGAGGAGAACCTCGGGGCGGGGGGCGGGTTGCCCACGCACACATCAGTGTTCTAACCTCTTCTTTCTTTCTAGTGTGTGTCATCCCTCTTTCATTTTTTCCCCCTTCTTTTTTACTCGAGGTTGAAGAAATCATGCCAACTTTCAGTTTTATTGGAGCAAAGGAAGGCCTAGGATGTGTGTTTGAAACTTTTTAATAAAAACCATTCTATTGTAGTGAAATAGGCAAAGCGTGAAATGCACCCTTTTAACCCTTTTTAAGTGTTTAGTGGCGGTAAGTCCATTCACACTGTCGTGCAGGCATCACCACGATCCTCTCCGGAACTCCTTGTGCAAAACTGAAACTCTGTCCCCGTGAAACACTAAGTCCCCTTTTCCCCTCCCCTGGCCCCGGCACCCAGTTTTCTTTCTGGCCAGGAATTTGCGTGTTCTGGGCATTTCCTGTAAATGGAGTCACACACTATGTGTCTTTTTGTGTGTGGCCTCTTTCACTGAGCACGACGGCCTCAAGCTTCGTCCATGCCGTAGCCAGTGTCAGCGTTTCCTGCCT
This sequence comes from Grampus griseus, assembly GCF_964374135.1. Classification (NCBI taxonomy): domain Eukaryota; kingdom Metazoa; phylum Chordata; class Mammalia; order Artiodactyla; family Delphinidae; genus Grampus; species Grampus griseus. The sequence goes on from NC_138999.1 coordinate 1,174,153, forward strand.
TTTTATGACTGAATACCATTCCATTGTGTGGATGGGACCACACTTTATCCATTCATCCGTGGATGGGCGGTTGGGTTGTTTCCACCTTTGTGAATAAGGCTTCTATGAACCCGGGTGTGCAACTATCTCTTCAAGACCCTGCTTTCCATTCCTTTGGATAAATACCGAAAGTGGAATTGCTGGGTTGTACGGTAACTGTTCTTAGCTTTTTAAGGACCCTCCATACTGTGCTCTAGAGTGGCTGTATCAGTTTACATCCCCACCAACAGCGCAGGAGGGTTCCTTTCCTTCACAGCCTCACCCACGCTTGTTATTTTCTGCTTTTGTTTCTGTTTATAGCCATCCTAGTGGGTGTGAGGTGGTGTCTCACTGTGCTTTCGATTTGCCTTTCTCTAACCATTAGTGATGTTGAGCATCTTTTCATGTGCTTGTTGGCCATTGGCATATCTTCTTTGCAGAAATATCTGTTCATGTTCTTTGCCTATTTAAAAAACTCAGTTTTTTTTCCCTCAGTGGGCTCTCTTTATTAATTCCGTTTTTAAATTTTCTTTTTATTTATATATAGATATTGTAATTTTTTACTGGAGTAGAGTTGCTTTACAATGTTGTGTTTCTGCTGTACAGCAAAGTGAATCAGTCATACGTATACATATGTCCTCTCCTTTTTGGATTTCCTTCCCATTTAGGTCACCGCAGAGCAGTGAGTAGAGTTCCCTGTGCTACACAGCAGGTTCTCGTTAGTTATCTATTTTATACATAGTAGTGTGTATATGTCAATCCCAGTCTCCCAATTCATCCCATTCCCCTTTCCCCCCTCGGTGTTCATACGTTTGTTCTCTACGTCTGTGTCTCTATTTCTGCTTTGCAAATAGGTTCCTCTCTACCATTTTTCTGGATTCCACATATATGCATTAATATCCGATATTTGCTTTTCTCTTTCTGACTTCACTCTTTATGACAGTCTGTAGGTCCAGCCACATCTCTGCAAATGGCAGTTTTGTTCCTTTCTGTGGCTGAGCAGTATTTCACTGTATGTATGCACCACATCTTTATCCATTCCTCTGCTGGTGGACACTTAGGTTGCTTCCATGTCCTGGCTATTGTAAATAGTGCTGCTATGAACATGGGAGTGCATGTGTCTTTTGGAATTACGGTTTTCTCCGGCTGTATGCCCAGGAGTGGGATTGCTGGATCATATGGTAGTTTTGTTTTTTATTGTGGTGGTTAAGAAATGTTTCTGAAGCACCTGGGAGAGAAACAAGAAGGTGTGCGAGTCCCAGTAGCCTCCCAAACCCTGCGGGAACCAAACCTCATTCGGAAGCTCATTGCTTTCAATGCCCTTGGCTTGTAAACCATCACTGCTTTCGGGCCGCCTGGAAGCCTCTAGGGACTTCCTGGGAGGACCTTCCACATGCAAGTGGCTTCCAGAAAAAGTGGGGAAAGTGAAACAGAAGAGGTCGGTTGGCTGCCAGCATGATATAAATACGCATATCTCTACACTTGTCACAGTGAAAGTCTAAAACTCCAGGAAGGGGGCCCTGATGCTGTGATAGCTGGTCAAATCGCACACGTTGGAACTGGGGTCTCCCATGCCGCAAGTGGGGTGGACTAGACTTGTTTCTATGGGAACCAGGCATCCTGGGCAAAAAACGACCCTACAGGACATTCACTTTGTATTCCAGAGTTTCCCGTCTTGGCCTGGAGGCCCGTTGGCAAAGTAGAAATACTTGCGAGCATATTTCCACGAGGGTTGCTCTCCTCCGTGTGAATCTCTGAAAAGACATTTGTGAGCCTCTGAGAGCTTGACTTTGAGCGTTCAAAGCGGTTATGGGAATGGTGGTTCTGGCCGTAGCTGTTGCGATGAACAGTGTAACGTGCACTGAGGAGACTTCACAGAACATTGGGGGTTGGAAGGATTTGCGGTAAGGAACACACCTTCCACGGAATGGTAGTAGCCAAGTAACATAGAATTCAGCCGCGGAGGACGTGTTGGGAGTCTGGGTGAGACTGTTGATGCTGACGAGGATAGTTCATGGTGGACACAGCATCCACTTTGAAAGGTATAAGTAGATTCCGGGAAGACGGCCAAACGTAATTCTGGATAACCAGGTGCAGCTTGGCCCTGCTGGATTTTCAACTGATAAACAGAGAAACGAATAGAAAAATGAAAAAAACAAACACAACCTTGTAAATCAACTGTACAACAATAAAAATTAATGTAAAAAAATGAAGAAAGCACTGAGTGTCCTAAGGCGGCTTTTGGGAACCTTAGATTCCAAGGGAGATTCTTGGAGGTGTAATTCCACCAGGTGTGCTGTGGAAAGTTTGGCCACATCTGCCTGCGGTTAGCTGAGTGTAGAGAGTGTGTTCAGCCAGGCATCCACCCATAAATCTTCAAAAAAATTTTATTTATTGACGTATAGTTGATTTACAAGGTTGTGTTAGTTTCAGGAGTACAGCAAAGTGATTCAGTTATAATTATATATATTTTTTCATATTCTTTCCTATTTTGGTTTATCACAGAATATTGAGTAGAGTTCCCTGTGCTATACAGGAGGCTCTTGTTGTGTATGCATCCTATATATACTAGTTTGCATCTGCTAATCCCAACCTTCCACTCCATCCCTCCTCCACCCCCCTGCCCCTTGGCAACCACAAGTCTGTTCTCTATGTCTGTGAGTCTTGTTTCTGCTTTGTAGATACGTTCATCTGTGTTCATATTTTAGATTCTACATATAAGTGATATCATATGCTATGTGTCTTTCTCTGGCTTACTTCACTTAGTATGATCATCTCTGGGTCCATCCGTGTGGCTGCAAATGGCATTATATCATTCTTTTTTATGGCTGAATAATATTCCATTGCATGTGTCTTTTTGAATTATGGTTTTCTCAGGGTATATGCCCAGCAGTGAGATTGCTGGGTCGTATGGTAGTTCTATTTTTAGTTTTTTAAGGAACCTCCACACTGTTCTCCATAGTGGCTGCACCAACTTACATTCCCACCAACAGGGTAGGAGGGCTTCCTTTTCTCCATACCCTCTCCAGCACCTATTGTTTGTAGACTTTTTAATGATGCCCATTCTGACCAGTGTGAGGTTGATACCTCCTTGTAGTTTTGATGTGCATTTTTCTAATAATTAGCAATGTTGAGCCTCTTTTCCTGTGCCTGTTGGCCATCTGGATGTCTTCTCTGGACCTATATGTCTATTAAGGTCTTCTGCCCATTTTTTTTTAACATCTTTATTGGAGTATAATTGCTTTACAATGGTGTGTTAGTTGCTGCTATATAACAAGGTGAATTAGCTATACATATACATGTATCCCCATATCTCCTCCCTCTTGCGTCTCCCTCTCTCCCACCCTCCCTATCCCACCCCTCTAGGTGGTCACAAAGCACTGAGCTGATCTCCCTGTGCCATGCAGCTGCTTCCCACTAGCTATCTGTTTTACATTTGGGAGTGTATATATGTCCATGCCACTCTCTCACTTTGTCCCAGCTTACCCTTCCCCCTCCCCATGTCCTCAAGTCTATTCTCTACATCTGCGTTTTTATCCTTGTCCTGCCCCTAGGTTCTTCAGAACCATTTTTTTTTAGATGCCATAAGGTCACAGACACCCCAAAACACACCACTGGATGTAGTCCTGCCCAGCAGAAAGACAAGATACAGCCTCATTCACCAGAACACAGGCACTAGTTCCCTCCACCAGGAAGCCTATACAACCCACTGAACCAACTTTAGCCACTGGGGACAGACACCAAGAACAACGGGAACTACGAACCTGCAGCCTGTGAAAAGGAGACCCCAAACACAGTAAGTTAAGCAAGATGAGAAGACAGAGAAACACACAGCAGATGAAGGAATATGGTAAAAACCCACCAGACCAAACAAATGTAGAGGAAATAGGCAGTCTACCTGAAAAACAATTCAGAGTAATGATAGTAGAGATAATACAAAATCTTGGAAATAGAATGGAGAAAATACAAGAAACGTTTAACAAGGACCTAGGAGAACTAAAGAGGAAAAAAGCAACGATGAACAACACACTAAATGAAATTAAAAATACTCTAGAAGGAATCAATAGCAGAATAACTGAGGCAGAAGAATGGATAAGTGACCTGGAAGATAAAATAGTGGAAATAACTACTGCAGAGCAGGATAAAGAAAAAAGAATGGAAAGAGTTGAGGATAGGCTCAGAGACCTCTGGGACAATATTAAACGCACCAACATTCAAATTATAGGGGTCCCAGAAGAAGAAGAGAAAAAAGAAAGGGACTGAGAAAATATTTGAAGAGGTTATAGTGGAAAACTTACCTAATATGGGAAAGGAAATAGTTAAGTCCAGGAAGCACAGAGAGTCCCATACAGGGTAAATCCAAGGAGAAATAGGCCAAGACACACATTAATCAAACTATCAAAAATTAAATACAAAGGCAAAATATTAAAAGCAGCAAGGGAAAAGCAACAAGTAACATACAGGGGAATCCCGATGAGGTTAACAGCTGATCTTTCAGCAGAAACTCTGCAAGGCAGAAGGGAGTGGCAGGACATATTTAAAGTGATGAAGGAGAAAAACCTACAACCAAGATTACTCTACCCAGCAAGGATCTCATTCAGATTTGATGGAGAAATTAAAAGCTTTAGAGACAAGCAAAAGCTGAGAGAGTTCACCACCAAACCAGCTTTACAACAAATTCTGCCCATTTTTTGATTGTTTTTTTTTGTTGTTGTTCTTGCGTTGTGTGAGTTATTTGTATATTTTGGAAATTAAACCCTTGTTGGTTGCATCATTTGCCAATATTTTCTCTCGTTCTGCAGCATTTGTTATTTGTAGACTTTTTTTTCAAGATGTTGGGGGTAGGAGTTTATTAATTTATATTTTTGCTGTGTTGGGTCTTCGTTTCTGCGTGAGGGCTTTCTCTAATTGCGGCACGCGGGGGCCACTCTTCATCGCGGTGCGCGGGCCTCGCTGTCGCAGCCTCTCTTGTTGCGCAGCACAGGCTGCAGACGCGCAGGCTCAGTAGTTGTGGCTCTCGGGCCTAGTTGCTCCGCGGCATGTGGAATCCTCCCCGACCAGGGCTTGAACCCGTGTCCCCTGCATTAGCAGGCAGATTCTCAACCACTGCGCCACGAGGGAAGCCCTGTTTGTTGACTTTTGACGATGGCCACTGTGACCAGCGTGAGGCGCACACAAGTTTCTCCTGCTCAGAAGACTGTGTCTCTAAGAACACGTTCTCCTTTTATTTGAACTTTTTCTAAAGGTTCCCTGTGCTCTCTCCCACTTCTGAATTCTAATATTGTTGTTCCCTGTGGATACAGGCATTTTTCCTCCATTTACCTTTGTTATGAACTCCGTTGCTTGCGTCACCATGACTGGGAGACGACAAACAAGAGAAGGCTGTGAAATCCTAGAGACGCAGTGGTCTTCACTCATCCACCCAAAGCAGAGAGCACCCCAGATGCATCGGCGGGGAAGGATCCTTCCCTCCCCGCCGGGACTGTGGAGCAGGCGATGGCCCACAGGGAGTGGAAAGTCCATTTCTGCATTAACGAAAGGTTGCTGGGCCGTCACCAATGCCAACCCCAGGACAGGGCCGTTCACTAGGGTGCAAACGATGACCCCCTTATCTGTGAGGTTTCAGAGCTGTGTAAGAGGATCTGGTGGCATGAGAAACCCAGAGGGAGCCCGTCTTAATTGCAGACACTCTTGTTCACAGCTCCTTATAAAAGGTGGTTTGGAGCCATGCTAGATCACGTGGGGAACTGGACCCCCCCTTAAGTGTCATGAGTGTCTGTCTCCTAGCTGCATAAAGAAGACCCTGTCTCGGAAGCGTGGAATGTTCCCTGGACCCAAGCAGCTTAAAATCAATGTTGGTGGTGGGTGGAGGCTGCGGGCGTGCTGTGGCTGGAGAGGATGCAGGTGTCTCTCTGGTCGCCATGCTGCCCAGAGCTGGGAACACTTAGCCACAGATGGGGTGGGCACAGGGAGAGCGTCACAGGGGTGACCCCTCCATAATTGCGTGGGTTTGTCCCATCAGTGACATTCTGCGGTAGGCGTTGTGTAAATAAAAGCACTTCCCAGTGCTGAGAGCGTGTTCATTTTCCTGATGGCTAAACCAACAGAAGATGGACCATGGGACATTACGTCATCCTATGGCTGGGTGCCCGCCGAACACCTGAGCAGCAGGTGACAGACATCAGGTGCCCCATGGTGGGACCCCTGAGAAGGTTCAGACAGATGCTTGCCTCTCCCTGTGTGACTGAGTTTTACGACCAGAGAAATAAACATAACACTTCTGTGGGTGAGAGATGCTGGCGGGGGGAGAGGCTGTGACAGTAGTGTTTGAGGAGCCGGTTTGGAAATGCTTCAGGACCTCTTCTGAGAATGGGCACGGATAAGGATGCTTCGGTGAACGGACCGTGGGATTCTGACCTTGCCTTTGTTGCCAGTTCCATTTCCTTCCTCACCACGACTCCCTTGCCCTGTCATATTTGGAGAAAAGAGAGCTGTTGAATTATGGGGACACTTCCTAGCCTTGGGGACACTGCAGGTAGAACCCTAGTGTGCCATTCTTCGGGTGTTTGCATTAGAAAAGGACTGTTCTTAGCTTCCCAGCATCTGCCCCGTGCTGGTTTCAAAGGATCCTGAGAGCGACAGCTTTGAACAGACTCCTAAGTGACGCTGAGGGGATTCTATCCCATTTTTCAGCTGGTTTGCAGCTTCCCTTGATGGTTCAAAGCAATCTCGCCGAAGGAACCTGATTCCCAGGGCATCAGGCAATGCCAGGAAGGCTGCCAGGATCGGTCCTGGTTGCAAAGCAATGTTAATTAAAACTCATCTCTGATCTCCACACCTCTCACTGCGTCCTGTCCCCCCACGTACACTTTTAATAATGTGCAGTTCTATTGTACTATCCGCGGTGACCCATTTCACAGCATGTGGTCCTCGTGTGGTGTCATTTCTCCGCTGGACGGAAGGAGAAAGTAATAAAACGTTCCGGAGTCGTGGAGAGAGCGTGGGCCTTGGCATCTCATGGCCTGCAATCCTAGTTCTTGCTTTGCTGCCTCTAGCTGGGCTGCCTTCTTGGAGACCCTCGACGTCACCAAACGTCAGTTTTCTTGTCTGCAGAATGGAGACAACGGTCATTTGCTTTGGGCTTTGCAGAAAGGATTAGAAGGGGTGGATGTATCAGAGGAAACCCAATGTACCCACGGAAAAGTCCTTATCACTCATTACAGCGGAGCGGGGTGACCTCCGGGGAAATGCGCCTTCCATCGAATGAATTGTTACATGGGCACATTTGAAGGGGCTGTGATCCAGCTGTACTTTAAAAAGTTTTTTTATTTAACATTTTTTTATTGTCAAAGTCACATAATATAAAACATCCTTTTTTTTTTTTTTTGCGGTACGCGGGCCTCTCACTGCTGTAGCCTCTCGCGTTGCGGAGCACAGGCTCCGGACGTGCAGGCTCAGCGGCCATGGCTCACGGGCCCAGCCGCTCCGCGGCACGTGGGATCTTCCCGGACCGGGGCACGAATCCGTGTCCCCTGCATTGGCAGGCGGACTCTCAACCACTGCGCCACCACAGAAGCCCAAAACATCCTATTTTAACCACATTTAACTGCACAGCTCAGTGGCACTAAGTACATTCACATTATTGTACAATCCTCACCTCCCGAATTTTTGAGCTTCCCAAACTCAAACTCTGTCCCCATCAAACATTAACTGCACATTCCCCCACCCCCCGGCCCCGGCATCTACCAGTGTACTTTCTGACTTCATGAATTTGACTGTTTTAGGTACCTCATATAAGTGGTATCAAACAGCATTGATCTGCACCCAGTGTATATTGGAATGCATTTTTAAGGTTAATATATGTCCTGCAAACATACTGTACCTTCTTTTCTTCTCCCTGTGCAATACAGTAGGCCCTCACTAAACCTCTGCTTCATACACAGTAGTGTTCATATGTCCATCCTAATCTCTCAATCCATCCCACTCCCCCCTTGGTGTCCATACGTTTGTTCTCTACGTCTGTGTCTATTTCTGCTTTGCAAATAGGTTCATTTGTACCGTTTTTCTAGATCCCACATATATGCATTAAACGAATATATGACATTCATTTTTCTCTTTCTGACTTACTTCACTCTATACCTGGAGAAAACCGTAATTCAGAAAGATAACATTCCAGTGTTCCGAAACGGTGATTGCTTTAACTGCCTTTCTTCTTCCCAAAAGACGTTTAAAAGAGTTTTACAATTCCAGTTGGAAACTGTAACCCAAAAAGGTGCATGCACCCCTATGTTCACAGCAGCAATGTTCACAGTAGCCAAGACATGGAAGCCACCTAAATGTCCTTCGACAGGGGAATGGATAAAGAAGATGTGGTACGTATATACAGTGGAATATTACTCAGCCATAAATAAGAATGAAATCATGCCATCTGCAGCAACATGGAGAGACCTAGAGATCCCACTGTCTTTGATTTCACTCAGAAGCTCTGGGCTTTGTTGGATATGTGGCCGTGCAAATCGCTTTGGGCCGTTTCCACATCGTGCTGTCAAGAGAGTCCATCCCTAACGCTTACAGTAATCCCTTGAAATCTGCAGCCCTGTTACAACAAAGACCAGCCTCTTCGCTGCAGCTTCCAGAACTTACAACAAGTCAGTGGAATTGCAAAGTGGTGGGACGGGGGAAACATTTTACGTTGGCATTCACGCATTGTCTGTAAACGAAAATGCAAATGATTTGTTTTAGTTTGTGACCATCGGGCACTTGGTAGGGGTGGGGGGCATGGAGCTTTGTCCTGCGGTGTGCATTTTATATAGAAAATGTATGAAAGGAAAAAATCAGTCAGATGGGTGAAAGGAAAAAAATCAAAGCCATATATGCAGGCATCTGTTTTCAGGTTCGTGTTTCGTCAGGACACCAACCTGTCGAAAGTTTACTGATTGCACATTCAACCAATCCTCTTGTGAGTCTGTTTATGTTTCACAGGCAAGTTCATTTGTATCACACTTTAGATTCCACATGTAAGTGGTAACGTGGTATTTGTCTTCCCTGTCTGACTGACTTCACTCAGTATGATCATCTCTAGGTCCATCCAGGTTGCTGCAAATGGCATGATTTCATTCCTTTTTATGGCTGAGTAATATTCCATTGTACACATGCACCACTGTGTCTTATTTATCCTTCCCTCTGTCGATGGACACTTAGGTTGTTTCCATGTCCTGGCTATTGTGAATAGTGCTGCTGTGAACAGTGGGGTGCGTGTATCTTTTCGAATCAGTTTTGTCTGGATATATGCCCAGCAGTGGGATTGCTGGATCGTATGATAGCTCTATTTTTAGTTTTTTAAGGAACCTCCATACTGTTCTCCATGGTTTATATTCCCCCCAACAGTGTAGGAGCGTCCTTTCTTCTCCACAGCTTCCCTAGCATTTGTGATTTGTGTTCTTTTTGGTGATGGTCATTTGACAGGTGTGAGGTGATACCTCGTTGTGGTTTTGGTTTGCATTTCCCTGATGATTAGCAGTGTTGAGCATCTTTTCATGTGTCTGAATGCACCTCAGCAATGGCCACCTGGCTCCATGTTGGATGTCTGAACCACAGTTACTCCATTCTGAGTTTTAAATGTATTTTTCCTTCATGGCTAAAGCAGACGTACAGTGCATGTTTAATAGGCCGCAAACATGCTGTTTTGGTTAGCCTGAAGTTCAAATTAAATCATGTAGAAGCCAGGATGACTTCCCTATACCTCAACATGTCAAAATTTCCTCTATCGTTTTCCCCTCTGGATTGCAAATCTTTCTTTTTTATTGAAGTATAGTTGATTTACAGTGTTGTGTTAGTTTCTTGTGTAGAACTAAGTGATTCAGTTATATATATATATATATTCTTTTATATATTTTATGTATACATTTTTATATATAAAATTTTATAATAGTCATATATTTTATATAATTTTTTATATATCTATGTATTCTTTTTCAGATTCTTTTCCCTTATAGGTTATTATAAGATATTGAACATAGTTCTCTGTGATACATAGTAGGTCCTTGTTTATCTATTCTGTATATAATAGTTCATATCTGTTAATCCCAAAGTCCTAATTTATCCTTTCTCCCCTTTCCCCTTTGGTAACCATAAGTCTGTTTTCTATGTCTGTGGGTCTGTTTCTGTTTTGTAGATAGGTTCATTTGTATCATTTTTTAGATTCCACCTGTAAGTGATACCATGTGATATTTGTCTTTCTCTGACTTACTCAGTATGATCATTTCTAGGTCCATCCATGTTGCTGCAAATGGCATTATTTTGTTCTTTTTGATGGCCGACTAGTATCCCATTGTATATATGCACCGCATCTTCTTTATCCACTCCTCTGTTGATGGACACTTAGGTGGCTTCCATGTCTTGGCTACTGTAAATAGTGCTGCTATGAACATAGGGGTGCACGCATCTTTTCGAATTAGAGTTTTGTCTGGGTATATGCCCAGTAGTGGAATTGCTGAGTCCTACGGTCGCTCTATTTTTAGTTTTGTGAGAAACCTCTCCACACAGGAGTACTGTTCTCCACAGTGGTTGTACTAATTTACATTCCCACGAATCGTGTAGGAGGCTTCCCTTTTCTCCATATCCTCGGTGACATTTGTTGTGTGTGCTCTTTTTTTTATAGTTATTATTGAGAAAACAATGTGTTTAATTTATCAAAAAAACTATTTCCTTTGATTGAAGAAAATGGTACACACTGCAATAATGTGAAAACCTAGAGGCTCTAATCAGAGCCCTCAAAGTCTAAGAAATTGAGGAACCTGTATTGAAAAACTAGTCAATCCCAGCATTTATATTTCTGTGGACAGCAGGTAGTTGTCGTGTGCTTTCTTATTTATCTAACTTGACCATTTCTTTTAATTGAAGTGTTTAGACAATTTATTTTAATCACCAGTAGAGTCTATTTTTATTTGTGCCATCTGTTCTGTGTTCCATTTTCCTCTTTTTTTCCTTCCTTTTCTTTATTTTTAATTTTTAAATTGAAGTATAGTTGATTTACAATGTTGTGTTAGTTTCAGCTGTACAGCAAAGTGATTTATAAGTAAGTTCTTTTGTATCATTTTTTTTAGATTCCACATATAAGTGGTAACATATATTTGTCTTTCTCTGTCTGACTTACTTCACTTACTATGGTAATCTCCAAGTCCAGACATACTGCTGTAAATGGCATTATTTCATTCTCTTTTATGGCTGAGTAATATTCCATTGTATATATATATACCACGTCTTTATTCATCTGTCGATGGACATTTAGGTTGCTTCCATGTCTTGGCTATTGTAAATAGTGTTGCTATGAACATTGGGGTGCATGTATTTTTTTTAACATCTTTATTGGAGTATAATTGCTTTACAATGGTGTGTTAGTTTCTGCTTTATAACAAAGTGAATCAGTTATACATATATCCCCATATCTCTTTCCTCTTGTGTCTCCCTCCCACCCGCCCTATCCCACCCCTCCAGGTGGTCACAAATCACTGAGCTGATCTCCCTGTGCTATGCGGCTGCTTCCCACTAGCTATCGGTTTTACATTTGGTAGTGTATATATGTCCATGCCACTCTCTCACTTTGTCACAGCTTACCCTTCCCCCGCCCCGTGTCCTCAAGTCCGTTCTCTAGTAGATCTGAGTCTTTATTCCCAACCTGCCCCGAGGTTCTTCATGACCTTTTTTTTTTGTTTAGATTCCTTATATATGTGTTAGCATAGGGTATTTGTTTATGCATTTCTGACTTACTTCACTCTGTATGACAGACTCTAGGTCCATCCACCTCACTACAAATAACTCAATTTCGTTTCTTTTTATGGCTGAGTAAGGTTCCATTGTATGTATGTGCCACATCTTCTTTATCCGTTCAGCTGTGGATGGACGTTTAGGTTGCTCCCACGTCCTGGCTATTGTAAATAGAGCCGCAGTGAACATTGTGGTACATGACTCTTTTTGAATTATGGTTTTCTCAGGGTATATGCCCAGTAGTGGGATTGCTGGGTCGTACGGTAATTCTATTTGTAGTTTTTTTAAGGAACCTCCATACTGTTCTCCACAGTGGCTGTACCAATTTACATTCCCACCAACAGTGCAAGAGGGTTCCCTTTTCTCCACACCCTCTCCAGCATTTATTGTTCGTAGATTTTTTTGATGATGGCCATTCTGACCGGTGTGAGGTGATACCTCATTGTGGTTTTGATTTTCATTTCCCTGATGATTAGCAATTTTGAGCATCTTTCCGTGTATCCATTGGCCACATGTGTTTCCTCTTTGGAAAAATGTGTACTCAGTTCTTCTACCCATTTTTAAGTTGGGTTGTTTCTTTTTTTAATGTTGTATTGTTTGAGCTGTTTATGTATGTTGAATATTAATCCCTGTCAGTCATATCATTTGGAAATATTTTCTTGCTTTTGGTAGGTTATTTTTCTGTTTTGTCGATGGTTTCCTTTGCTGTGCAAAAGCTTTTAAGTTTAATTAGGTCCTATTTATTTTTGCTTTTATTTCCTTTATTTTAGGAGACATAGTAAAAAAAATATCGCTGTGATTTATGTTGAGTGTCTGCCTATGTTTTCCTCTAGGATTTTTATAGTATCCAGTCTTACACTTAGGTCTTTAATCCATTTTGAGGTTTTTTTTTTGTATATGATGTTAGAAAATGTTCTAATTTCATTCTTTTAAATCTAGCTATCCAGTGTTCCCAGCACCACTTATTGAAGAGACTGTCTTTTCTCCAGTGTACATCCTTGTCTCCTTTATCATAGATTATTTGACCATAGGTGTGTGGGTTTGTTTCTGGGCTTTTTGTCCTGTTCTATTGACCTATGTGTCTGTTTTTCTTGCCAGTACCATACTGTTTTGGTGACTGTAGCTTTGTAGTATAGTCTGAAGTCAGGGAGCATGATTCCTCCATGCTGTGTTCTTCTTTCTCAAGATTGTTTTGGCTATTTGGGTTTTTTGGGGGTTTCCACACAAATTTTAAAATTATTCTAGTTATGTGAAAAATGTCATTGTTATTTTGATAGGGGAGGCATTGAATCTGTAGATTGCCTTCCCCAAGGATTCCTGGCCAAGGTTCCAATATACATAGAATTTCAAATGAGATAATTAACCAGCAGCCCACTTTCTGAGATCTGATCCTGGTGACATTCTCCACACAGTGCCTCTCAAATGGGAACATGCACAGTGATTCCCAGAGAAATTTACTGGTGCTGCTGGTTCTGATGGAGCATGTTTAGTGTTGATCCTGAAACCCTGCATTTCTAACAAGCGCCCAGGAGGTGCCGTTGCTTCTGGTCCCAAACCATACTTTTCAGCAGCAAGGCCTTAGAGCCGTCTTCCCAAGGCTTGCCCTGTTTTGTGTGTCCCCTGGTGTACTGATTCCCTATGTAGATGTCTCTGCTCCTACCCAGGAACTTTTGTTTGACCATGTCTGGGAAGGCTTTCTAGAACTGCTTGTAGGATATTGGTTCTCAATCAGGGACCTCTGTACCTCGCAAGAGAGACACTTGACATGGACGGTGAGACATTTTTGGTTGTCACAGTGGGAGAGGTGGGTGGCGACCCCTTCCATCTGGTGGGTAGAGATGAAGCAGGCTGCTCAACATCCTACAGTGTGCAGGACAGCACGTCACAGAGAGAATTATCCAGTCATGGGTCAACCGTGGGGAGGCTGAGAAATCCTGGTTCATATGAGTTAACGTGCTCCTCTGGCCCAGAACGAAGCCTCAGTCCTTAGGGGAACCTGCAGATTCCAGCAGGATTTGCTTCTCTCTCCAGCGTAACAAGCCCCACACTCCCTAACTCCTCTCTCCTCCCCACTTCATGATCTCATTTTCTTCCTATAGGCAGTCCTCATTCACTAATGTGTAACTTCCACGACGTCATGGGCTTTGGACTTGGGTGTTGGCTGCATCCCCGGTGCCAGAGCTGGCTAATCAGTGAGGCAGTGTGTGTCCCTGGGGATTTTTGTTCTTGAGGCCGGGGTTCACTGGCCCGGGTGCGTTTAGAAGGAAATGAGTCACTCAGCATCCCGCGCTGTAGGACTGGTTATACCCGAAATACGTAAAGAAATGGGAAGCTAGTCGTGGCAGGTTCGGTAAACGGTGGGGTTGTTTCAAGAAGGAAGTCGCCACCTAGAAACGGATAGGGAATAGGGATTCGTCTGTTAAATGAGTGCCCGGGTTGTACATTTCAGCATAGCTCCCAAGGGTGTCTCGTCAGTCTGACTCGGGAAGGGATCACCGTCTTTCCATTAATGGGCAGGCGCTTTGGAACCACTTGGAGGGGGTACACGGCCCAAGCAAAGAACAGATGAACACTCGATATGAGTAGCGAAGGCAACATCTGTGCCTTATCTCAAGTTTTCTTGCTAGAAATCCTCACCCCTTAGAGCTTCCGTTGAGCCCATGCTTGCCACTGAGAACCTCTCGAACCCATCCAGGTGGAGAGGAAAAGAGAGGTATTAAAAGGAAAACAAGTGACATATTCCATGACCTTCCTAATCCCTGTGGAAGCTTGTAGGCACGCAGGTAGATACGGACAGGACAGAATTTCCTACAAATGTCAGAGACGGCAGGTTCCAGAGAGAAAAGGTCCCTTTGTCTCTCGCCACTGTTCACCTTTGCCTTGCTGTTCCCGTATTGGTATTTATCCTTCGGTGTCTGTCTGTCCTTTGTTTTCATTTCAGCCTGTGTGTTTGTTTTACTAAATGGTAGACGCTTAATTCCTGGGTGGGTATTTCAGTCAGTCAGCCTCTGCACCGAATCCTTGATCAAAATGTTTCTTGTCAATGAGATAGGAATTGTTGTTTTCCATCCCTCCACCCTACTCTAGTAATGCCTGGCTGGAAACAAAATCCGATGTGAAGAACAGTGACTCCCAGGCCAGCCCTTCTCCAGGTGTGTGCACTCAGTGAGGGAAAAGTCTCAGTTCTCCGTAGAAGGACCCAGCTTTTCCTTTATCTTACAGTAACTTCGTAGAATGTATACAGTATAGTCAAGTATACAGTAACCTTTTATACGTATCCACATTTTAAAGAGAGCGTATTCTGTAAGATTCCTACTGTCCAGTGCTTTGTCTGTGTTGATAAATATGGATGTGGTGCTATAACAGGTGAACCAGACTGATAACTCGTGAACCAGACTCAGTTCACCCTCCAGTGAGGTGTCTTCCAGTGAAAGGAGACAGAATACAGTCAAGCTAACTGGTGATTGCCAAATATATCACCTGTTTCTAAGTTCAAGGATGAAAAATAAGGCAAGGCAGGAACGTGGAGTGTGTTTGCAAAATCCATTTCGTGGGAGACGCATTTTCCAAAAGGAAGGGTTTTGAGTGAAGCTCTGATGATAGCTGGAAGAGGGAGTCAAGTGTGTATCTGTGGGTAGGACCTGCTGGGACGCGGGAACAGAAAATACATAGGGGTTTTGAAAGGTCCTTTTGGTTGTAACCGTAAATATCCTAAAGGTGTATTTACTTGGACAAGGCATTTCCGTTTACAGAAATTTTAAAATGATTGATATGTGTAAGTATGATTCACTGGTTTGTTGTTTGTAATGTTGAAATATTTAAAACAACTTCACAATCTGGTAGCTATAACGTATCAGTGTGAGATGGAAAAAATTAATACATTAGATCTCGATGAATCCACATACAAATAATCTCTAAAAGTATTACCCTCTGAAAAAGAGCAGAAGCAAGATTCTCCATGTAGTTTAATCCTTATGTACGTGCAAAACAAGGACTGCTCTCCAATATGTTAATAGGTTTGTGTTGTAATAAAAATGCACGCGTATGTACAACGTGTAAATTATACCATTCTGTTGAGAGGACTTAATTCTGTCTAGGGGATTAAAGAACAGTTTAAGATATAGAGATATTTTACTATGAACTCATATGTTTGTGTATATTAAGACGTCTTGATCAGATTTGGGGGTTTTAGGTCATGCTAACCTCCTAAAAGGAGTAGGACAGGCTCCCTCATCCTCTCCTTCTGAAAGCTTTAAGTTTAGTGCCGTCTCTTCTTTGCATGTCTGAGAAGACTCTGCAGTGAGATCTTCTGGACCTCCAAGTTCTTAATGGAAAATTGTGTGATGACAGATTGAAAATCTTCTATAAGAAAAGGGACTAGTGAAATTTTCTGTTCCATCTTGTGTCAGTGTTGGTAACAGATCTTTCAAGAAGCGTGTCCATTTCATCACGTGTTCATTCGGTTGGCATAACTGTTTCCGATTCTCTTCTACATTTTTCTTCATTTCCGTAGCATTCGTGGTGGCTACCGTGTTTTCCCTATTAAGATTGCTCACATCACGAACACATGTACTCTTTCACAGTTGCTTAACTTGTTTGTGCCAGGTCCTACCTTTCAGTGTTCCTTAAGAGGTTCATCCCGTCACTCTCTGTTGCATTGCCTTTGTGTATTTCCACCCCACCAATCCAGCATTTCCTGACACACTGTGAAGACCGGAGTTAGAGCTCCAACTGCATACACCCTACATACACAAGAGAAATAATTCAAGCATTGCCACGGAGGCTTTGTTACTTTCAGACAGAGTCCTTTTAATCTTCAGTGCTGACGTCTCTGACACTTGCCCGTTGTACATTTGGAGTCCGTGTCTGTGGAGGCACCACAACGTTTATTCTGGTAAATGTTGCTTAGGTGTAGCTCTGTTTTCCCAGGGCTTGGACCCATTCCCTGAAATTTAGCCCCACCCTGGGAATAAGTTATGCACGGAGGCTGCTAGATCTTTGAGACCCAAAACACCTTGAGTGCCGTGCGGAGCTGATCACTGTGTGCTCTGCCCATTAGAGTGGGAATGGCCACTCCTTGGGAATACTAGTGTCTACTGCTCTTGGAAGCGTAAGAGGATGGAATACCATCTTTAGATGTTTTGAGCTGTGTTTGCAGGTCCATCTTCCTGACTGAGCTCTCAGTCATCTGGCCCCTCCAAGCAGTACGCGGACTTCACGATCCTATGGATTGACCAAGTCTCAGCTGCTGCCCCATCTTCGATTACGAGGGATCTAATCGTTAAGAAATATCAGGTCTTCAGCGCAATTTCAGAAGTGTTGGTGCTGTTTCCCCCCAGTGATGGGACATGGCGTCTTGCATTTTCTGTGCGTAAATCTCAGTGATTCAAACACAAGTTCCCCTTCCTGTAATGAATAAGATGCTTTCTGGGGACGTTTTTCTTGACCAGACTGCCCCCTCCCACTACAATATGAGTATCCGTGACCCCGTCCCCTGTCCGGTGATGGTTTAGTCCTTTTTCTCCTTCTCTCCTGGACATCTCTAGGACATCTGTATTTAATCCTCATCAGAATTGTGTCTGATGGACCATCTATCCTATTAAAAGCACATTTTCCTGGGTACTGAATGTGCATGTGTGTGTGTTTTAAATTAGGTGACTTTCTGCACAAGCACACATGTGCAGGGTATATATTAAATCCATTTATTTAAACCCTCAGAAATCAAGTAGCACCAGACGGGACATGAATGGTGACCAGGAGAGATGAAATGGGAAAGGGAGTGTGATGATGAAGAGAGAAGGGGGATTGTTCTGCAGGAACCAGGAACGTTGTCTTCGTGTTGTTGACCTTGATTCCATGGAGGAGATGATGTGCCTGGTTCCCAGTGACACATCCTGCAGGTGAATAAAACAGGACCACAGTTTAGTAGAGTTGACTGTGTGGCAGCCGACAGGGGTGAGCCTCAGGGAGTAGGACGTCCAAGGGTAGAGGAGCTGTTAGTGAATCCAATGGACAGATTCCCGGTGGACACATCTCTGTGCCATGGGAGGATCCATTTGGAATTTTCCTAAGGATGTACATACGGTGGGACCTTTCCCATTTGGGATCCACTCTAGGAGTTATGATGTCAGGATTCATGCTTGTGTGGCTGTTTCATCTAAAACTGGTTTACCAGTTCTGTGACTGAGGTACACTTCTCTCCTAATTCCAAAAGTTTTGTCTTTTGGGGCTTTGAGAATTTTTTTTTTAATTTTTGTTTTGGAGTATAGTTGATTAACAATATCGTGCTCGTTTCAGGTGTACAGCAAAGTGATTGAGTTATACATACAGGTATATCAATTCTTTCTCAGATTTTCCCCATATAGTTTATTTCAGAATATTGTGTATCGGTCCCTGTGCTTGTTGTTTATTTTGTATATAGTAGTGTGTGTATGTCAGTCCCAAGCTCCTAATTTATCCGTCCCCGCCCCTTTCCCACTTTGGTAACCATAAGTTTTTTTCTCTGTGACTGTTTCTGTTTTGTAAGTACGTTCTTTTGTATCAGTTTTTAGGGTCCACATATATGCGATATCACATGATATTTGTCTTTCTCTGCCTGACTTACTTCACTCAGTATGATCATCTCTAGGTCTGTCCATGTTGCTGCAAACGGCATTATTTCATTCTTTTTTATGGCTGAGTAATATTCCATTGTACATATGTACCACATCTTTCTTATCACATTCACCTGGAAGATAGTGTTTTTATTTGCTTTTTTCCTTCCGTTTTGTTCAAACAGAAAAATAAAAACACACTTTAGCCTAGATCAGTGTCGTTTTCTGAGGCTCTCTTAGTTTAGAAAGTTTAAAGGTTCCGTTAGAACAAAGTCACCTTCTGAAGGGGAATATAGACCAAACGCATGTTTCAGACAGTGTGGCTGGAAGGCCTTGAGCGGGGCAAAATTAAACATTGTTCTTGCGGGAAGTGTGAGGTCTCTTTAACCCCATTCCTCCTGGAGTTGGGATGTGTATGGACAGCCATCATGTCAGGCCTGACTGGAACACAAACTAGTTTCCACCAACTTCTGGCCACATCCCTGCTTCTCTGTAATGACTGTGGTTGGCATGATTCCTGCAGGATAAGGCTGTCTCACCAGAACGGCTCAGCATGAATCAACCAACAAATCTGAAATGTAATAGGGCTCAAGAGAAGCGAAATTACCTACTGGAACAGAAAAAGTTCTCTAGTGACAGAATTTAAGTTACTGGGACACAAAATATTACTTACAACATTTGGCACATATGAAATCACAGCATGTGCTCGTTGATTTGTTTCATGAAAGAGCATTAATAACAGGCTGTGTTTACTTAGAATTAGGTGGTGAAGTCACTTTTTTTTTCCACTGGGGAAAATCAAAACGGCAGGAATCAAAGAACCACCGATTACTACCGTTTCTCAGTATTTCCAAAGTTTCTTTTTTTTAAGTGATGGATTTTATAAAAGATGACTCGTGGAAGAGGAAGTTTTAAATCAATTGACTTGCTTCCCGATAGCGTATTTACATGCCAGGTGAAGGATATATTCAGGAAAAAGTATAATTCTGTTACCAGCTTCCGTGACATTCACAGCATTTTCTTCCGGAATCCCCTCTTCTCTCGTCATCTGCTTGAACTTCTCAAAGTCTTCCTCTTTCGTGTTATTTCCTCTGCCTGAAAACCACCATGCAGAAGCAGAATTTTGCCCGTTAGAACCCAGGGAAATGTCTGAATACAGAGCAAGGAATTGAATGTGCAAGTCAGATTTCGCTTGGTGTACAATGTAAGAGAGTCTCAGCTGGTTACCGTTTCCCATGACACAGGTGTCTGCTGTCTGTCTTGAGAATGAATCCCAATACAACGCTGCAACTAGGCAGTATCTAGCATCAGCAGCGAGGCCCCAAAGGCTGACCAGGAGGTCTATGAATTTGGGGCTCCATGATCACAGTGTGGACCCTACTTGGTCCTTTATCAACCTCCTAGAATCTATACCTGACACTCATGCCTTGTTCTAGACTGACATAAACTGGAAACACAATTGTCCACTTCCAGAGACACATTCACCCTGTCACACAGGGTGATGGGTGATGGGAGAAAATTTATTCTCTAATTACCCCACCATTCTACCCAATACCTCTTCTGAAATAGACACCTATTGTCCCAGTGATACACACATCTCTCAGTGCCCCTGTGCAGGTATTTGGGGTGATGCCAGTATCCCTAACAGTGCAGCAGAACAGTTGAACAAGATGAAGATTTATTTTTAAAGCTTCAGTTCCAAGGCTCAGAATGCATTAGAAAAGTGGCCTGAATGGAGAAATGGAGGTCAGCCTGATTATAACCAGGGCTTGAAATTAGTTGACATGTTAAACTATTCCTAGTAAAACTCCGTATTTTACTTTTTAATTTCAGCAGGTGGGAATTATTTTGAAATTTGTGATGATCTGATACTTCCCACCCCTACAAGCCCCTCTTTCTTGATAGATTACTCTCCAGGGTCGTTAACTCAGTAAACATAGAGGCCTAGGCCTTGTACCCTGAGTAATGAATATTGTCAGCACTTACTGACTTTCTGAATAAAAAAACTGACGATGGAAATGTTACGTGACAGTGGCAATGGGAATATTAGGATGTAATACATACCAGTCAGTCCAGTAAGTTTCGTAGTCTTGTCTAGTTCATCCATGTTGACATTATACATTCTCAGAGCATTTTCAGAGAGGAATAATTTTGATTTTATTTTTACTTACGTCTGTGAGAGAGAATTTACATATATACAACCCTGCATTAATTATTGTCGATTAGATTTATCAGGGCACCTCTAGGGTATTAGCAACCGTACATCCTGTGTTGATCTCAGTCTCACTCCGTGGGTGTGCTGAATGCTACAGCTGATAGTAAAGGAAGGCAAGCAGGGAAGACTTTTCCTCATTCCCACCTTCTTATACAATTAAACTGGCCACACCTTGCTATCTTACTAAGATGTTTTCTAGAAGATGTTTTTTAATGGATCCGACAGTTTTTTTTAAACAACGTGAGCCATTCATCAGATCCCAATTCTACAGTTCTTTGGTTTTCCATGATCCCAGCCATGGAATTGACTTCTCTTTGGGACCAAAGTCAATAAACCACTCAAAACTGTGTGATCCTGAGTGCCTACCCTGTACCAGGGAACCATCTGAACGCCGTGTGTTAATTATTGCGTTTCCTCTGCCCCTCGGTCTAGGTTATTACTTCACAGATGTGTAGAGACCACCACCATGTCTATTGCTATGAAGACAGTTTTACCTGCTAGGATGTGCAGGCAGGGACCCCCTAACAGTTAACTCACACCCCACCTGGAGGGTTGCACCTTCGTCTCTGGCTCTGCCCGTCCACTCTGCCTTGTTTATCTGGGGAGGAACAAGCAGCGACCTACCTCGCTTTCCTTCGGAACCCTCTAAACGCATTCTCTCGTGAGCCCTGCCTCACACCTTATTGCGATCGCTCATCCAGGTAGGATCTAAAAGTGCCAGCTGTGTTCCTGAAACCCCGGGTACCATTGCTCCTTGTCTGAAACACTGAAAAAGCATCAGTCTGCTTGAAAAAAAGAAAAAAATAGCCGAAACAGCTTCAGAGTCTCACGGCCCCAGACAGGTACACGCGTCTTGCCCAAGCCCAGTCTGAGTCCATGAGCTTTGGGTAACATTGGGACAGTTTAAATCAGATTATGCGTCTCTTCAGGTCCTCAGTGACCACCTGTGTTATAGCCGTGGTTTTTACAGAGGTGGACGTTGCAGCATCACTAGATAGGCTGTAGAGGCAATGAAGGTGATGGAGACAGTGAAAGTAAATCTGTCTTCCGGGTCTCACGTCACCATCAAAGCCACTGCTGTGCGCTGCATACTGTGGGTACACATTAGAGTCCCCAAATCAAAGGGGGGGTGCGTTTCCAATAGCTAGTTCCCAAGAGACCTGCACAAGAAGGCCAGCTACTCTGTTTTTCTTCCATCTTAAGTTGCCCTTTTGAAATCCATTTAAATGATTTACAGCAGTGGAGAAAAGTGAAGAAGAAAATATAGTAGAAGCATTAATGAATCAGCTAAAGGAAAAATTAATACAGGAGTTAAAAAAAATCTCGCAATCTAAAAATTACTGATGAATGTGTAGGGGTACGTTTCAGGCATATGTTTTCCCTACTTGTGTTCATGGTACAGTCACTTTGCCGTTGGTTATGTTAGGCAAGGGTTGGAACCACGGGTTGATCATGTTTAAATCTTAATCCAATACGTACCCCTTAGACCATTCCAAATTCAGAATGAGTGAATTAAAAAGGACTTAGAGATAGAACTCTGAGCCAGCATCCCCATTGCTTTGAACAGAAGCTGTGTTTATGAAGAAATGTGCTGGAGAATTGAAATCATTTATGATATCCTTGGATTTCTATTCATCCACCAGACGCTGGAAGGATGAAGATGTTCTAAGATGGTTCTTTAAGAGTGTACTCTGTGGAGTGGCATTGATGTCTAAACTCAATATAGATCCATGAGACGTTAGTTCGTAAGGTTGTTTTGGATTACGTAGAAACAGTTTCATATACTGAGCACCTTATGAAATACAAGTTCTCCACACCCGTGCTTAGTCTCTCAATGAGTAACACTCCTAATCGGGACGGGCTGTCCAATTCATGCGATTGAACCCTTTGCTCATGACCAAGTGCTTGGAAGATTTAGGGACTGGTGCCTGGTCACACCTCTGATGGTTAATAGAACGAGAATTCGGATATATGGAGTGGTTGAAGGAAGTTGAGACCAAGATTTCTACCCTGATAGACCTTTACCAGTGAAACACTCTCATACTTACAGTCAACTTGCCAAACACTGTCTCCTATCTTTCTTCCGTTAGCATATAATTCTGTGCATTTTCCGTGGAACCTTAAAAACAAAAGATCTTCAAGTTGGTTGATTACCGTGATAAAAATGTGACACACAATTAGGATTTTCTCTGATTTACCCTCTTTAGACCCTGTGTCAGGTATCCTTTTAGTGGCTATGAACGATGTGACATTCGAAAGAGAAGAAATACGTTGTCTAACATCAGGCAGCTGTCAGGAGGCAAGGATGTCATGTCTACACATAAAATGTGAGACGTTCCAAAGATAAACTGCAGATAAACAGGTCACGTTTACAGCCAAATAAGCATGAAGAAATCTAGAATTTTAGAAAAGAAGAAAACAAGTCTTCCCTTTAAATACTTTCTGGAAATTGAGAGGTCTAGCCATCATGACAGACCTTAGGGGTTCTCACAACCCTGGCAATGGTTTATTAGATAATATGATAGCCAAAAAAATAAAGAAGACAGTGAGTTTAATTTCATCAAAACACAAATGTCTTCTATAAAAAACCTTTTAGAGAATTAAACACTGAAAGCCACACGTGTGTATACAAACACATTCAGACACGCACAAGCAAATGCAGAAATACACATGATACACATCTGACTTAAATTATGTACATGTAACATAAGATAATTACATGTGTCACCTGTATAACAAAAGGCTGTCTTCATGTATCTCTGTGTGTAAGTGTAAGACAAAAACATGTTATTTGTCATATATGAAGATGCACACAACCCAAATAAAAGGGGAAATAACCCAACAAAAATTGGATAAATTATTGAACAGGACACGTCCAGAAGAAAGGCGGTGTGAAACTGTGTACCCCCATTATTCGTCATTAGGGAAAAGCCAGTTAAAACCACAGTGAGATTCCACTTTACATCAATGAGACTGGATGAAGTGGCAGACGATGTTTATTCCAAGTTTGTAAAAGGACGTATGGCCGTTGAATGCCTTAAACACTGGTGGTGATCGTCCAACAGGGATTGTTACTGGGTACTTTACCGATTCCTGTAGCTAAACATACACTTGCACTAGGAAGCAGCCACTCCACGCCTACCCGAGAGGACTGAGAGTGTACGGCAGCACAAAGGTTAGTACAGAACTACTCACAGCAGAGTTAGAGTCATCACAGGTGGGGAATAATAACACAGTTGTCCAGTGACTGCCGAAGTACGAATATTTATATCCCCATCGTCCTTTCACTGGGCCGTGAAAGATGTGACTCCTTGTGTATGTAGCCTGGTGGATACTTTTTTTTTTTTTTTTTTTTTTGGCGGTACGCGGGCCTCTCACTGCTGTGGCCTCTCCCGTTGCGGAGCACAGGCTCCGGACGCGCAGGCTCAGCGGCCATGGCTCACGGGCCCAGCCGCTCCGCGGCATGTGGGATCTTCCCGGACCGGGGCACGAACCCGCGTCCCCTGCATCGGCAGGCGGACTCTCAACCACTGCGCCACCAGGGAAACCCTGGTGGATACATTTTTAAAGTAATACGCTGAGTGAAAGAACCAGGAGAAAAAGGTGGCAGAGTGTGTAACTGTTTGAAGTTCGAGACCAGGTGGGAAAATCAGATCAGTTGTTACCTCTGGCTAGATCGGTAGACATTTCATAGTCAGAGAGAGAGAGGGAATTTTCTGGGGTGATGAAAAGGTTTTATGTCTTAACTGTGGTGGTGATTACACAGGTGTGCACATATGTCAACACTCACTGAACTTTGCCCTTCACAAGGGTGCATATAATTACAGATAAATAAGCTTCCATAAAGTTGATTTTTAAAAGTGTGCCCACATGTAATGTCAATTAAATGGGGCACCAACATTCTAAACATAGCAAACAACCAGGTTATGTATTCTTAAAAAAAAAAAATACTGAGAACTAACAGATACATGTACTGGGATAGGATATGTATGTGTGTGTGTGAGTGTGTGTATAATTATGTGTATACAATCAGTTGTATATTTTGTATAATAGATGATCAATTGTATATATTTATAAACCAATCTCTTCAAGCATAAATCTCTTAGTTATTTTTTCCTTAATGTTTTTATTCTTCAAAGTATGTGAAAATAGGGAGAGATTGTTGGATTACACGTATATAGTTAGAAATTAGGTCTTCAGAAATAGACTTCAATTTCTTTTATAATTTTTTGGTATCTGTTCTTCATTTTTTTATCATAGGAAAAGCTGCCCTTCTCCTCTATTTCCAATTTCTTTCAGTTCCTAACAGGTTAATAACTTTCTGTCCTTAGTTTCAAGCCTTTATGCTTGACTCTCTTCTGGACAGTAAATTTGCCCTGGTTATTTATACTGATAGAAATATTTCCTTTAGTCTTCTGTTTCCTCCTAGATTTCTTCCTTGCACTTGCCCTCTTTCTTTATACTGCCATTTTTTTTGAATTATTAAGCTGTATTTCTCAATGCCATCATACTTGGATTTAAAGGACAGATAAAAGGAAACATTAACATAAGTTACACCTACAATATAAATATGTATTTTAATCCCATTGACAAGAGATCTCTTTGATGCTTTTGGATACCTTATATTTCTTCGATTTAAATAATTCCTGCTGCTTCATTTCTTTATGTTTGGCTTCTGCTTAAACTTAAATGTTAGTGTGGGAATAACTGTTCTTTCAAGGACGAAATCATCAAATTATGTGTTTACATTTATTACTAATGTAACGTAAAGTTTAGATGTGAGAGAGACAGACACCGAGATCTACAATTCCTAAAATATTCTTATTTAGCTTAAAGCATTGCCGTTGATCTATATGGTGAAGCTGAAACTTCAGAATTAAATTTGAGAATCCAAACCTTGTTTCTTTTATATTTCATGAGTTCATAGGAGAAGCATAATCAGAAAGAAGTGGAATTTGACTGCTTCTGCATAACTCAATAGATACCCATTTCTGTTGTGGCGAAGTTGAAACTGAGAGTCGTTGGGCATATAAGAGTCTTCAGAACGAAGTCTGATATTTCTTTTCTAAATCTCTGCTTTTACAGTGACCTCCACACATGCTATCCCAGCTCCCTGATGCTATTTGCTATTTCCTGGGTTTTGAAATGAATGGGTGCCTCTGAGGATGGCCGTATTTCTCCCTCTTCCGAGCTCTTTGTTTAGAAATCCCAGTCCCCCTTCAAAGCATCCTGTGTGCGTCACATTCCTCATGTAATGTTTCAGACTCCCCGTGTTCCCACCCTCTGCAGCTTCCTGGTGCCGTCTTTCCACCTCATCCATAACATTATTGTAGAATTTCACGTACAGTATTGTTATTAGCATGTGAATCTGTATCCCTCACTCTCCTTTCACCAATGAAGGTCAGAAGCGTGTTTCTTCATCTTCTCTTATTCATTTGAGTTCTTAGTAAACCACCTGCAGTATAGTCAGCATTCCATGGGTGGTACTTGGGGCTCTGAGAGCTCTAATAAATTTGGTCACGATTGAACATCGCTGTGTGCAAGCCTTTCAGGGCAGAGCGCACTAGTGTCGTCTACCTGCCCACAGCTTCTGGGGCACAGTGGGAACCATCGCTCACCAATTACGCGTGAAGGATTCAAGCCCCTGGGTGGGACTGTCGGGGTCGAGGGCAGGATCCTCTTCCCCCTGCTGTGTCCCTCTTTCCTGTCATGAGTTGATGCCAGTGGAGCTTCTGGGACTCCTCCCTCAAAGCAAAGGCTCCAGGACATTCCCTGGAGGCCTAGAGCGGACCTGATCCCACAACTCCAAGACCCTTCTCAGCCCCATAACTCAGGGAGTCATGCTTTTCGACATATAATCCCGATAATTCCCTGCAAACATGCAAGCCAGACCCTCCCTCAGGCTGCGGGATTTATATGTGGTTTCCTTCTACGTTATTTTTGCTACTTGACAAAAAAGTTGAAGGCTGCTCTGTCATTTTCATCATCAAGATGAATATTACGCATATACACCTTGAATGGCCCGTTCTCACTGGTCTTCTCTGGGTTATTGGATGCGACGTAAAGGGTTTTCCATTCTCCTGAAAGGTGAAAGCAAAATTCTCTGCAGAAATTTTAGTTCCTCTCTTTTAATTTTGTCTGACATCATCCCTCAGGAGCTTCCTTTCTCTTTTGCACATCAGCACAAATTATCTAACTTTACTGAACAAAGCAGGATTTATAAGCTTGTGTGACTGCCCAAATCAGTGGTAAAGGAAGAAATGGAGATATTCCTGAAATAGCTTACACTGTGTTATCAAATGCAGGAACTGCAGTCCAGCTGGTAATTGGCTGGCTCACCTTCTCTTTTACAAGCAGAGTAGAAATGGACGAGGACCCAATTAAAAGACAATATAAATGCACAGAGACCGTGGAAGACATGTTCAGTAGAAGTGTATATGGACCCAGGTAATGGAGTAATTGTGAGTCGGAGGAGATGGCTAGGCTTTGGGGCAGATAAATTTGGATACACGTGTATAAAGCCCCAAAAGGGACACACACACACACACACACACACACACTCACACTCACACACACTCACACACACACACTCACACGCACATCCACATCCATAAAACAGCCGTCACACCCCCTTTTTCCAAGGAGCCTTTTGAGATCTTTCTTCTTCAGCCAGCCCCACCTCCATGAAATCTTAATAGCAGAAATAACTGTCTGTCTGGTTACATACACTGTTTGTGTCTGGGCTTTGTAGATACAAGAACGTGATTCTGTTTAACCCACAAGGAATCCCTTTTGGGCCCCTTTTAGGGGCAGTATTGCCACCACTGAGAATGCATGTCCTAGAAAAATGCCCCCTGATAATTGATTACGTGGATTCCACAGTGCACTGTATCGTTCCAGGGGGATCTCAGGCATTTGCTGGTGTAGCCAAAGCAGCCCCTACTCGTGCTTCATATTCTAATAATAGTTATTATTATTATTGCTATTATTATGTTTTAGTCTCAACTTCAGTATTGTTAGGGAGAAGTTTTCAGGCTCAGAAAGGGCCGGGCTCAGGTCTCCAAATGGGGATAGCAGGAGCAAGGGTCTTCATCTTGCCATGCAGTTTTCTCTCCAGAAATCTCTCCTCCCCAAGCCTCCTGTGCGCCCCTCGGGCCATCCAGAATCCCACAGATCCATCCATGCAGATGGGGAAAAATGCAAACCCTGGTCACACCTCCAGTGTCTGTGCTAACTTCAAGATACGCGTGTGGCCCGTTTCAATCATGAAAATAGGTATTGACCCAACTAGAGGAGACAGTCCCGTAGTTTGTACAAACGTCAGAGGGGCAGCTTCCCTCTGGAAGGGCAGGGACCACTGTCTCCCCCATTATCCGTGCACTGCTTTTAACGTGCATAGTGTCTGTCTGTTCTTTATTTTCGTCTCGGTGTGTGTATTTATTTTGCCACATGGCGGGTATGGCGTTCTTGTGGGGCCATGGCTCCGAGCTCCGTTGTTTGTCACCATGTTTACTGTCCATGGACTGTGGAATTGCTTCCCCTTCCCCGTGCCTGAGTTACAGTTCCATATTAGCTAGTCCCGCCTTTGAGGAAAAAGCCACTCTCAGCACAAATAAATCGCGCTGGAAATGTATGAGAGCTTCCTCTGAAATCCTGCCTAGCAGGTTACCTGCACTCAAGGACAGCACTTAATGAACCTTCCTAAATTGTAGCCATCTGGTGACTGTGTTAGGAGACAAATTCAGTGTCTGTGGAATGAATGGGTGTCTCAGATTTTTAAAAAATAACTATTAAAAAGTACAGCAGATGTTCAGTGTCTTGGAATAACCTATAATGGAAAAGAATCTGACAAAGAATGTGTATGTATGAGAACCTGCCGTATAGCACAGGGAACTCTACTCAGTGCTCTGTGGTGACCTAAATGGGAAGGAAATCCAAAAAAGACGGGATAGATGTGTACGTAGAGCTGATTCACTTTGCTGTACAGCAGAAACTAACACAACATTGTAAAGCCACTGTACTGCAGTGAAAATTTTTTTAAATGTATGTATGAAGAGTGATAGTATGTATATATATATAACTGGATCACTTTGCTCTACACCCGAAGCTCACGCAACATTGTAAATTAACTATGCTCCAGTTTCAAAAAGTACAGCAGAGAGCAGAGTAGGCACTTACCCCATGCACACTGTCCAGAAAGTGGGTATTTTCACAGGTGCCAATACCCAGGGTTCAGCAGGTCTCTGTTGAGCCCAGGCTGGGGGAAGGCCATTGTTCTAGGCTTGCAGCAGAGAAAACAGCGGCCCACACAGGTACAGATCCACAGAGCTTCTGTTCCAAGAGGGGAGACAGGAAACAGAGGAATAAACCCACAGTGTAGGAGATTGATGAGAGTTATATAGAAGCATAACCCAGGGCACCTGGGCAGAGATCTGATGAGTGGAAGACAGTAAGTCATACAGTCGCTTGAGTGAAAGGATTCCCGAGAGAGTGACTACTAAGTCTAATACCTTTTCTTCTTTTAATTGTTAATTTTGGTGAAATATACAGAACTTGAAATCGATAGAATGAAATTGTATGTAGATAGACAAGTAGCTAGCTAGGTAGATAGATCCTATTAAATGTTATATTATAGTATATAATTTACCTAAATTTATCTGTCATCTATGTTTGCACATACATATACAGTAATAAACTTACTTAAAATTTACTGTCATCTCCATATAACATACAAAGAGAATCAGACTCTGTGAAAAATGTACAATGTATGTTCTTTACCAGATATACTTCTTGGATATAAAGATGCAAACACACTGGAAAGGAATATACCATGAAAATCCTAAAAAAATCATTTTGGAGAAAGAAAACTTTTCTGGCTTTTTCAGTGTTTCTTTAAAGAAAACAAAACAAAACAAAAACGCTTCAGGCAGTGGGACACTGAAGTATATATGATATAAAATTAGGAAATGTTACCTTTCACTTATCCTGGAAACATTTTCACATGCCATAAGGGTTAGGTGTGTAGCCATTTGTTTCTCTAATGAAGGAAATACTTGTTCTGATCCAACAGGATAATAAAACTTCTCTTATCTCCCCCGAAGATAACTGGTTAGGACTCAGACTTATCTTTTGGTTAAGCCCCAAGGCCCCTAGAAGACTGGTATTCACTTGGGGTAGTTACACTTCAAGGAGGAATGATCCCATGACCTTATGGCCATTGGTAGGGATAAAAAAGGCAGGTGTCTCAGGCTCCTGGGGAGGTTTCATTTACGTTCCAAAGGCTGGAGGAAGGAGCCACTCCTTCAGAGGACAGCTTCCCCTTTGACTTGTCCACACAAAGAAAACTCATTTTTCCTGCCCCCCCCCCCCCCCCCGCCCCGGGCGTTAGGCTTTCCTTTGAACAATTGACTTGTTTCTCATTGCATCCCCCCTGGGTGAGGACTGGGGCAAACCCCAGGAATGCACTTACTATTTCCTGTGAGATTCTTCACTGGAAATCCACCTCTGAACCAAGACACCTTGTGTGCACATTCAGGATAAAATTAATAAAAACCCAGCAAACACTGAGTTTAAGTAAGCTGCTATGGCTGTAGTAATATCAGACAGAATTAGCAAAACATGCAAGAAAGGGGGGAAAAAAGGAGCAGTGGAGAAGAGTAAAGGATGAAACACACCAGGAAGGTGTAGCAATCCTAAAAGAGCACATGAGGAACACTAAATCCTGAAATCACCGGAGCAGACATCGACAGAACTACGATTGCAAAATTACAGAGGGAGAGTTCAGCACACTTCTTTCAGGACTGAGAGAACATTTCAATAAATGATCACAAAAGATATAAAACATTTGGAAAACAAGATTCATCAAGTTTAACTAATTATTCTGTCTAAAACATTTCGCAGAACAATGGGAGAATGCTTGAACTTTAAAAAAGCAAACCAACATTTTCTATTTGCTGAAACTTCGAGGGAGTCTCACAAATGACACAACAGTAAAATCATACAGATTATTGTGCATTTAACATTGAATTTAGTACAGCATAAGTAAAAAGAGAACTGGAACATGCGTATATATTTGGAATTTAGAAAGAATTATTTTAAAAAAGGTGGATCCAAGAAAAAATAATTGGAAATTTGAAAATATTTTGAACTTATTGGGAGGATATATATTACGCTTTGATCTAAATGTTTTCGGCATATCTCTTGGGATTCTTTTAGCCACCCTCTGAAATAAGGGCCCTTATTATCCTTACATTACAGATGAACTTGACAACACAGGTGTTACTTTGCGGTAAGGCATAAATCAAATTACCCGTAAATATTGAGGTAATTTATAAGCTGTTTAAATAACAATTGGTCATAAATTCTCAGGGCTTCCCTCTGTACCTCGCAAGTCACATACAGACAGGAGAATTGTGGAGACACAGAAGCATTTTTGAAATGTGGTCTCTAACGCTTAGCAAAACAGAAAGCCCCCGGTGAGTTTTGAGTGGAGAAAGGTCATGCTGTAACGTTAACTTTAATCAGATTGTGTATTTCACTTCTTAACAGCGGCGGAGCCGGGTGAGACCACTCAGGGGTCTTGTTGGAAATCAGAGCAATGGATGAGAGGGTGGTATTTGTTCCTGGTGGTCCTGGTATTAGTAATGACTTATGTTTGGTTTCTGCAAACACTTTGAAATAGAGCCTCCGTCAGGTGCTTGCAGATTGAGCACAGATCGGGAGAGAGGAGGAACAGCCAGAGATGCAGATGTCTGCCTGCAGGCTTCTGACACTCAGAAGATGGACCTTGGGTCATTTTGGGGCACGTGGCGGAGTCTGTGTGTGGACACGTGATGTGTGAGAACATACCAGACGTCTTCCTCAGCCCCCTTGGCTGGTGGCCCCAGCACCCAGCGTCAGTGGTAGTCGACACGGGTCAGTGTTTATTTCAGCCTCCCGGCCATGCACGCGGCAGCTCGTGGAAGGCTCTGCTCCATGTTTCCTCATTCCAGGACACCAGAGGAGAAATAGCTCTTTCTGTGGGAAGTGCCCATTCTCGGGGCAAAGGGAAAAACAGGAGTCACCGAACCCCACGATGACATTGCAAGTTTCTTCTCAGAGGTGGCATGTGGCATGTCATTAGGTCAGAACTTGACGTGATCCGTCATACTTCACGGTGTGGAGATGGCTGAAATGTGGGTGCATCCCGGTCACTCATCATGTCGGCTCCTGTCCGTATGACATCCATAAGCCCCACCCTCCCCTTGGCTTTGAGGTGCGTTCCAGAGAGACATGAAAAGGAGAGATAGGGGTACTCTTGTCTAGACAACTCTCTTGAAGAATTTGGCAAGAGAAGGAGAGAGAAGCGTGGCATATTTGGAGAGGAATAGGTGCTAAAGTCACTTTTTTAATTGAGGAATAATCAAAATAAATATCAACAGTATAATATGATTCAGAAGAGAGAGGAACAATCAAATATAGCAAATACATGTTTCTCAAGCCCCATAATATTGTTTGCAAATCTAAAACGCATTCTTTAATAATTGCTCATGAAGCTTGTATTAGGGTTCTCCAGAGAAACAGAACGAATGTAAGATATATATAGTAAATATATATTAAACATAATAAACGTCTCTAATATAAATATATAAAATATTTAATATATATTATATTACATATAATTTTATAATAGTATAATGTATACTTTTATATAATGCATAATATACTTTCATGTTAACCATGTTGATTATAAGTATATATAAAATTCAAGTTGAACCAAGCAGAGGATTTTTGCATGCATAGAGAAACTTAGTGAAAATTTTAAATGTCTCCTTACTGGTGTGAAAGCTCACACTAATCCATCCTTTGAAGGTCTCACTTATTCGTATCTTACGGTTGAGCAAAGCAAAACAAAAACACCAGAGAAACTACACACCCCACGTCTCTCTATAAATGTGGGGAAGGGCAGATTTTCAGAAGTTCCAAGGAAACACATCTAATTTTCACCAGTTCTGTGCAAGGGTTCCAGGACATTGCAAGACCCTGATTTTCCTGTATAGCGCTGATGAAAGATAAATAAGTTCCGCTTGTAAGTTGAGTTACAATAGCCTGTTGGCTTCCTATTCATAACATACTTTCAGTGAGAGCTGGTAAATGGCCAAGACAGTTGTTTCCAAGGAGGGAGCAGTTGGTTGAACAGGGTTGTTTATTTTTCTTCAGGGGAGAAAGAAAAAAAGATCGCTTGCTATTTTTAAAATAAATATTTCAGAGGTTTCAATAGTTTGTGCAAAATAGACTAAATTTCCCCCTGCCTTTTCCATAAAGTATTAATGGACAGCTTTGGCATAGGCTAAAATGGAAAGCCTCCGACCCCGATCTTTTCTGGCCTGTTTCTTTTCAAAGCGCTTCCATTTCAACTCATTTGCTGTGCAAAAGTATTGCAAACAAAGCAAGCATCGTGACCACTGAAGAGGTACAAATATTGTGATGTTAGCCACCACTTAGAAAATTCCAAAGTCTTCCCAGGGAAAACTTCTCCCCCAAAGTCCATGTAAACCTTGTAAGGTCACAGCTGACCGGGTCCCCAGACCCTCCATGACCTCACAGGCTCTGTAGCCCTCCACCCGGGACACACACTTAATCTCCCAGTGGCAGAAGCATGGTCATCCCAAGGTGTCTGCCCTTGCCCTTCTTTCTGTGTGGAGCAATGTTCCTTCGATTATGTTAAGGCGTCCTCCTTCAAACCTGTAGTCTGTCGCAGCTGTTCTCTCTATTTTATTTTGTGCACCACGACTCATCGACATCTGACCTAATAGCCATGTATTTACTTGTTTGCGTGCTTTTCCCAGACGAATGGGAAGCTCCCCAGGAGAAGGAAGGGTCTTCTAAGCTTCCTCAATACTTTCTACCAATGTTTATAAAAATGCCCAGTAGACACTTGCAGAAGGACGGCAGAAAGCTGTGGTTTCTAAGAGGTCCCCAGCTCTGTCCCATGCTTCTCTCCACCTTCCCGGTGCCCACACACAAGCCTACTGCTGTGTCACAGGACCATCTTCGTACAGAAAACCTCCTTGGCTGGTTCCCGCAAGGACCCTGCTCCTGTAGGTTTGTCAGGAATCTTAGCAATGATGTTGTGTGTCACCGAGAAGGGTCGTGTCACAGTGTACCCAATCTTCATCCTGCCCATTTTTTCTGAAACTCATTCTTCCTTTGCTACCTCTTTACTTTTATTAAAATTAGGAAGCAGGGACTTCCCTGGTGGCTCAGTGGTTAAGAATCTGCCAGCCAATGCAGGGGACACGGGTTCGAGCCCTGGTCTGGGAAGATCCCACATGCCGTGGAGCAACTAAGTTCGTGCGCCACAACTGCTGAGCCTGCGCTCTAGAGCCCGCGAGCCACAACTACTGAGCCCGTGTGCCACAACTACTGGAGCCCGTGCTCCGCAACAAGAGAAGCCACTGCATTGAGATGCCCACACACTGCAACGAAGAGTAGCCCCTGCTCGTCGCAAGTAGAGAAATCCTCTGTAAAGCAACAAAGACCCAACACAGCCAAAAATAAATAAATTTAAAAAAAAAAAAGGAAGCATTTCCCAGATGTCCGGCATCTCTCTAAAGAAATCATAGAGCACTGAAAATTAATCTGAAAGCATATATATTCTGTATTGATTTCTTTCAGTGATTTATGATTTCATATATTCATATATCTACTATTTCCTTCATCTTGTGCTGGGTTTAATTTGCTCTTTTTTTAGATTCTTAGAGAAAAGTACGTTGATTTTAATCCTTTACAAAATCTCATAGGGGCGTATAAAGCCATAAATATCCCTCTAGCTGCTGCTTTAGCTACATCTCATTTTTAATAGGTTGGGTTTTTCATGCTTCTTGTCCTTCTATGACCCATGTTGTACAAAGCAGAACTATGTCTCTTAAATTGCCAAATATTCAAGGATTTCCCAGGTCGTTGTTTTCATTGATTTTTAACTTAATTCTGTTTTGATCCAAGACTACACTTGATAGAACTCCAGTCTTTGAAAACGTGTTATGACTTATTTCATGGCCCAGAGTATGTGACCCTTGTGGGTGTTCCATGTGCCCTTGAGGAGAGGATGTGTTCTACGCTTGGCGGAGGTCAGTTATTTCAAGGTGTCGGAGGGGGCAGCTCCCATCACCTCTGCCCTTAGTGACACTTTATTTGTTACACCAGTTACCGAGAGGGGAGGGTTGAACTCGGAATCTGTAACTGTGGGTTTGTCCGTTTTCAACGTTAGATCTCTCAGAATGGTGCTCCCTCTGTTTTGAATCTCTGTTATTTGCAGACATACATCTGTAATACGGTTATATTTTCCTGATGATTTAACCCCTTATCATTAGTGATCCTTGATACTCATATATTCCTGAAGTCTATCCTGTGTGGTTTTTTTTTTCTTTTTTTTTTTTGCGGTACGCGGGCCTCTCACTGCTGTGGCCTCTCCCGTTGCGGAGCACAGGCTCCGGACGCGCAGGCTCAGCGGCCATGGCTCACGGGCCCAGCCGCTCCGCGGCATGTGGGATCTTCCCGGACCGGGGCACGAACCCGCGTCCCCTGCATCGGCAGGCGGACCCTCAGCCACTGCGCCACCAGGGAAGCCCCATCCTGTCTGGTTTTAACACAGTTGCTTTAGCTTTCTTATGCCTCGTGTTGCATTGTAGATGCTTCCCATCCACTTATTTTGTTTTATTTTTATTAATTAATTTATTTTAACATTTATTTATCTATGTGGCTGTCCCGGGTCTTAGTTGCGGCAGGCATGAGGGATCTTACTTCCCTGACCCGGGATCACACCCGGGCCCCCTGCATTGGGAGTGTGGAGTCTTAACCACTGGACCACCAGGGAAGTCTCGAATCCACTTCTTTTAAACTTAAGGAATTCTTGTAACTACTGTGCATCTCTTCTAGGAGCGTGATGTTGGATTTTAACCTTTACTGAGTGTGTGTATTACGCAGATGTATGAATGTGTTTATGTCAACTTGTACTTTTCATCTAATTTGCTGAGGTCTAATGCATACAATGGACTACCTCCACTTAATTTTTTTAAAATATTTTTTGTTGTTGAAGTATAATTGATTTACAGTGTGTGTTAGTTTCCGTTGCACCACAGAGCGATACAGTTATACATATATATGTATCCTTTTTCAGATTCTTTTCCCGTATAAGTTATAATAGAATGTTGAGTAGTGTTCCCTGTGGTATACAGTAGGTCTTTGTTGTTTATTTTATCTATAGTAATGTGTCTGTTAGGAATTTGGGACTACATCCACTGAAAGTGCACAGTTTAGTGAGTTTGAAAAAGTTGTATAATTAGCGTAGCCACACGCCCACCACAGTCAACGCACAGAACCCCCGTAGAACCCCAGACATCCCCGCATGTCCTTTTTCAGACAGAACCTTCTGCTGTGCGTAGCCCTAAGGCAACCATTGGCGTGTTTTCTGTCACCGTACACGCTTCAGAATGTCAAATATAGGAAAGAAGACAGCATGTACTTTTTTGTGTCTGTCTTTGTGGCTCAGCAGGTAACTTAGACACTCAACCACGGAGATGCAGGTATTGACGTGTCCAGCCGTTCCAAAGCCGAGTCCCATTCTCCTTGTGTGTAAAGACTCCACTTTTTATCTCGTCGTGTTTTGTTGGATGTCCGCTTTCTTTCCAGTTGACGCTGTCTGGAGTATACGTGAACGGATTCGTGTGTGATTCTGGTTTTCGTTTCTCTTGAGTTAAGGACATAGGAAGGGGATTGCTCGGTTGTTTGGTAAGATGATTTTTTATATAGACGTTATTTTTCAGACCAATTCTAGGGTCACAGCAGTATCGAGAGGAAGGGACAGACAGTTTCCGTACCCCCACTCCCACCCAGACACAGCCTTCTCTGGTGTCAGCAGCTCCCACAGATGGTACAGCTGTTGTAACTGATGAACCTACACTGAAGCGTCATCATCACCTCAAGTCCCTAGTTTGCATCGGGCTTCACTCCTGGTGTTGCCCGTTCTGTGGGTTTGGACAAGTGTCAAATGACACGTGTCCCCCATTGTAATGTCATCCAGGGGAGCTTCAGTGCCCTCAAGATCCTCTGCGCTGTGTGCTCAGCCCTCCCTCCTAACCCCTGACAAGCACTGATCTTTTTATTGTCCTCATGGTTTGGGGTTTTCCAGAATGTCCCATAGTTAGAATCACACAGCCTGTACTGTTTATAGCACCATCATTTATAATTGCCCAAACTCAGACGCAGCCAGGATGTCCTGCAGTAGGTGAGTGGACAAAGAAACCGTGCTCCATCCACAGAAGGGTCTGTTACTCAGCGCTAAAAAGAAATGAGCTTCCAAGCCATAAAAAGACATGGAAGAATCTTCAGTGAATATACTAAGTGTACGTTTGTTTTTTTTAATTTACGCATACTGTCAGCCTGTTCAAGCCAGCAACCATTGGCATCTTAATTAGCACTCTCTGCGTTAGAGTTTTCCAGTAAGACAAAACACTATAGATCATTCAGTCTTAATTTTCACACATACATATAAAACTTCCAGCTTCTGTCTATCGTCTATTTATCATTTAAGTACCTAGATAATCTTTAACTTTTGCCCAGTTCACTTGTAATCCTTGTAATATCTCACTCTCGTGTTTTTTCAAACAGCCATGCATTTCAAAATACGCCTTGGTGTCCAGATAAATTATATCCAGAGATTTAAAGCTGTCAGTTCTCATCATCACAGCTTTCAGGCCACTGATCAAATTAGAAAAGAATGATCTTCCTTTTACAAATGAAGCTGACAGTGTGGCCACTGCCCGTCAGACATGCTGTCCCCACTTCACTTCTGCTAAGCATCAAATCTAGGATTTGAATTTCCAGTGGCCAAGGCCATTCTGGGGTTCTGCCTTAATTTAAGAAATTTTATCCACCCACCGTCCAATTATTTCTCTACCATTTTCAGAATTCTTTGCCATAATCGGGATCTTACGGTTGCCCCACGTTCTCAGGAATCGACCTCCGCCAATGTTCCCCAAACGTGCTTCTTCAGATCGCGTCCATTTCCAGACCTACAGCGCAGGGCAGAACTGCAGGACAAGCCGTTGTGCGGTGTCCTGGCGTTGAATGTTGTCGTATCCTGCTTCCTTTTCTTGACATCTCATCTCCTAGAGTCATCTCCATCTACTGCTCGCCTTTCTCATCTTCCATTCGTTCCTCAGCCCGCTCAAAATGAACTTCCTTATCCTCTCACAGCTGAAGAGTCTCTTGCCAAAAATCACACATTGTTGCTTTCCACGCTTGCAGTTAAAATCTTGCTTTCTCGTGGTCCCTTGCTATTAAATGTCGCAGCTGTATTCTGAATCTCTCTGCCATCTCTACAGCTGCTGTTAGCATCCTGCCTTTTCTACCTCTGCGTCCGTCCACTCCCATGCATGTCCGGGGTCCCTGAGTTTCTAGCGACTGTGTCCATGAGGTGTGCGGTCTCCAGAGCCTTGGCAAGATACATGCTGCACCTTCTGCCACAAACCACCAGCCCTTACCTAGTGGATGCCTTATCATCCTCAGTGCGTCCAGTCCGATGTCATCTCCTTCCAGAACATTCTCTTACACTTTTATTCCCATTCACAAAGCCCTGTCCTATATGTATGCATCCTGCATAAAAATATACCAGTATTGTAATGAAATAATTCCTTTCCTTTCTCCATCACTTGATTACTTGAGGGCACAAATGAGGAGCTTGTCAGATTTCCACTTGAATCTCCCTGCCTGAAATAAGACTTTAAAAAAAAAATTTTATTTATTTATTTTTGGCTGCGTTGGGTCTTTGTTGCTGCATGCGGGGTTTCTCTAGTTGCGGTGAGCAGGGGCTACTCTTCGTTGCGGTGCATGGGCTTCTCATTGCGGTGGCTTCTCTTGTTGCGGAGCACGGGCTCTAGACGCGTCAGCTTCGGTAGTTGTGGTGCGCGGGCTCAGTAGTTGAAGCTCACAGGCTTAGTGGCTCTGCGGCATGTGGGATCTTCCCGGACCAGGGCTCAAACCCATGTCCCCTGCATTGGCAGGCGGATTCTTAACCACTGCTCCACCAGGGAAGTCCCTGAAATAAGACTTTAAGGGTTCACATGTTATTGATCATTGAAATGATATTGATTGAATGAGTTACCTCGATGTTAATAAGCTATATTTATTAACTAGAACAGAAGTGTACAGTACCCGTACAGCTACCTGGAACCAGGAAAGTGAAGTAGGGACACATCTAATGACCATGGCAAAGAATTGTTACAGTGAACACCAGTTCAGTAAAACACATCAGTACTTCGGAGTGATGGCAACGTAAATTTAACCCAGATTGTTCATAACGAAAGCGAAATTGAACCAAGAGCTCACCCAACCCTGCAAACTATCTCTTTTCCTTTGAATTATTCTAATTCACACTGGGAAAAATGATGATATTTTGAGCAGGGAATTTTCTGAACTATCCCACTAGATTCTGCCCCTGAATCATAACCTCAGTAAGTGTCATGGTAAGAAGTCTGCTCTGACCATACTGCTAGGTCTACATATTTTAGAGTGACAGCAGTAATGATAGACAAAACAGGAAAGAGGTGGAGGAGCAATTATACAGAATAATGAGGAACTAATACCCAAAGTCTGAAGGAAGCGTATGGGTGTAACATTATAACCTACTTCAGGACAAGGATCTTGGCGTATATAAAAACAAGGTTGAAGAGTTTTAAAAACAATACATTTTATACATCACTTTCTAGAACACTTACACATCTTTATAAAGCAATTCACACCCATGAAGGAAGAAAACAAAGTCAAAATACAATCACTCAAAAAAGATGGCAAGAAGACAGCAGAATGTGGTCGTGAACCAACATAACACTGTCATGAAGAGAGAGTAAAAATCACAGAAATGGAAATGAAAAGAAAAGCAAGAAAGAATATAACCTGTAGGGAAAATAATGAAGAGACAGAGAGGATAGGTGTAAGAAAAGTCAATGCAATGAAACAGAATAAAAAGACATTAAAAAGACTTTGAGGGATATATCTATCAAAAAGACCAATATAAGCATAATTGTCCAGAAAACAGAAAGCCAAAATGATGATATATATCAGTTATTACAGATTAATCCCCCCAAAATGTCAGAAATAACCTCACACTTGAAATCATTCTTTGGAAAGACCCATGTTATGTCAGGAAAGTTAATCTGTCATAAGTTAGACAAAGTATTGGCCATGGTAGACAAGTAAAGTATTGGCCATGGTAGACAAGTATCGTTGGCAAAAAGATTAAACTGATTTATAAGTATTAAAATTTATATAGGCCTCAGCTTCTCTGTAGTAATATGCAGTCTTATTAATAACTGATCATTCGTGAGTCACAAATCTTCAATATATTCAATACAGTAAAATCCTGATTTTTAAATAGGGAAAATGCATAAATGTCTACCCTAAACAAGGGGCGAAACTAACCAAACAACAACAGAAAATAATGAAACCAAATTAAATATGTGTAGCCCAAAGGCACCATGTACTTACAGAGGAAATGCTAAGGGAAATACCCATTAAAGTGAGGAAAAACAGAAAAAATGCTTATTCTCACTGTTATCAACATTTACCATTGCTGAAGTTGGAGGAATCAGCAGTGCAAATAGGCAATACAAAGGCATAAAAGTGTAAGAAATTCCCACAACTCAATAGCAAAAAAAACCCCAAGTAACTTGATTAGAAAAATGAGCAAAGGGGGCTTCCCTGGTGGCTCCGTGGTTAAGAATCCACCTGCCAACGCAGGGGACACGGCAGCTGGTCCGTGGCAGCCATGCGCAGGGGTCTGTAACAGCCCGGTTCGCAAACAGGAAATGAGGTGTGGATTACATTGTGAGACATGAGCCTTCAGACACAGAAAGAACAAGATGTTTACATTTGTAAATGAAACGGATACCTTCATGTGTGACTGTGTGTGTGTGTGTGTGTGTGTAGAGTGTGAACACTTGCTTTTCTGTGACCAATAGAACAGAGCGCCTAATGCATTTATGTGATAAAATTGCTAATATCTCTGAGAAGACCTTTCCTTTACTTTTCTCAGTTGCTTTTGCCTCAAGACGATTTCTATATCCTTTCGCTTTCAGAAACTCTACTTGACTGCAACACAGTAATGTTGAACAGAATAGAATTGAAATGAAATGAAACAATGATTTTCTTTTTACAAACATAATTTCAGTTAGGAAAAAAAAAATCACATTCCATTAAGTATAAGGTCCGAAACCGTGTGTCAGGAGCGTTCATGAAATTATGTGTATGGTTGTTAAGTCTTAGAATCTCTTAGGCAAATATTCGCTGTTTCAGAACAGAGCGCTTTTATACATATTTGTTGTGCTGAATAAATGACTCTGACTGTCAATATCATGTGATGAGACGTGTTTATAGGCAATTTGAGGAAAATGGTTGCCTGTTACCTTTAATCTCTTATAATATTGTAGGGGAGGGGGGATTTCCCCTTCTACCCCTCTTGAGTCCTTGTGGCTGGACTTATAATAAAATTAACACAAGACAGCTGAGCAGGAGAAAAAGAAACACATTTTAATTTGTGTGCACAGAGGTCTCCTAGAAATGGGACCTAAGAAGTGGCCAAAGCAGGTGGCTTTTATACTTTTTACACAAAGGAACAATACATTTGTGAGGCATCAACAGGACAAAGGAACACCGGTGTTTAGTTAATGAAGAATCTAATCAGAGTTCGGGCTTGAGGCAGTCAGTTAAAGAAAGAACAGGCTTCTCAGCCCAAACTCCCTGTCTCTGGCCGTAAGGATGTCCTTCTGTGTCCAGATGCAGGGAGGGAACCTTTCACGGGGGGGATGTATTTCCTGCTTCAGGGGGACAGAGAGGAGGGTCAGAGTGTCCTTCCTGCATCGGCTGTTTCTTAAGTAACTTTAATTCAAAATAACCAGTATGCCAGGAAGGCGCATTTTGGGGTGGCCTGCCTGCA
Organism: Grampus griseus; assembly: GCF_964374135.1. Lineage (NCBI taxonomy): Eukaryota > Metazoa > Chordata > Mammalia > Artiodactyla > Delphinidae > Grampus > Grampus griseus. The sequence continues at coordinate 1,215,716 of NC_138999.1, forward strand.
CCCCAGCAATATCTATTCCTATTGTGGACACTGAGCAGGACAGTGCAATCCATGTATAAGAGTAGCATTCTTCAGTACTCAGCCATGAAAGAGAATGAAATAATGCCATTTGCAGCAACAGTGGATGGACCTAGAGATGATCATAGACAAATACCCTATGATGTCACTTACATGTGGAATCTAAAATATGACACAAATGAACTGATCTACGAGACAGAAGCAGACTCGCAGACACAGAGAACAGACTTGGGGTGGGCCAGAGGGCAGGGGGGAGGGATGCACTGGGAGTTTGGGATTAAAACATACACACTACTATAGGTAAAATAGGTAATCAACAAGGACCTACTGTATAGCGCAGGGAACTGTATTCACTATCCTGTGATAAACCATAATGAAAAAGAATACAAAAAAAAAAAGGTATGTATGTGTATAACTGAATCACTTTGCTGTAGAGCAGAAATCAACACGTTGTGAATCAACTATACTTCAGTTAAATAAAAGAACAGTATCCTTCAAGTAAAGGATATCATTACATATTTGTGCACTCGCGCGCGCGCACACGCACACACACCCCTTTCTTCCAGGTAATGATATAACTGGATGAATAAAGGCGTCCGCAGGCGTTCTGTGACGTGCATGATTCTAATGAAGCCTAACTCATTGCGTGTAGAACGGTGTCGCTTTACAGACACTTTTTAAAGCACCTGAACGATTTGATGAACATGGAAAGCCTGGAAGAAGGAGAGCTTCTATTTTCAGTTATAAAGAATTATCTGTAAAGGAGGGTCATTACTGACCTATTTTTAATACCGAGCAGCAGAAGAGGCAGGTTACTAATTTGAGAGAATCACCACACCTTATCAAAAGGAAAACACATGGCCATCTAGTGCAGAGCCAACAGAAAGCTTGGACTGTGTAGCAAATATTTAAGGTATACCTGGCATTATATTATTTTATTCTGTTTGCACTGTCTGCTTTCCATGTTTCTCCTAAGTCGTCAGAAATGATTTAACAATATCTTGTTAGTACTGTTCTTATTTGAAATGTAACCAATGAATGTAATATGAACTTTTGTGGAAAACTGAGACTCCTTTTTAGACGTGGCGTTATTGGCACCAAGAAAACTGTTTCACTTGAAAACACATATAATGTGGACATTCACTGTAGTCATTTTTTTAAGTGCCAACGAGACAAAATATTTGCTGTCAGGGTGAGAGATTGCATTTCTTATTTTCCACCTATTTTTATATCTTGAAATATACAGTGTGTTCTCTTTAGGAAGCTAGTGATTAAGAAAAGTAAAAACACAGAAACAGAAGGCGAGGTGGAATGTATCACTTCTGTTTACCTGCAGGAAATTATGTAATAGACAAAATAATAAAAGTAAGCACAATCTCAAATAGCTTTAATTCTGTATCAAGGACTTTTTTTTCTTTTTCCCTCAACATCGTTTATTTCATTCTTCACCACTAAATATTGTAAAACTGTGGTGTGTCATTTAAATAATATATATTTTATTGAAGTACAGTTGATATTCAATGTCATGTTAATTTCAGGTATACAGCGCAGTGGTTCAGTTACATACACATAACTTTTTGGGATTCTTCTCTCTTCTAGGTTATCACAGAATACTGAGCAGAGCTCCCTGCGCGCTACAGTAGGTCCTTGTTAGTTGTCTGTTTTATATGCAGTAGTGTGTCTGTGTCCGTCCCAGCCTCCCAAGACATGTTTACACTTTGAATGGAACTGTTCATTTCTTTAGATTTTACTTTTCTGCCCAATTCTAAGACTGAAAGCACAGCTGGGACAGAGCCTCAGTGTTGTCAAATCTGGGCTAGAAATGGACCTGGGAATGACTGTCAGTGACACCTGTGTTGCTGGACATCCCTTGGGAATTAGAAACAAAGGATTAGGATGAGGGGCCCCTGGGGGAACGCTGGGGACCCAGCTCAGCATTGCCGACTGCACTCTCTAGCTCCTCTTTCGTAACCTCCCATCTCTCATTAGCTGTACCCTCATCTGACACCTATGCCTCTTGCACACGAATGGGCTCCTACATCTCGGAATCGTGTCTTCTGACTCCACCGAGGCTGCTGTCAGGAACTCCGATACATCCCCTTCTTCTCAAAGGTGTGGTCAGGGTCCCTACGAGTAAATTCTGCTTGACAATTAGTGGCACCCCCAGAAAAAAATCATAAGATAAAAATCCCTCCAGATAGCATGAAACATCGCAGACCCAGAGAATTCTCTCTCATCCCGAATCATTTCATTAACCAATTAAATGAATGTCCTACCTTACATGTGAGAATTTTCTCCATTAAAAGAATGTGTACAAATTTTCATAGAAATAGTCGATACTTTATACTTCTTTTGTTATTGTTCTCTGATGCCAGAGTTATCTATTTTTTGTTCAATTGCATGTTTACAGCAAAATACAAGTCATTATAGATATTGACTATGATTTAGTAGGCGGGGGTCCTTGGGGGAAGGAATTAGGGGAGAGAGAGAGAGAGATACACCTTGGAGATTCGTTGCTGAGAGAAGAGAGACAAAAACAAAGAAAAAAGCAAGTAGTGAAAATCATCAGTCCTGCAAGATCAAGGCTGTGTCGCAAGTGGCGCTCTCCCTGTAAAACAAAACCAGCAAAAACCAAACAAAACCCACACAAGTTGTTTTTTTAGGATTCATGATTAGGGATCCTCTGAAACCTCTATGACCCAGGGCAATAGCTCTAAATGGCCCAAAGGCAAAGGCAGAATCCGGTCGAGTTGTTCCTTTGTAAGTTGCCGTGAGTCTAACTTAAATATGCCTTTGTTCCTGGTCTTTTTAGATCTTCCCTTTTGCTATTTTGTCTCACTGTGATGAGTCTACCTACTGCCTTTTTTTGGTTTCCTTTCCATTTTTGTGGGTCCATGTTTTTCTCCAGTTCTGGAAAATCCTTAGCTATTAAATCTTTGAGTGCTGCCCATTTCCTAATTTGCGTATTCTCTTCTGTTGTGACTGATGAGATGTGTGTCGGATCTTGACATTTTCTGCTTCCTATGTATTTTTCTCATAATTATATCCCCGAACTGCGTTTTCCAGTCCTTTTCTATTTTCATATTCGTTCCCTTAAGCTATGGATAAATTGTTACCCATCTTTTGGATTTTTAAATTCAAAGATTTTCTAAAATGTCAGTATTGTTCTTTTTGACGTGACACCGATTGCTTTCAAAAGTGATACTCACACCCTCAGATTTTTCCTTATCCTCTGAATGCTTTTAAACATTCCAGACCTGGCTTTTATATTCTTTGTAGGATAATCCCAATTATAGTATGGCTTTGCAGTCCCGAATCCTCTGTTTTTGTCACTCAGAGAGGCTTCTCCTCTTGGATGTTGGTTATTTATTTTGTGATCTCATCTTTGATTCAATATAATTGCAGCATCTGTGCCCTCGGTGGGAATTGCTTTCTTCCAGAGAGATTTGCTCTGGCTTCTGCCGGAAGCTAAGATAAATACTGACCTAAGACCAGTTTAGCTCCTGCCAAGAATGCTGCCTGCTAGAGGGCTCCCGGGTCCTGCTCACCCATCTTGTTTGATGGGCCTCAGCCTGAATCGCCAGGTTCCTTCCACAGTGTTCGTATTTAATCCCAAACACACACACACCAAACAAACAAAAAAATCTGACCTTGCCCACAGCCTACGTTTCGGTTTCAACTCATCGGATTTGCTTTTCATTGGTTGTTTCGGTTTCACATTGTTTGGGGTTCTTGGGATTTTCTTTCTTTTTTAAAAACTCTTATTCTATCGGGGTAGGAACACTTCACGCGAGCTCTGTCCTCTTAACAAAAATTTAAGTGGATGGTATTGCTGACTCAAGGTACGCTGTTGGACAGCAGAGCTAGAACTCACCTTGCTTACCTGAAACTCTGTGCCCTTTGATTCCAAACTCCCCATTTCCACCTCCTCCCAGCCCCAGGCAGCTCAGTCCAGTCTGAGCCCATGGATTTGACTGTCTTAGATTCCACACGTAACTGGGATCGTGCAGTGTTCGTGTTTCTGTGACTCGTTTTATTCCTCTTGGCACGGTGTCCTCGAGGTTCCTGCATGTCCCATATTGCAGAATTGCCTTGCTTTTAAAGGCCGAATGGTACTCCGTTGTATGGATCTAGCAAATTTTCCTTTTCTCTTCATCTCTCGGACACTTAGGTGGTTTCCACAACTTGGCTCTTGTGAATAATGCTGCAGTGAACATGGTTGTGCAAATATCTCTTCAGTATCCTGATTTCAATCCTTTTGGATAAATACCTTGGGATTTTCTTTCACTTGTTAGGAGATCTGCTCATTCTTAAAAGGCTTATAGAAACGTATGCAGGCTCCAGGCTGTACCGTATTACAAGTCTCTTCAGGAAATCCACTTCTGCACACTTAAGAGTTTCCCAGCACCTTACTGAAAAGGTTTTGAGGATCATCTCAGGAAAATCAGACCTTAATCTTAAGACTCGTATTATTCCCGGATTCTACTCTGCTTACAGAATACAAGTCAGACTCCTTGCCGTTACATACAAGGGGCTCTGTGATTTTTCCCTTTCACGGATTTCGTCGTCTTGTCATCCTCTGTGTCTACACGTGTATTAGGCTCCAGTCACGTTGGGCTACTTAGAAAGCTTGTAATGCACATTTCACATCAGTCTCCCTCCAGCATCCCTCCACACCCATTCCTTCTACCTTCTAGTCACACGGAGAAATCACGTCTGTCATCCTGTCTTACAGTTCGGGATGGCACGTGATCGGGTTCTATCCAGTGACCCGTGGATGGACGCTGCTCCCAGAACTAACCAAGAAGTACCTCTGACGTCATGCTACGCTCTTTCTCTTTCCTGACCTGTGAGTTGAAACCATGATTGTTAAGTGCTAGATTCTGGATGCTGGATCATAGGCATTGGAAAAAACGTGCTGTATGTTTGAGACTGGATTTCCCAAAGGTCCATCCTCCGTACTGTGTTCTAGGTCCAATAATTCTGATGGGTTTTATCTGCTAGTCAGTGAAACCATCATAATTCAAAAGTATCCCTCTGAGCTCATTGTGGACAGGATGAAGAGAGGACATTTAGAGAGAACAGACTCCTAAGTACTGAGATTTGGTACTTAGCAGTGAGGAAGGATGTCTTTTATAGGAGAAACAGGAGAGCTGAATTATCTTCACGTCAGTTGAAAACTAGCGGCTTCCCTTCAAATAGAAAGTGACCAAAAGGAGTCGATGTAAAAAGTCTTTGGACATCCCTGGAGAAGCTATAGTTTGTGTTTTCTTTTAAATATTAGTCGTTAAAGGATATCAGGGTACTTTCTCTGGAGTGTTTCTCTATGTAAGGGCTGTATACTATATCCACCATAATGACTGAGAGATTTCTGGGCTTCACAGATCTGCTGATTCATAATCTGTCGAAGGAAAGCCTGTGATTTGCTTCTTTAAAATCTCAGGCAAGGGACTTCCCTGGCGGTCCAGTGGTTAGGACTCCTGACTTCCATTGCAAGGGGCACAGGTTCGACCCCTGGTCGGGGAACTAAGGTCCTGCAAGCTGTGCGGCGTGGTCGCCCCCCAACCAAAAAAAAAAAAAAATCTCAGTCAATTCTCGTATGTTCTGTAGTTCGAAAACTACGGACCTAACGACATACCTGGCAGCCATGTAGTCATTAAACCACCCTCACCGCCACCATTATAATCATCCTCCTCATAGCATCATATCCTGCATATCGTCGGCCAAGTGAGGATTGAGTAAAAGAGTTCACTTATAAAAGAGGGACACATCGTACTTACCTTCACAATTCTGCTATGCAACTTGACATGAGTTTTGAACATTTATTTTATTGAAGTATATTTGGTTTACAATGTAGTGTTAATTTCTGCCGTACAGCAAAGTGATTCAGTTACATATATATATGTATGGAGGAGGGATGGGCTGGGAGTTTGGGATTCGCAGATGCAAACTATTATATAGAGAATGGATAAACAACAAGGTCCTACTGTAGAGCACAGGAAAGTACATTCAGTATCCTGGGATAAACCATCGTGGAAAAGAATATAAAAAATTATATCTCTGCATATAACTGAGTCACTTTGCCGTATAGCAGAGACTGGCACAGCGTTGGAAATCAACTCGACTTCAATAAAAAAAATTTTTTTTTAATTTAGAAGAAAAGAAGTCTCTTTTGGTAGTTGCATAAGTCATTCAAAGATTGTAACCTTATCTATTTAGATGTGTCATTCCCCACTATTTCATTCTCTCTTTATTGAGATATGTTCATATTGGATGGTCCGGCCAATAAATCAGGTATCACCAGTGGAATTCTTTTCAGTTAATTCAGTGATGGTGAAAATCAGAATGTTTCATTGTAGTATTTTAAATTAGCTCAGAATATAACGTTAGGGCTGAAACTCCTTAAGTGCTGTTGTTGTTAATTATATATATTTTTTTCTTGTGTTATAGGGTAATCGCTGCATTCAAATCCCAGAATATGTTAGTTTGCTGTCATGTCCATTTTCCTATTCACTTACCTCTAGGGATACTTTTTTTTTTTTTTTTTTGCAGTATGCGGGCCTCTCACTGCTGTGGCCTCTCCCGTTGCGGAGCACAGGCTCCGGACGTGCAGGCCCAGCGGCCATGGCTCACGGGCCCAGCCGCTCCGTGGCATGTGGGATCTTCCCGGACCAGGGCACGAACCCGGGTCCCCTGCATCGGCAGGCGGACTCTCAACCACTGCACCACCAGGGAAGCCCTAGGGAAACATTTTATTTACAGTACTGTGTTTAAAAATGACATTCACTAAACACAAACCCCTAAACATTTTTGGTTTTTTGATGTTTTTTTTTTTTTTTTAATTCATACAAATTTTATTTGTCATTTATAGCTCAAGAAAACTTTTGGGAGGTCTGAGGTCTTCTGCCAGCCTTCAGTAGGTGTTCTGTAGGAGTTGTTCCACGTGTAGATGTATTTCTGGTGTATCTGTGGGGAGGAAGGTGATCTCCGCGTCTTACTCTTCCGCCATCTTCCGCCTTCCTGGACCATTGTTTTTTAAAGTCTTTATTGAATTTGTTACAACATTGCCTCTGTTTTATGATTTGGTTTTTTGGCCGCGAGGCATGTGAGATCTAAGCTCCCCAACCAAGGATCGAACCCGCACACCCTGCATTGATAGACAAACTCTTAACCACTGGACCACCAGGGAAGTCTCTAAACATTTTGAATCATATCCTTAAAGCATCAATCTGTGTGTTCTTTTTACTGTGTCTCAGTGGGAAGCAGTGGCTCTTGAGTTGGTCTCGTCTTCCACCCAGAGCTTTCTGGGACAGAGCTTCATCTTCCTTTGCTTTGTTAAGTCACGGGGTGCAGACTCGATTCAGTACATCCTTTGTTTACATTCTTGGTATCTTTGTGGCTCTGTAGGTTTATCTCAGAATCTGTGGGCAACCTTGGGAATGAATTAGGAGAAAGTGGTTTGGGTTATATCTTTATTTTCTTCAAATGCATATTTTATATGTAAATTTCATGGAACATTGATCATTCGTTGGTCAGGCTGTGAATAAACTGTGCAGGAAACATGCTGAACACTGAGATTCAGTGTAACTCACATATCTTTGGGGAAGCAGTTGGATATAAATGCAAAGACTCACAGATCTGTGCCCGTAAAGATAGACTGAAATAGTTGAGGTTCGTAACTTGCCTTCCTAAATTCATACAGAGAACTTATGTATCTTGAAACATACACAATAGAAAACGAGCATAGTCCTCTCCTAGATCAATCTGGAAAGAAACCAGATTTATTCTTATCAAGTATGTCTCTGTCCATACAGCTAATAGGAAAGCTATCACTTCTCACCAGACATACTAATCCACATTTGGATTCCATTTTTAATAGGTGGAATCCACAGCTTTTTTGGTGATTGTTATTTGTATTGAAAAACATTAGGGGAAAACTGAGGAATCTGAATGAAGTATAAAATTTAGTTAATAAAAATGTATCAACATTGATTATGGTAAATGTTCAATACTAATATAAGAGGTTAATGATAGGGGAAGCAGTGTAGAGAATGCCAGAATACTGTACTATCTTTGCAATGATTTTGTGAATCTAATATTTTTCTAAAATTGAAAAAGTTATTAAATATGTATTTACATTATTAAATTTTAAAATAGTATTTTAAGACAGTTAGCTTATGTGGAAGCATGGTGTGGTTGACATTTACTATCACTTTAGCCTATCTATCATCATTGTTCCCTAGAATGGATGAAAAAAGGGATCTTTACAATATTTTGAATTAAAATAAACTATCCACATTGGGGGAAAAAAAAAAACAACTGCGATTTCTGACCTAAGACTACCATTTTGGTGTTTTCAAGATGCACTAAAAAGGGTTTTCCCCTTGTGTGTGAAATACCAAAGAACGCCTTGAATCCACCAAACTCAGAATACCAGCTTTATAGCTGACAGTGAATATGCCAGAGATTCTACTTAATCACTGCTTGAGAAATAAATGAATAAAGCTAAAAAAAAAATTACTCTCAACAGTACAGAGGCTGCTGGTATTTATCTACAGATCAAAGAAATAATGCACAGTTCCAGAGTAAGGAATCAGACCAGACAGTGGACAGAAATACTTCAAGTGCCTTGCTTTCCTCATGACTCTACATAGAGACGTCTTCCTCTGAGAGGGTTGGCTGATGAAAAGTTTTTGTGTTTTCTTCGAAAAGGGCCGAATCACCTTGCAACATTGAACGTGCCAGAGTCTTTGGCCATTTGATTATTTCCAAGACTATCGTAATACTCAAATCTTCCAGCCTGAGTTTCTACAAAACATGTGAATATTTTTAATACACTCTTCAGTCTCTTTGATGGAAAAAGAAAATTCTCTATTTCTTTTGGAGAAACAACTATGAAGACCGTTTACAAAATATGAAAGGTACATTCTTTGGCAACTGCCGGGAAGAACACCGTGCAATCTTCAGTGTGACCGTGAAGATGACAGTTAATATTGACAGAGTGTGAAACAGGAATGCATCATGGCTCCTGGTAGCGTTTTTATCCGAAGAGAGGAATCCAAATGCCACAAAACAATGACAGCAGAAACAAGACATGAGCAGGTGGGAATTTGGAAAACCATTACATTTAGGATGGATAAACAACAAGGTCCTACTGTAGAGCACAGGGAACTATATTCAATATCCTGTGATAAACCATATGGAAAATAATTAGAAAAGAATGTATATGTGGGTATAACTGAGTCAACTTTGCTGTACAGCAGAAATTAGCACAACACTAAATCAGCTGTACTTCAATTAAAAATAAAGAAGTTGTGGTATATCTTACAATGGATATAAAAAAGCCATAAAAAAGCATGAAATAATGCCATTTGCAGTAACATGGATGGACCTAAAGATCATACTAAGTGAAGTAAGCCAAAGACAGATATCATATGACATTGCGTATTTGTGGAATCTAAAACAAAATGATACAAATGAACTTATTTACAAAATAGAAATACACCCACTGAGGGGACTTCCCTGGTGGCACAGTGGTTGGGAGTCCGCCTGCTGGTGCAGGGGACATGGGTTTGAGCCCTGGTCCGGGGGGATCCCACGTGCCACGGAGCGACTGGGCCCGTGCGCCACAACTACTGAGCCTGTACTCTGGAGCTTGTGCTGTGCAACAGGGGAGGCCACCGCAATGAGAAGCCTGCACACCGCGGCGAGGAGTGGCCCCTGCTCGCCACAACTGGAGAGGGCCTGCACACAGCAATGAAGACCCAGTGCAGCCCAAAATAAATAAATTAATTAATTAAAAGAAAAAAGAAATAGACCCACTGACATAGAAAACAAACTTATAGTTACCAAAGGTGAGGGATAAATTAGGAGTTTGGGATTAACGGCTACAAACTAATACATATATAAAATAGATAAACAACAAGGACCTCTACTGTATAGCACAGGGAACTCAGTATTTTGTAATAACCTATAAAGGAAGAGAATCTGAAAAAGAATATATATATATATATATATATATATATATATATATATATTGGGTTGGCCAAAAAGTTCGTTCGAGTTTTTCCATAAGATGCTATGGAAACACCTGAATGAATTATTTGGCCAACCCAATTTTTTTTGTATATACACATAAATATTGAATCACTGAATCACTTTGCTGTACACCTGAAACTAACACAACATTGTAAATCAACTATACTCCAATTTTTAAAAAGTGGGACAATAAAATCTTATATACATAAATTAATATTCTCTAATAATAGGGAATTTTAACGAAGAATGAATTATCTCAATCACTAGTAATCTAAAAGCACAAATTAATATCTGTTAATAGCCAACTCAATATCAAATGATTGCTTTTTACTAGAACAATGCAACTATTTGAACTGCCGTATAAGCCACTCAGTTCTTCGAGGTTTTCTCTAAGAGACGGAGCTAGGCTATTCATAAAGAAAGCGATTTCATTGAACACTTTATTCTCTGATGTTCTAACTATGCTTTGGCAATCTTCATAAGCCGTAATAGGGTAGTGTAACTGCCTTAAAAGTGCCTCGATATCATATTTCATAGGAATGCCCTTCAGAATGGTCCCCTTACGATGATCTGTATCCTTTGTATTTTATGTGTGATGGTTAACCCCCTGCGATTTTAAGGTCTCTGCGTCCAGCAGGAATGCAGAAAGGGAGCGCACTCTATTTCCAAAGTTTTCTTCGTGTGCTTTCTTTTTAATTTTTTTCTTAAAGCTTAATTTCTTTTTTATTTACCACCGTAGCCATTTTTTTTTAACATCTTTATTGGAGTACAATTGCTTTACAGTGGTGTGTTAGTTTCTGCTTTACAACAAAATGAATCAGTTATATATATATATACATATGCCATTTTTAAGTGTACAGTTCATTGTGGTAAGTGTAGACATATTGTTGTTCAACAGATCTCTGGGACTTTCTCATCGTGCAACACTGAACCTCTGTAGCCATTCAATACCAGCTTCCCGTGCTCCATCCTCCCAGCCCTTGGTGTACACTTTTCTACTTTCTGTGTCTATGATTTTAACTATTTAGATACTTCATACAAGGGGAGTCCTACAGTGTGTGTCCTTCTGTCCCTGGCTTATTTTGTTCAGCATGACGTCCTCGAAGTTCATTCTTGTTTTAGCAGCTGACAGGGTTTCCTTCCTTTTTAAGGCCACATAATTTCTTGGATAGGACACCAAAACCAAAGGCAACAAAAGGAAAAATAGACAGGTGGGACTACAACAAAACATTAGCACATCACGAGAAACAATCAGGAATGAAAAGGCCACCTGTGAAATGGGAGAATCATTGCAAATCGTACATCTGATAAGGGGTGATTATTAAGAATATATTTTTTAAAAATATTTTTAAATTTAAAAAAAAATAAATTTTAAAAAATTTAAAAAAGAATATATAAGGAACTTCTGCATCTCAACAACAATAAAACAAGTAAATTGATTAAAAACGTGCAGAAGGGCTTAAATAGACATTTCACCCCAAAAGACAGTGACCAATAAGCATGAGAAAAGATGCTTACTATTACTAATGATTAGAGAAATGTACATCTCTAATGAGATATCACACAATGAGTTATCACCTGACACCAATGAGGATGCCTACTATAAACACAACATAATCAAAAAAGAAGGAGAGAGTAGCAAATGTTGGCAAGGGTGCAAAATTGGAATACTTGTGCACTGTTGGTGGGAATGTAAAATGGTGCAATTGCTATGGAGAACAGTATGGAATTTCCTCAAAAAATTAAAAACTGAATTACCGTATGACCCAGCAATCCCACTTACGAGTATATATGCAAAAGAATTCAAGCAAGATCTTGAAGGTGTATTTGCACACCTGTGTTCCCTGCACCATTATTTACAATATCCAAGAGCTGGAAGCAACCCCAAAGGTGAATGGATAAAGAAGAGGTGTTATGTCAAAGCTTAATTTCTTCATAGGTTTCTTTTCGAGGTTTAGGTCTAGCTGTTTAAGTCAAGTGAATATCTTAAAAGCTGGGTGCAAAGTTTTGAACAATGACCAGACCTCTGAGGCTTGACACAATTTTTGTAGAGTAAAAGGCAGGAACAAAAAACTGGCTCAGTCAGTGCAGAGAAAATTCAAGTGAAACCTCCAGTCTGAAAGTAAGATAAAGAAATTAGCAAGGTAAAAAGAAAATTTATCATATACAACAATAGTTTGATAGCAACTTTCCTCTTAACTTCCTGTGTGCACAAACTAATTCATTCAGAGAAAACTTTGTCATAGACTTTTTATTGAAGTAGAGTTGATTTACAATGTCATGTTAATTTCTGCTGTACATAAAGTGATTCAGTTTTATTTATATATATAGACACACACACATTCCTTGTTACTATTCTTTTCCATTATGTTTTATCATAGGATATTGAATATAGTTCTCTGCTATACAGTAGGATCTTGTTGTTTACGCATCCTATATATAAAAGCAAAAGTTTTACTTGAGAGATACTAGTGATTATCTACCTATATAATATTTATACCTATATCTTTCTTTTATATTAATCATCACAATCTGCTACATCTATCTATATTTTCTAAAGTGAAAATTAAATATTTCTGTGAAAACAGTTTATCTCAATTTAATAGTTATCTATGCATATTTATATTTTCAATGAGTTAGTCTTTATTTTCAAAATAGGTTACATTGCTAATCTGTAGTGTGTGCGTGTGTGTGCGAGGGAATGAAATGACGTGGGTCTACGTGAAAATATTTTGAAACCTGTACATCCATAAAGCACCCTGAATCCTCTTAGATGAATGTGAGGCTCACATGTGTCTGGTAAGTGTCTCATGAAAGTGGTGAATGAGACCCAGGTCGTCTTTCAAGGTGTAATTTCTGTCCGTTTCTAAGTAATCACGAGAAAGTTGTTCACGTCCTTTTGGTGTTGTATTTGTACCCTGTTAGTGTATCCGGCAGGTACAACATACAGTACTTCATCTCGTAACAGTGGTTAATGATGCAGTAATCACCGTGGACCCATGATGTCCAGGTATAGATAATAAACGCGTGCATTTCATGTATGAGCGGAAGCAGCTCAGCAGGTGTCCAACCGCGTGTGTTCCTCTTGGGAATACAGAACCCCCATGTTAACGACTTTCATAATTCTTACCATCACTCCATAACCATTATTAAAATGGTCATGAGTACCGAATTTAATAACAGTTTGATAAGATAAAATATTAGCCTAGAAGAAGCATCTGCTTTCCATCATGCAGATAAGCTCTGTAATGCTCTGAATATCCATGATTAATTATTCTAAGTCATCTAATCAATATGAAACTTTGAACTGCTTATTTTCAATTAGAAGTAACAAAAAGTTTCCACAATAACAGAACTGATTTCGAAATATAGCATCTAATCCAATAATGGTTACATGCAGTATCAAATTTAATGTAAGTTGACAGAGAAAAGGGTTGATACCATTTTCTTAGCATTGCACTGTGTGCATCTAATGTCCCCCAATTCTGGAGGACTACCTAATTTATAGTTAATGCCATTTAACATAGTCCACTGAGTAATGTAGGCTCTAAGGGAGCTGTGTAAATTAGGTTTTAAAGGATAAACAGAATGGGACGATTCCAGCAGAAGACAGCTGTACTGCGTCTGTCCATATGTCATAACTGTACTCACGTATGCAATCAGTATGGACTCAATTCCTAGAATTAAAGGAAATCGTAATACTTCACTCCAGCAGTTTAATATGCTTGCATGATTTATTATGCTTTATTAATCAAAAGATTATACTATTGTAGGCGAAGGTGTTATTATTTTAGAATTGAGAAAACTCAGGTCTCCATGCATGAGAAGCATATTTATGGATGGAGGAAAAAGTGCTAGTTTCTGAGAAGAAACAGAAAGGAGTAATTTGGGGGAAGCAGCATCATTTGCTCACTAAGAAGTTTATCCCGTGGTAGGTAAAGGACAGGAACAGCATAGTATAGGAAGAGCAAAGAGCCCGAGATCATCCTTGATCTCATGCTGCCCCCGTGACCACGAGCAAGCAGTTCACATCTTCAGTCTTTAGTTTGCTTGGCTCTTGTTGAGGTTGGGATGTGTTCTAGCAATTCCCTTTTGGCTCTAAAATCGTACACTGCTGTGATCACTTCCAAGTAAAGTTATACATGGACATAAACCCTTACGTTCTGTTATATAGGTAGAATATCCCAGCATTAATGGAAATGCTGGCTATTCTAGGGCATCCACGACCAAATTCCTGTTCTGCTTATGTTCTAATTCTACCTGTGTCTGCCTTTTCGTTTTTGGTGTGTTCATTGGATAGAGACAAACCATGACGTGATTCTGTTTTTCAATAGCTCATGACAGATCAAACAAGGTCCAAAGGGCTGTACAATAATTAGGGCATAACAACAACTTTAACTACTTCCTAAATTCTGAACACATAGATTATTTCGTCAGACGACAGCCCTGAATCTTAAATAGAAGAACATTGAGGTGCCAGAGTTACCGAACCATACTTGGGTCCACTCGGGTCCAGAGGTGCAGTAAAGCCAATCTACTGACCCCGGGTGAAAAGAAAGAAAGTACAGCGTTTATTGCAGGTGCCAAGCAAGGAGAACGGGCAGCTCGTGCTCAAAGGACCTGAGCTCCCTGATGGCTTTCAGGGAAGGGTTTTTAAAGACAGTGCTGGGGAGAGGGTTCTAGGATGCCTGATCAGCTCCTGGACCTTCTCCTGATTGGCTGGTGCTGAGGTAACAGGGTGGTGTTTCGGGGAATCTCAGTCATCAGCCATCTGGTTCCAACCAGCCTGGGGTCTAGTGCTTGTGGTTAGCATGTGGTCACCATCCTCCACCTGGGCGGGGGTCTTGGTTTCTGCAGAACAACTCAGAGATACGGGTCAGACTGTTATCTCTGTCCTTTCAGGAGGAACTAGGAGAGCTGTGACTCTATGATTCTAAGCCTTAACTACTTGAGTCTGCTCTTTGGAACACGGGGAAGGTCTGGGACACGAAAGCCTTTTTCTACAAACGGGGTACATAGAGGAGATACTGTACCCGGGAGATTCCCCAAACAGTCCTGCTCATTTTCAGTCCCGTCTTTTCTTGGATATTCCTCACACCTTAGGGGAAACGGATGGGACAAGAAAGGCAAGAAGGTTTTGGATGAAAAGGTTAATCTTAAACTCGGCAGGGGAACTCAGTACTGGGGGGCTTGGTTTCGCCAGGAGTCATAACCTCATAGTTCCTGATTGACATTACCAAGGGGAAATGGAAAGTCTAAGAATGGGAATTTTAGGACAGGAATGGAAGAAACGTGAGCAGAAAGAGGTTATGTAAAAGCGGTAATGATGCCCAAAACTCAGCCTCTGTGCACTGGTGCCGAATGAAATCTCAGAGACGGTTGTGGGTGAAGTTGAAAAGAATAGCTTTATTGGTTTGCCAGGCAAAGGGGGACACTGAATTCGTGCCCTCAAAACTGTGTGTCCCAACCTGGAGGGGGGCTAGTGAGGAGTTTTGTAGCAAAGGTTCAAGGGTGGGGTTGCTGATCAGGATCAGGGTGTATGCAGGGCCTGCACCCCTTTAATCTGGTCTCAGGTAGTCTCTCTCTCTCTCATTTTTTAAAATATTTATTTGGCTGCATGAGCACTTAGTTTTGGCGCACGGGATCTTTGTTGCAGCATGCAGGATCTTCAGTTGCAGCATGCAGGATCTTTAGTTGCAGCCTGTGGAATTTTTAGTAACAGCATGTGGGATCTACTTCCCTGACCAGGAGTCGAACCCGGGCCCCGTGCATTGGGAGCATGGAGTCTTAGCCACTGGACCACCAGGGAAGTCCCTCAGTTAATCTCTTGATGAACTTCTCTGGTCCCTTGAATCTGGCCTCAGGGGGTCTTCTCTGGAATGAAGAATGGTGACAGCTTCCATTTGTTTGGGGGGTCTTAGTGCTGTAAAGAGCTCAAAGATGTTGTCATGTGTATCCCTCGAGGGGGAGCCAGGACCTGCCCCCAGGCTGCACTGTTGTTTCTTCACTGCTCCTCCCTTGTCTCTGCATCCCCATCCTTCCCTGATTGGCAACTGTTTGCATCTTCCCTTTGGAAGTCAGGGAAGGTCCAGGAGGCTGGAGTCTGTTCCCTACAAACAAGAAATGGGGGACAGAAAAGCTTCTATGCCCAGGATCCCCACAGGGTCCTGCTCAGTTTCAGTAACCCAGAGCAGTGGTGACCAGAGATAACATTCTGTTATCGAGTCTGTTGCCCTGAGACCAGGAAGCCATCATGCTAAATCAGTGGAATCTAAGATAAACCTGCAGGAAGCATACACGTGTAATGCTCATTTTCTAGAAATTGAGCACCTACGTCCCAAATCATGGAGCCCTCGTCTTTATTTCTCTTGCCCTTCACTTTTGATCTACCAGCAAATCCCGTTGGCTTTGTGGTCATCAGATGTCTCAAGTCTGATTCTCACTCTCTCCATTTCAGCCGTGCTCTCTCAGTGATGCCCCTAGATGGGTCTCCCTGTTTCCGCTTGTGTGTTACAGACTCCACTGTGCCCCCCTCAAGTGCATACGTTGAAGCCGTAACCCCCCAAAGAGACTGTATTTGGAGATGGGGCTTTTAGGGAAGTAATGATGGTGAAATGAGGTCATAACGGCAGAGCCTTGATCCCATAGAACTCCTGTCCTTACAAGAGGAGGGGGGCACACCAGAGTGCTGTCTCTGTCTCTCCCTCCCCCCTCTCTCCCTCCCTCCCTCTCTCTCCCTCCCTCCCTCTCTCTCCCTCCCTCCCTCTCCCTCTCCCTCTCTCTCTTTCCTCCACGGGAGGACACAGCGAGAAGATAGCCGTCCATAAGCCAGGTAGAGAAATCTCACCAGCAGCCAACCCTGCTGGCTCCTGAATCCTAGGCTTCCAGGCTCCAGGACCGTGAGAAAATACATTTCCGTGTTGCAGCCGCCCATCTGTGGTCCTCTATGACGACAGTCCTAGCAGATAACACAGTGTCTCTCTTTGTCCACTGCTCTCATAAAAGCCAGAGTATCTTATAAAAATATAAATGAAAATAGGTCGGGCTTCCCTGGTGGCGCAGTGGTTGAGAGTCCGCCTGCTGATGCAGGGGACGTGGGTTCGTGCCCCGTTCCGGGAAGATCCCACGTGCTGCGGAGTAGCTGGGCCCGTGAGCCGTGGCCGCTGAGCCTGCGCGTCCGGAGGCTGTGCTCCGCAACGGGAGAGGCCACAACACTGAGAGGCCTGCGTACTGCAAAAAAAAAAAAAAAAAAAGGTCATTTGTGTATGTTCTGTTATATAGGTAGAATATCCCAGGATAAATATTGCAGGTCGAATATAATCTAAGTCTTCAGCACAGCCTCCAAGGTTTTATATGACCCGCTTCCCAATCTTCTCTCCAACTTTACCTTCTACGCGTCTTCTGTGTTCACACAAGCATCCTCCTGTCACCGGAGTTCTTCCACATGTGTCCCAGAGTCCCACGGCACGTTCAGTCGCTTGATCACAGACACAGTGGTGCTAGAACAGGTCTAATGGACTTTCCTGAGCCCATCAGCGGAACCCTTACCTGTATTTTTCTGTCTTTATCACTCAGCTGTTTGCAGCACGGACGTGCGTACTGGGTGTTTCGTCAATCCTTACTTTAGTTCAAGATTTCAAGCAAGAAGAGACCATCACACTGGCAGGCTTCTAGGTGCTGGGACACAGCAGTGATCAAGACAGACAAAAGCATCAACTCAAAGAGCCTATAAGGTAAAAGTAACCCTTTATGCATCAGAAAGGTAACAGGCAGAATGGAGAAGAATCAGATCTGCAACGAGGATGGGAGGGAGACTACAGATGGCCGTGAACGTGGTCAGAATCAGTCTGCCTGTGAAGGTGACTTTTGGCAAATTTGAAGGAGGTAAGAGGGGAAGCCATGGGGATGTCTAGGGGGAAAATTCCAGGAGGAGGGGACCACAAGGGTGTAGACCCTGAGGATGAACATACAAGGTTAACTGGAAGAGCAGGAAGGACACTGGAATGGAGTGAGCCAGGGAGAGAGGGTGGGGCGGGGGGAGGAAGAGACCAGCCAGTGCACTGTCTATAGGTCAGGGAAGAATGGTGGGGTTTTTTGTTTCTTTTCCGGTATAGTTTATTACAGTATATCGAGTAGTTTTCTGTGCTGTACAGTAGGACCTCGTCGTGTGTGCATCCTATATAAACTAGTTTGCATCTGCTAATCCCACACTCCCAATTCTTGCCTCCCTCACCCCGCTCCCTCTAGGCTGAATTCTATGTCTGTGAGTCTGTTTCTGTTTTGTACATAAGTTCATTTGTATCTTTTTATTTTTGATTCCACATATAAGCGATATCTTATGGTATTTGTCTTTCTCTGACTTACTTCACTCAGTATGATCATCTCTGGGTCCACCCATGTTGCTGCCAATGGCATGGTTTCATTCTTTTTCATGGCTGAGTAATATTCCACTGTGTGTATAGGTAGATGGGCACTTAGGTTGCTTCCACGTCTCAGCTGTTGTAAACAGTCTGTAACGGGGTCTCCAGAAGGACTCCCTGGGAACGTGGCATGGGGTAAAAGTCAAGTCAGCTCTCAGCCAGGCACAGCCACACAGCTGGGGGCACTCGGGTGAGTCCACGATTTAAAACTAAAGCTGTGGAAGGTCGTTTTCAGGGCAGTGGGAGGGTCCTCTGTGGGTCCGGCTGTGCTACCCTCTCTACTTGGGACTCACAGGGGATTCCGTTTGGATGTCTGTCCTCACCTGTGGTTCAGTTGTACAGGTTTTCCTTTAGAAACTGTGCCTGCACATTCCAGATGTGACGGGCATGCTGCTTCTCAGGCACCTGTGGAATGCGGACACTGCTGGCATCCCCCTTGGTCTGCCCCCCTGCCCTTCCCACAGGGCTGCCCCACTTGTCACGACCATCAGCTGTACCCCAGTGGCTGTGCTGAGCGTGGGGAGAGTGCTTACGGCTGGTGGGCAGCACTCTGGTTTACATCACCCACCACCTACCTCTGCTGGATGCCTGCCCGGATGGTGGGAACACATTGCTAGTGGTGCAATTCCATACTTTAATGCTTTCTTTTTTTCATTTTATCTAAGGGTCTTTTTAATAGGCAATGAGGCCAAAACAGATGATGAAAGATAAGGGGTGTGTTTTTACCCATTTTTCGTGTACAGCAGTATCACCAGGAGCAGGGCCACAGGTAGGATGACAAAGGATCCCACCCCCAGATACCATCTCAAAAGAAAGCGCAAATGCAAACAAAATCCTCAAGGAAAGTTGTTCATTTGGACAGTGCCTTAAACGCACACTTTTTTTTTTACATGAAAATTACAATTAAAAAAATATATATTTTAGGGGCTTCCCTGGTGGCGCAGCAGTTGAGAGTCCGCCTGCTGATGCAGGGGACACGGGTTCGTGCCCCGGTCCGGGAAGATCCCACATGCTGCGGAGCGGCTGGGCCCGTGAGCCATGGCCGCTGAGCCTGCACGTCCAGAGCCTGTGCTCCGCAACGGGAGAGGCCGCAACAGTGAGAGGCCTGCGTACTGTGAAAATATATATATATGTGTGTGTGTATATATATATATATTTTTTATACTGTAGTATAGTTGATTTACAGTGGTGTTATTTTCAGGTGTACAGCAAAGTGATTCAGTTATTCATGTATCGCTTTTTTTTTTTAAGATTTAATTTTATTTATTTTTGGCTGTGTTGGGTCCTTGTTGCTACACACGGGCTTTCTCTAGTTGCCACGAGCGGGACTACTCTTCATTGCAGTGCACGGGCTTCAGTAGTTGCAGCACGTGGGCTCAGTAGTTGTGGCTCGCAGGCTCTAGAGCGCAGGCTCAGTAGTTGTGGCGCACGGGCTTAGTTGCTCTGCGTCATGTGGGATCTTCCCGGACCAGGGCTCGAACTCGTGTCCCCTGCATTGGCAGGCAGATTCTTATCCACTGCGCCACCAGGGAAGTAAGTCCCTCATGTATCTATCCTTTTTCAAATTCTTTTCCCATATAGGTTGTTACAGAGTGCTGAGTAGAGTTCCCTGTGCTATATATACAGTAAGATCTTGTTGTTTATCTATTTTATGTGTAGTACTGTGTATATGTCAATCCAAACTCCTAATTTATCCCTCCCCCCTTTCCCCTTTGGTAACCATAAATTTATCCCTCCCCCCTTTCCCCTTTGGTAACCATAAGTGTGTTTTCTATGTCTGTGAGTCTCTTTCTGTTTTGTACATAGATTCACTTGTATTATTTTTTAGATTCCACATATAAGTGACATCACATGGTATTTGTCTTTCTCTGTCTGACTTACTTCACTTAGTAAGATCATCTCTGGGTCCATCCATGTTGCTGCCAATGGCACTATTTCATTCTTTTTCATGGCTGAGTAATACTCCGTTGTACACATGAACCACATCTTCTTTATCCGTTCCCCTCTCGGTGGTGGTTTAGTTTGCTTCCACGTCTTGGCTGTTGTAAACAGCAGCAGCACAGATTTTTTACGTAAAAGTGAAAGAATTGCTTGTGCGTGTCTTCACCCATCTGACTCGCTGGACTTAGTGCTGCTCATGCAGGAAAGGAATGAAAACGATGAGGCTCCTTTGGTTTTCTGTTCACGTTTACTGAGACGTAGTTTTCAGTAAAAGCAGCCCTTTCAGGTGGACAGGTGGGTGAGTGCTGAGCTCTGTGCGCGGTTGTGGAATCGGCGCCACCGCTGAGTTGTGTACATTTCCACGCTCTCTTGTCAGTTTGTTGCCGACATGCTTCCTCCACGGCCAGCCCCTGGCAACCATTGTTCTGCTTCCTGCTTTAATAGCCCCCTTTCTGAAAAACAAATTTTCCTTTTTCATTAGATGTTCCTATTTGTCTTAACACGTCGCTAGCTTTCTAGTATTTATGTGAATTATTATTTATTGTCCTTTTCCTAAGTAGCACACTGGGGAAAAGGAGAACAATTTATGCAGGAAATTGGAGTTCCCTGAAGATCCGGGTAACCCCATGGAAGTGTACCCCATTTGTGCTGGGGTGAGACAAAGGTGAGACCCACTTCCTCACCCACAGAAATCAATTCCCAATGTCTAGATTTCAGGTAGCTTAGCAGCTGTGGTGTTTGATGGGGGAGGGAACGTCGTTAGTGACAGGCCAAGTTCAGGAAGGAAGAGGTTTATAGTTATTACGAAATAGTGGCTCTGTTCGCTGTGCTGTACAGTATATCCATGTAGCTTATTTTTTACCTAGTACTTTGTACCTCTTACTCTGCTTCCCCTATAATGCCCCCCTCCCCCTCCCCTCTCCCCACTAGGAACCACTCGTTTCTTCTCTAGATCTGGGAGTCTGTTTCTTTTTTGTTATATTCACTACTTGGTTGTATTTTTTAGATTCCACATATAAGTGAGACCCTACGGTGTTTGTCTTTCTCCACCTGACATTTCACTTTGGAGGGAGGTATTGGAGCTTCCATAACGGTGAGAGATTGCAGAATCCATTGGCCCCATCACGCTGCTCAGGGAGAGAACGCCAGGGTCAGACGTCAGGGACCATCTTCATGCAGGGTCAGGGGGGACGGGGGTCCAGAGGCAGGAGAAAGGAAGGAGCAGCTGATAGTTTCTTTTTTTGTTGTTTTTGGCAGTATGTGGGCCTCACTGCTGCAGCCTGACCTGTTGTGGAGCACAGGCTCTGGACGTGCAGGCTTAGCGGCCATGGCTCACGGGCCCAGCTGCTCCACGGCATGTGGGATCTTCCCGGACCGGGGCACGGACCCACGTCTCCTGCATCGGCAGGCGGACTCTCGGAAGCCCGGCTGATAGGCGAGTGAAGAGGTTACTGTGGATGTGGAAATCCAGGGTGAGGCTGGTGGTTGAAGGAGCAAGGAGCTCCGCTGCTGCAGAGGCTGGCATGGAGCAGCACAGGTGGGACTTGGGTGCTGTCCTGCCTGGTGAGGTGACAGGCAAGGAGGTGACGAGGGCAGAGGTGACGGAGGGGAACCGGGTGGCACCCGGGGGGGTGGTTCTGTGCCCAAAGCGGGGGCCACAGCAGGCAGCCTCGGGGACATGGAGGAGGTGGGGATGCACTTCCCCAGGGAAGGGAGTCAGTGTGTGCATCCAGGCGCAACGGAAAGTTCAAAGACAATGGAGACAAGCTAGGTAGCCAACAGGACGTCCATTAAATTGTGTATAATATATATTATACAGTTATTATACTGCTCTATTATGTATAACATACACATCATTATAGATTATGTACAATGAACACATAATACACAATATAGATTATAAGGTATATTGTACTATAGTAATATATACTAGTATATACTGTATACTAGTATTAATAGTACATGGTAATATATATACTATATAACAGTATATATTATATACTAATTTTTGTATATAATATACATGTATCATATCTAGTATTTAAGGTTATACCATCGAAGTTCTGGTACATTAAATTGTATATTATATATATATTATATATTATATATAGTATATTTCATATACATGTCAGATTTTACATTATATTATGATTTTACATTATTATATACTGTTACATATTGTATACAATTACGTCAGTCATTTGTTAGAATGTATATTATATATTCTGTTATATATGTCTATACATTATATTCATATATACACATATTAATATATAATACATGTTTATACATTACTATTATGTATTAAGATATACTCATATAATGTATAATATATGCAATTACACCGATTATATTTTATACTATGTATTACAACTTAAAAATTATACCTTGGGCTTCCCTGGTGGCGCAGTGGTTGAGAGTCCGCCTGCCGATGCAGGGGACACGGGTTCGTGCCCCGGTCCAGGAAGATCCCACATGCTGCGGAGCAGCTGGGCCCGTGAGCCATGGCTGCTGAGCCTGTGCTCTGCAACAGGAGAGGCCACAAGGTACTCGTGTGCCTCAAAAACCAAAAAGATACCTTAACTGTCATGCTGTCAAATGTTACACGTTTTATGTTCTATATGCGTGTTGTATAAATCATATTGTATGTGTATCATATATTAATAATACTTACAATGTTTATATTTGTTACATCCACACACACATAATACGGGGTAGTGCAGACGTGAATATTACCTTCTTCGATGCTGCTTCCCTTCAGACTCAAGACGCTGAAGACCACGTATCACTTTCCTTAAGACTCCTCCTCGGGACCTGTCCCTGGAGACTGTCCTGATGGACCGGCTGGACGCTCTTGTGTCACAGTGAGTTAGATCACACCCACCTTCAAGGGGAGGGGGCACAAGAATCAGACAACATCACAGCCTAATTTCAGATGTTCATCCACCCTAAGGATAGGAGGAAATGAGAAACTGGAGATGCTCAGCGGACAGTCTATCACCTTCATCATCATGTCCATTCCCGGGGATCCGTCCACGCAGCTTTTCATGCTTCTTGAAGCCCTTCACTGATAACCCTCTGCCTCCCTACAGTGCTTGGTGAGGTGGACATCCATCCTCGTGGACCCTGAGCCAGCCTGCAGGCCTGAACTCTCCACACCCGTGGATGAGCTGAGCCTCCTCGTGAAAAGGAAGGGACAATTCTGGACACCACCTTCCCCCAAATCCTGGAGCTCCAGGTCTGCAACCTCAGCAAGTACCCTCTGAACTACCCTGACCCCCATGGGCTGAATAGTGACACATGGCCCCAGGGAGGGAGGAGCCAGTTGCTAAGTAGACCATCCTGTGGGGACAGTGTCTGTGCTTCTGTCCTCCCTTGTTTGGTTGGACCGGTAGAGCCATCATAACCCCACTTAACTGTTTTCCCCTCGGGTCCATTTTTAGGTCATCTGCATCCTGTGCTCTGGATCAGTATTTTCTACAATCTCAGGGTCTCCAAGGAATGACTTGTAAGCAGCACCGTGGGAAACCCACCCCCAATAATGCCCTCCCAGGAACCATTACCGTGGGTCCAAAGAGCTGGTTTCTCCTGGGGTCCATATTTACGTCGGGATAACACAGGCCTCTGTTCTGCAGTTATGAGATGTTGTCAGGAAGGGTCGACCACGTACGCTGAGCTGTGACACGCTGTTTCATTGGTGGTGATGTTTCTTCTAGTTATGATTTCACGTCCCTAGTGACTCATCAGGATCCCATAAATCTCAGGCAATCAGAGAGCAGGAAAGGTTTGTGATGGACACTGCATCCTTGACTTATTAAGGGTGTCAGCACTGCCCTGACGTCCTCGAGTGGCACTGCCTTCCTGCGTTCAAGTCCCTTGGTTCTTTCAAGAAAATATCAGAGAATCCGTATCAGACAGTGTCATTGCTGGATTTTTCTACCCCCAAACAGCTGAGACTGTGATTATAAGCATTAGAATATAAGATGGGCACTTACCAGGTAGGTCATGACACGAATCCCCTAATTATTTTGCCTTATTAACTCATGTCCTTGATTAGCACCTGACCAGGCTGGGCTGAGTTGCCTTTTAAGTGATGGCTGTTTTCAATGATACCGGGAGACAGATGGTCTGTTCTAAGAAGGTAATGGCTTTACAGTATTTTTCAGAGATTCCCCAGTAGAAATCACTTGGTGTTTCCATCAAACGGTCGCAGCATTTACTTAGCTGACTCAGATTCCCCTGGGAAGTGGTCTGCTCCTCCTCTCCTGGAGAGAGACAGGAGAGAGACAGGAACTGGCAGGTCCTCACCTTGTCGGTGACAGTGACGCAAATATGGAGGTCCCATCTCCACCACTAACCACCTTGCAGGCAAGCTTCCCATCGTGCAGAGAAAGTAAAGAGGCGAGTGACTTGCAGAAGGGTGCACAGAGGCAGGAGGGGGGTGGAGCCTGGCGCTCACAGGCACAAAGTGGAAAGCATCTTTCTCTTGGGCTGGAAAGGCTTGAGGGTGGGCTGCCTCTTCTGCCACCCGAGATCTGAAGGTGGCGATTGCATTCCTGTTGCAGTGCAGAACCCCTGCCCGGACAAAGCAGCAATTCAGCCGCCTTGACCTCGGGGCAAGGCTCCTGGCCATGCATTCTTTTTCAGGCGTTATTCGTGGAGAGCCTGGCTGGGTGGCTGAAGAAGACCCAGAAGTGATGAGAAGAGGCCGTTCAGGAGCCCACGCTGTCTCTACTGAGATGAAGTAAAACCACGTTGTCTACGCAGGTGCACAAACCATTTCAGCTCGAGCATCTGCTTCAGAGGGAAGGGGTGCAGCGCTGGAGCCATCAGAATTAGACGGTAATGATTAACTATCTCCTTACTGCGTCCCCGGAACGTAAGCCATGGTGCATCTGAATCCCTGCACCGTGTTCCACATGCCAGGATCTTGGCAACGAGAGGGGAACCCTGCAGAGGCGTGGGGTCGCACCTGACACGGCAACCCTCCTCCCTCTGCTTCTTGCGGATCGAGCCGGATGGGGCAGCAGGTGGAGATACTGCTCCCCTTTGGAAGGTGAGCTGGAGACACTTGAGCCCTTCTTTCCCGGAGTTTGCAGTCTCTTAGGGAGATGAAAATCAATAGGTTGAAAAACAGATCTTTCTCTCTACGTTACTTCTCATCTGTCCTAGTCATCTAATCTTCATAAGTCCTTGTTTCCCTGCAAGTGTCAGCTATCCCCCTGCTTAACATCCTTGGATTCTGGCTGAGTTTCTTGTGGCTACTCTAAGAACCGAGGACTTGGTAGCTTAAAAGAACAAAATGTGCTGTCTTACCGTTTTAAAGCCCAAAGCTCTAAACTCAAGGGATCCCGCAGGCTGCTTTCTTCTGGAGGCTCCAGGGGAGAATCTATTTCCTTCCTTTTCCACCTTCTGGAGGCGTCTGCCATCCTGAGCTTGTGGCCCCTTCCTTGATCATCAAAACGAGCAGCTCAGCATCTTGTAATCAAATACTCCTCTGACGTCCTCTTTACAGGGACCCAGGTGATGACACTGGACCACCTGTAAGACCCAGGTCACCTGTGCATCTTAAGGTGCTTAGCAGGACCACATCTGCCCACTCCCTTTTGCCACTAAGTTCACATATTCACAACGTTCGGGTATTAGAACATGGAGTATTAGAACATGGACATCTTTGGGGACATTACTCAGCTGACCACAGCAGGCGTCTCAACACTGATGCCTTATGCTCTTCTGTGCTCTCAGCTCTGGACTTGTTGGTGGATTCCCCCAATCTTCCTCAGTTCTTATACTGTTTTAATGTATCTTTAAATAACAGAGGCCAGAAATAAACCCACACACCTATGGTCAATTAATATTTGACAAAGGACACAAGAATACACAATGGGAAAAAGTCTCTTCAGCAAGTGGTGCTGGGAAAGTTGGAGACATGCATGTAAATCAATGAACACACGCTCACACCAAACACAAAAATAAACTCAAAATGGATTAAAGACTTAAAACTCCCAGAAGAGAACACAGGCAAAACATTCTCTCACGAATCAGGTCAGTCTCCCAAGGCAATAGAAACATAAACAAATGGGACCTAATCAGCTTTTGCACAGCAGAGGAAACCATGAACAGACTATAGAATGGGAGAAAATATTTGCAAGCAATGCAACTGATGAAGGCTTAATTTCCAAAATCTACAAACAACTGAACAACAACAACAAATACCCCAGTCGAAAAATGGGCAGAGACCTAAATAGACATTTCTTCAAAGACATACAGATGGCAAACAGACACATGAAAGGGTGCTCAGCATCTCTACATTATTAGAGAAATGCACATCAAAAGTACAGTGAGGTATCACCTCACACAGGGCAGAATGCCCATCATCAAAAAGTCTACAAATAATATATGCTGGGGAGGGGGTGAAGGTAAGGGAACCCTCCTGCACTGTGGGTGGGAATGTAAGAACAGGATGGAGGTTCCTGAAAAAACTACAAATAGAACTACCATACGACCCAGCAGTCCCATTACTGGGCATATACCCTGAGAAAACCATAATTCAAAAAGACACATGCACCCCAATGTTCACTGCAGCACTATTTACAGTAGCCAGGTCATGGAAGAAACCTAAATGTCCATCAGCAGATGAATGGATAAGAAGATGTGGTACATACATTACTAATGCCATTGGCAGCAACGTGGATGGACCTAGAGATTATCATACTAAACGAAGGAAGTCAGACAAAGACAAATACCACCTGATATCAGAAGCAGAAACAGACTCACAGACATAGAAAACAAATGCATGGTTACCAAAGGGGAAGGGTGGGGGAAGGATAAATTAGGAGTTTGGGATTAACATACACACTCTACTATACATAAAACAGAGGAACACACTACTATATATGAAATAGAGGAAAACGAGGACCTACTGTGTAACACGGAGAACCCTACTCAGTATTTTGTAATAACCTAAATGGGAAAAGAATATGTACATGGATAACTGAATCGGGAAGCAACAGATGATCCATTAAATGGGTGAGGAGAGGGGGAGAGTATGGTGGGTGTTCTGATTGCATGCACTCCATCCCTGTCCACCCCTGCTCCTTGCCCCACAGAGCTCACCATGGGTCTGCCTGTTGGATGGGGGCAGAAGAGAAGTGAGGGGCACAGAGGTGAGAGGGCTGTCCACCCTTGGCCCCATCACTTCACCTTTCAGCGCAGGGGTGTGTGGGTTCAACACCTGGTCAGGGAGCTGAGATGCCACATGCCTCACAGCCAAAAAACCGAAACATAAATAGTTAATCAAATCCAGGAAGCACAGAGGTTCCCATTCAGGATAGCTCCAAGGAGAAACACACCAAGACACACATTAATCAAACTATCAAAAATTAAATACAAAGAAAAAGGGAATCCCTATAAGGTTAACAGCTGGTTTCTCAGCAGAAACTCTACAAGTCAGAAGGGAGTGGCATGATATATTTAAAATGATGAAAGGGAAATTACCCAGCAAGGATCTCATTCAGATTGAATGGAGAAATCAAAAGCTTTACAGACAAGCAAAAGCTAAGAGAAATTAGCACCACCTAACCAGCTCTACAATAAATACTAAAGGAACTTCTCTAAGTGGGAAACACAAGAGAAGAAAAGGACCTACACAAACATAACAATTAACATAACAATTAAGAAAATGGTAATAGGAACATACATATATGGATTAAATGCTCCAACCAAAAGACACAGGCTCACTGAATGGACACAACCCATATATATGCTGTCTACAAGAGACCCACTTCAGACCTAGGGACACATACAGACTGAAAGTGAGGGGATGGAAAAAGATATTCCATGCAAATGGAAATCAAAAGAAAGCTGGACTAGCAATTCTCATATCAGACAAAATAGACTTTAAAATAAAGAATATTACAAGAGTTAAGGAAGGACACTACATAATGATCAAGGGATCAATCCAAGAAGAAGATACAACAATTATATATGCACCCAACACAGGAGCACCTCAATACATAAAGCAACTGCTAACAGCTATAAAACAGGAGAAATCAACAGTAACACAATAATAGTGGGGGACTTAACACCTCACTTACACCAATGGACAGATCATCCAAACAGAAAATTAATAAGGAAACAAAAGCTTTAAATGACACAATAGAGCAGATAGATGTAACTGGTATTTATAGGACATTCCATCCAAAGACAGCAGATTACACTTTCTTCTCAAGTGCACATGGAACATTCTCCAGGACAGATCAAATCTTGGGTCACAAATCAAGCCTCAGAAAATTTAAGCAAATTGAAATCATATCAAACATCTTTTCTGACCACAACACTCTTAAAAATACATAGAAACAAATGACAATGAAAACACGATCCAGAACCTATGGGATGCAGAAAAAGCAGTTCTAAGAGGGAAATTTATACCTATACAAGCCTACCTCAAGAAACAAGAAACATCTCAAACAATCTAACCTTACACCTAAAGGAACTAGAGAAAGAACAAACAAAACCCAAAGTTAGTAGAAGGAAAGAAATCATAAAGATCAGAGCAGAAATAAATGAAATAGAAACAAAGAAAACAATAGCAAAGATCAATAAAACTAAAAGCTGGTTCTTTGAGGAGATAAACAAAATTGATAAACCATTAGCCAGACTCATCAAGAAAAAGAGGGAGAGGACTCAAATCATTAAAATTAGACTCCACAGAAATACAAAGCATCCTGAGACTACTACAGGCAACTCTATGCCAATAAAATGGACAACCTGGAAGAAATGGACAAATTCTTAGAAATGTACAACCTGCCAAGACTGGACCAGGAAGAAACAGAAAATATGAACAGACCAATCACAAGTACTGAAATTGAAACTGTGATTAAAAATCTTCCAACAAACAAAAGTCCAGGACCAGATGGCTTCACAGGTGAATTCTATCAAACATTTAGAGAAGAGATAACACCCATCCTTCTCAAACTCTTCCAAAACACTTCCGAGAAAGGAAGACTCCCAAAATCGTTCTATGAGGCCACCATCACCTTGTTACCAAAACCAGACAAAAATACTACAAAAAAAGGAAATTATAGACCAATATCACTGATGGATATAGATGAAAAAATCTTCAACAAAATACTAGCAAACAGAATCCAACAACACATTAAAAGGATCATACACCAGATCACAGTGGGATTTATCCCAGGGATGCAAATATTCTTCAATATACGCAAATCAATCAATCTGATACACAATATTAACAAGCTGAAGAATAAAAACTGTGATCATCGCAGTAGATGCAGAAAAACTTTTGATAAAGCTTTATAAATCTTTCTATCACCCATTTATGTTAAAAACTCTCCAGAAAGTGGGCACAGAGGGAACCTACCTCAACATAATAAAGGCCGTATACGACAAACCCACAGCAAGTATCATTCTCAATGGTGAGAAACTGAAAGCATTTCCTCTAAGATGAGGAACAAGACAAGGATGTCCACTCTCACCCACTATTATCCAACATAGTTTTGGAAGTCCTGGCCACGGCAATCAGAGAAGAAAAAGAAAAGGAACACAAATTGGAAAAGAAGTAAAACTGTCACTGTCTGCAGATGACATGATACTATACATAGAAAATCCTAAAGATGCCACCAGAAAACTACTAGAGCTAATCAGTGAATTTGGTAAAGTTGCAGGATATACAATTAATGCATTCCTATACACTAATGAAGAAAAATCTGAAAGAGAAGTTAAGGAAACACTCCCATTTAACACTGCAACAAAAAGAATAAACTACCTACCTAGGGAGACAAAAGACCTGTATGCAGAAAACTATAAGATGCTGATGAAAGGAATTAAAGATGATACAAACAAATGGAGATATACACCATGTTCTTGGATTGGAAGAATCAACACTGAAAATGACTATACTACCCAAAGCAATCTACAGATTCAATGCAATCCCTATCAAATTACCAATGGCATTTTTTACAGAACTAGAACAAAAACTCTTAAAATTTGTATGGAGACACAAAAGACCCCGAATAGCCAAAGCAGTCTTGAGGGAAAAAAATGGAGCTGGAGGAATCAGACTCCCTGACTTCAGACTATACTGCAAAGCTACAGTCATCAAGACAATACGGTACTGGCACAGAAACAGAAATATAGATCAGTGGAACAGAATAGAAAGCCCAGAGATAAACGCACACACCTATGGTCACCTTATCTTTGATAAGGAGGCAAGAATATACAATGGAGAAAAGACAGCCTCTTCAATAAGTGGTGCTGGGAAAACTGGACAGCTACATGTAAAAGAATGAAATTAGAACACTCCCTAACACCATACACAGAAATAAACTCAATATGGATTAGAAACCTAAATGTAAGACAGGACACTATAAAGCTCTTACAGGAAAACATAGGAAGAACACACTTTGACATAAGTCACAGCAAGATCTTTTTTTGATCCACCTCCTAGAGTAATGGAAATAAAAACAAAAATAAACAAATGGGACCTAATGAAACTTAAAAACTTTTGCAAAGCAAAGGAAACTACAAATAAGACGAAAAGACAACCCTCAGAATGGGAGAACGTATTTGCAAATGAATCAACAGACAAAGGATTAATCTCCAAAATATATAAACAGCTCATGCAGCTCAATATCAAAGAAACAAACAACCCAATCCAAAAATGGGCAGACGACCTAAATAGACATTTCTTCAAAGAAGACATACAGACGGCCAAGAGGCACACGAAAAGCTGCTCAACATCACTAATTATTAGAGAAATGCAAATCAAAGCTACAATGAGGCATCACCTCACACCGGTTAGAATGGGCATTATCACAAAATCTACAAACAACAAATGCTGGAGAGAGTGTGGAGAAAAGGGAACCCTGCTGCACTGTTGGTGGGAATGTAAACTGATAAAGCCACTATGGAGAACAATATTGGATGTTCCTTAAAAAACTAAAAATAGAACTACCCTATGACCCAGCAATCCCACTACTGGGCATATACCCTAAGCACACCATAATTCAGAAAGAGTCATGCACCACAATGTTCACTGCAGCTCTATTTACAATAGCCAGGATGTGGAGGCAACCTAAGTGTCCATCGACAGATGAATGGATAAAGAAGATGTGGCACGTGTATACAATGGAATATTACTTAGTCATAAAAAGAAACGAAACTGTGCTTCCCTGGTGGCACAGTGATTGAGAGTCCGCCTGCCAATGCAGGGGACACGGGTTCGTGCCCCAGTCCAGGAGAATCCCACATGCCGCGGAGCGGCTGGGCCCGTGAGCCATGGCTGCTGAGCCTGCACGTCCGGAGCCTGTGCTCCGCAACAGGAGAGGCCACGACAGTGAGAGGCCCGCGTACCGCAAAAAAAAGAAAAAAGAAAGAAACGAAATTGAGTTATTTGTAGTGAGGTGGATGGACCTAGAGTCTGTCACACAGAGTGAAGTAAGTCAGAGAAAAACAAACACCATATGCTAACACATATATATGGAATCTAAAAAAGAAAGGTCATGCAGAACCTAGGGGCAAGATGGGAATAAAGACACAGAACTACTAGAGAATGGACTTGAGGACACGGGTAGGGGGAAGGGTAAGCTGGGACAAAGTGAGAGAGTGGCACTGACATATATACACTCCCAAATGTAAAATAGATAGCTAGTGGGAAGCAGCCACATAGCACAGGGAGATCAGCTGGGTGCTTTGTGACCAACTAGAGGGGTGGGATAGGAAGGGTGGGAGGGAGGAAGATGCAAGAGGGAAGAGCTATGGGAACATATGTGTATGTATAACTGATTCACTTTGTTATTAAGCAGAAACTAACACACCATTGTAAAGCAATTAAAAAAAAAAACCTAAAAATTGAATTACCGTATGATCCAGCAATCCCACTCCTGGGCATACTCAGAGAAAACCATAATTCAAAAAGACACATGCACCTCAATGTTCATTGCAGCACTATTTACATAAGTCAGGTCATGGAAGCACCCTAAATGCCCATTGACAGACGAATGGATAAAGATGTGGTACATATATAAAATGGAATATTACCTATAAAAAGGAACAAAATTGAGTCATTTGTAGAGACGTGGATGGATCTAGAGACTGTCACACAGACTGAGGTAAGTCAGAAAGAGAAGAACAAATATCGTATATTAACGCATATATGTGGAACCTAGAATAACGGTACAGATGAACCGGTTTGTAGGGCAGAAATAGACACAGATGTAGAGAACAAACGTATGGACATCAAGGGGGGAAAGCAGGGGTGGGTGGTGATGGTGGGATGAATTGGGAGATTGGGAGTGACATATCTACACTAATACGTATAAAATAGGTAACTAATAAGAACCTGCTCTATAAAAAAATACATAGAATTCAAAAAAAAATAGAGCTGACTTTTCTCATAGGTGTTGAATGGATGGAGTTTGACGTACCGAAGGTGTTTGCTTCTTTTTCTCCTCTTGGGGAACTATCCAGGGTGGGTTTTATTTTTCCAGGATCTCTGCTGATTGTCGTGGCTGGGGTCCCACAGCATGCAGACTTGGGAGTATCTGGGGTGAGGGAAAGGGATGGGGGACCAGGGCTGTGAACCAGGCCAGGCAGCACTGTGGGGCATTTGGACTTAGCTGCTCTGGAAACCCCAGTGCCCTGGACAGCACCTGTGAGCGAGCTGCCCGAGGGGGCTGGGGGATTCCTACTCCACCTCCCCTTGGGGGTTGGAGGCTGTGTATTCCCTGCACTGAGCTGATTCTAGTGGCCTTCTGGGACCAGAGGGAGGCCCAGTCACTGAAGCCCAGATCTGGCGGCTGGGATGTGGGCAGGAATTCTGAGGGGCAGGGCTTAGGGGCACAGCAGGGGCATCCTGACCTCAGGGAACTGAAGGGCTCTACAAACGTGGGGAGCAGTGGGGGGTGACTGTTCAACTAGCAGGTTTCTCAGCCTTGTTGGGAAATGTTCCCATTCAGAAACGGAACGAGGTAGGGAGCTGAGATGCCCCTGCTGGGCTGTGACAAGCCTGCCTGCTTATCTCAAGCCATGTTGCTATGGCTGGATTTATATCCCCTCAAAAGTCATATGTTGGAGCCCTAACCCCCCAGAGTAACTGTATTTGGGGCAAACAATTAATGAAGGTGAAATGAGGTTATAATATGGTATGGGGTCTGTCTCTCCACCACACGAGGACATGCAGATAAGGTGGCATCTGTAAGCCAACAAGAGCGCCTCGCCGGGAACTGAGCCTGTCCATGCCGTGATCTCAAACTCCCAGCCTCCAGACTGAGAAATAAATTTCCATTGTTTAAGCTGCCCAGTGTGGGGTGTTCTGTTACAGCGGCCTCAGCTGACTAATACCCACATCTGCATGTTTCAAGATGATAAAGCCCGATGGTAAAATCAGCGGTACTCGGAGAGAAAGAATCATACTGATTGACGAACGAACACAGAGTGGTATTAATAGTGCAATCATACAGGATTTTTTTGTTTGGTTTTTTTTTTTTTTTTGGCCATGCTGCACCACAGAGTCTTAGCCACTGAACCACCAGGGAAGTCCTGTACTGAAGATATTCTATGAGTTGTATATATTTCTCTTAGAGCATCTATTAAATTCCCCCTGAGCACACCCCACCGAGTCCCATGATTTCTCTGCACCTGTCTCACTCTAGTCACACAATAAACCTCTTGCGTGTACACACACACACCCATCTCATCACACTCCTGTAAAACTCTCTTACAACCATTGTGCTACGGCTTCTGGCATAGTTTCCAGGAGCATTTTACAAAATGCTCTTCCCTTAATCCAATTTTCTTTGGACTGGATTAAATCCTTGCTTTTTTGCAAGACTAATTTAAATTGTTGGCACGAAAGACCCAGATGTCTCTCCTTTGGTAAATACTGAGCCGGCTTTGCTCACAGCACTGTTAGGAAGCAGCCCATGACCAGCACTCCATGCTTTTCTGATGTGCCCTCCTGGCCACTGGAATGTCAAGGGCAGAATTATCTTCACGTATTTCCCAGATGTCCATTGCATAAACATCCTACCACAGAGGCTGTTCTGTGTCCAGTAACATCAGCACTCCCCTTTCTACCAATGTCCAGGGATGTGTTCCGGGCCCCCAGGCAGCCTGCAGCACAGCTCTGTGGTGATCAAGAAGGGCCCCTCCTGGGTGTGGAGGAAAGGGGACCCTCCTGCACTGTCGATGGGAATGTAAACTGATGCAGCCACTGGATGGAGGTTCCTCAGAGAACTAAATATAGAGCTCCCATATGACCCAGCAATCCCACTCCTGGGCATATATCCAGAGAAAACTATAATTTGAAAAGATACATGCACCCCTACGCTCACTATTTACAACAGCCAAGACTTGGAAGCAACCTACATGTGCGGCAACAGAGGAATGGATAAAGAAGATGTGGTACATGTATAAAATGGAATATTACTCGGCCATGAAAAAGAAGGAAATCATGCCACTGGCAGCAACATGGATGGACCTAGAGATGATCATACTAAGTGAAGTACTGGTAAGTCCGATAGAGAAAGACAAACATCACTTATATGTGGAATCTAAAAAAGAATGATACAAATGAACTTATTTACAAAACAGAAATACACTCAGACACAGAAAACAAACTTATCGTTACAAAAGGAGAAAGGGAGGGCGAGGGATAAATTAGGAGGTTGGGATTAGCAGATACACACTATATATAAAATAGCTCATCAACAAGGACCTACTATATAACAGGGAACTATACTCAATATTTTGTAATAATAAGGAAAAGTAACCTGCAAAAAACCCAAAACAAACTGACTCACTTTGCTGGACAGTTGAAACTAATGCATTATTGCACATCAACTAGAGTTCAGTAAGAAAACAAGATCTTCCCCCTCTGACGTGAGCCGTCATCCAGCCTCAAGGCTCACTGCCTCTGATAACTGGCCTCTCACTGTGTCAGAAAAATCCTCTGAGAGGCTGGACTTCTTCCTAGGATGTGTGGTCCATGCAGTCACAACAGGGCAAGGCTGAGATACAATGATGCCCTCGTGGGCACTGGGCCACCCACTCCCATGTCCAGCTGGGTCCCGATGACGGCTTAACATTCCCTTTCCCAGGGGCCTTTACGGGCTGATGGGCTGGAAGCTTTGATCTCATTTACCGGTGATGGTCAATTTGGGATGAGGAATAAAAGAAGCCACAAGCCAAAGCCTGTCTTTCTTTGCTGGCTGGACCTGAGCCAGAGATGGAAAATACGCACTTTAGAATAAACTGGATTTTTAAAATACTGCTTAATAGCGCTCCTAGACATCCCTCGCGATAAGCCAGCGCTTTCCAAACAAACACTTATCCGCAGCGTTTTTACCTGGTGCAGCTGCGTGGTTTTGGTCCAGGTCTGCCCTCGAAGGCCATTGCTTTTATCCTTTCCAACACAGATTAAAAGCAAATCAGATTATGGAAATGGCTGAGCCGCCTTCAGAGTAGTTAGGATGGGGGGTTTGGCATGTGCGTACGATATGGGAGGAGGGGGGTGGTTTGCAGGATCTGTGGAGCTTGAAGACTGCATCAGGATTAGGGCTGGCAGGAACAGAAACCCTAAAACAACAGGGCTCAAAAATGATGGAAACGTGATTCCCTCTCACGTAAAGGTGACCCTGAGGAATGGGGTCAGGGCTGGTGTCAGTCCTCCAAAAGCAGGGTCCTTGCATCTCCCCACTCCTCCACCCCTACTCACGGCCTCACGGTGCAGGAGGGTGGCTCCCCATTTCAGGGGGCAAGTAGGAAGGAGAGGAGAGGAAAGGGCAAGCCGTATCTGTCTTTGAAGGAAGGTTCCTGGCATGTGGTAGGGGGAGTGGGCAGAGAGCTCTGCTTTGGCAAGGTCTGCGTATGAGTGATGGTGTCATTAGTTATTAGCTCTGTGACCTTGGGTGAGGCTCAACTTCTGTAACATGGTGATGACGGTGAGGATGGTGAGGATGAAAATGATGAGGATGATGGTGATTGTGGTGATGATGGTGGTGATGGTGGTGGTGATGATGTTGATAATTATGGAGATGGTGGTGGTGGTGATGATGACTATGGTGGTGATAAAGGTGATAATTACGATAGTGGTGATGGTGGTGGTGGTGGTGGTGGTGATGATGGTAATTGTGATGGTGGTAATGATGATGGTGACGATAGTGATACTATTGGTGGTGATGATGTTGATAATTATGGAGATGATGGTGATGGTGATGATGATTGTGGTTGTGATGGTGGTGGTGGTGGTGGTGGTGATGACAGTGGTGAAGATGATCTTGATGATGAAATAACGTAGCCTCATCACAGATGAGTCTAAATGAGACAAATGAGCTAAATTATACAGTCCCTTGAACATGATAATGTGTTATACACATGACAGTTGTACAGGTGATCCATTTCTGACGAACATCTTTATTTTCTTGAAGGCTCACACTGCAAGACTACCTACTTCAGTTAATTAGAAGGCAACGATAATTCGTGTTTGTGTATCAAGAGATAAATATAAATATATACCCATTGCATTTTATATAAAGACAGACATTCAAAAACACTAGTCAGCATGCAACTCAATGAAGTTAGAACACACCCATACCCCATATACAAAAATCAACTCAAAATGCCTTAAAGACTTAAATATAAGACATGACACCATAAAACTCCTATAAGAGGGCTTCCCTGGTGGCGCAGTGGTTAAGAACCTGCCTGCCAATGCAGGGGACACGGGTTCAAGCCCTTGTCTGGGAAGATCCCACATGCCGCGGAGCAGCTAAGCCCGTGCGCCACAACTCCTGAGCCTGTGCTCTAGAGCCTGCGAGCCACAACTACTGAAGCCCATGCGCCTAGAGCCTGTGCTCCACAACAAGAGAAGCCACTGCAATGAGAAGCCCATGCACTGCAACAAAGACCCAACACAGCCAAAAATAAATAAATAAAAGTAAATTTTAAAAAACTCCTAGAAGAGAATGTACACAAAACATTCTCTGACATAAATTGCACTAATGTCTTCTTAGGTCCATCTCCTAAGGCAATAGAAATAAAAGCAAAAATAAACAAATGGGACCTAATCTAACTTATAAGCTTTTACACAGCAAAGGAAACCATTAACAAAAGGAAAAGTCAACCTATGGACTGGGAGAAAATATTTGCAAACTATAGGACCGACAAGGGCTTAATTTCCAAAATATACAAACAGTGTATACAATTCAACAACAACAAAAAACAACACAATCGAAAAATGGGCAGAAGACTTAAATAGACATTTCTCCAAAGAAGACATCCAGGTGGCCAACAGGCACATGAAAAGATGCCCAATATTGCTAATTATTAGAGAAATGCAAATCAAAACTACAATGAGGTATCACCTCACACCAGTCAGACTGGCCATCATCAAAAAGTCTACAAACAATAAATGCTGGAGAGGGTGTGGAGAAAAGGGAACCCTCCTACACTGTAAATTGATACAGTCACTATGGAGAACAGTATGGAGGTTCCTTAAAAACCTAAAAACAACTACCATGTGACCCAGCAATCCCACTCCTGGGCATATATCCAGAGAAAACTAATTCAAAAAGATACATGCACCCCTATGTTCACAGCAGCACTATTTACAATGTCCAAGACATGGAAACAATCCAATCAACAGATGAGTGGATTAAGAAGATGTGGTACATATATACAATGGAATATTACTCAGCCATAAAAAAAATGAAATAATGCCATTTGCAGCAACATGGATGGACCTAGAGATGATCATACTGAGTGAAGTACGTCATAGAAAGGCAAATATCATATGATATCACTTATATGTGGAATCTAAAAAATGACACAAATGAACTTATTTACAAAACAGAAACAGACCCACAGACGTAGAAAACAAACTTATGGTTACCAGTGGGGAAAGGGGAGGGAGGGATAAATTACGAGTTTGGGATTAACACATACATACTATTATATATAAATAGATAAGCAACAAGGACCTACTATATAGCACAGGGAACTATATTCAATATCTTGTAATAACCTATAATGGAAAAGAATCTGAAAAATGTATACATATGTATAACTGATTCACTTTGCTGTACACCTGAAACTAACACGATATTGTAAATCAACTCTACTCCAATTAAAAAAAACACTACTCAGAAAAGACAAGTTTTATTTGCCCAAACTTGTCTTCACATCAGACAGACGTGGTGCAGTTTTACACTGTATCCCGATGATTTGCTGCCTCTGTTCATCACACCTTGGATGGGAAGTACGAATTTCTGTCTCCCTGGTACCTGGGTGGGTGTCTAACGCCTACACCACGCTCCACAAAAGCCTTGCGTTGAATTAAATTCTGCAGTACTGTTAATGATCAAGGTGGTGGGTATGGGGGAGGGCTGGAGAAGGCAAGGCGAGAGAGCGAGAAGGCACAGAACCGTCAAGAACAGGGCAGCCTCAGCAAGGAAAAGAGAAGCCCAGATAACCACGCAGATTCCCTGCATCTATTTATGCCGTTCATCAGCAAGTCCCCAGGGAGGCTGCTGCTCATCACCCCACCTCCATCTCCTGCCTGGTCCAAGGCGCTGGACATCTGTCCCTGGACAACGCCAACATCCAGGACCTGCCACCAGTCCCTCCTGCATCACTGCTGTCCACACAGCAGTCAGACTGATCCTGTCTGTACCCAGGTCAGGTTTCGCAACTGACCTTCCCCCAGAAGCAGAGCCTGGGTTGAGGGTTGAACGCAGGGAGGGGCAGGGAGCTCCAGGAGTGGGATGGGGAGGTCACGCAAGGAAGGAAAGTAGCCAAGGAGGGGGGAATTATCAGGCCAGCCACACCCAGGTGACTGGAGCGTAATATCATGGTGATGCTCTGAGAAGCACCTTAAAGCACTTTCCTCGGGTGAGCCGGGCTGAGAGGTGTGTGAGCCGGGGTATTTATACCCTGTGCTCAGTAGTTACCAGCGGGGCTATGTGCCTTTCGCCGATTTGCAGCTTGTCTCTCCCATGGGCCCCCTGTGTTCCAGCAAGCAGGGTAGGTATCCAACAAGAGTCAGGGCTTGCATTGGAAGACAGGTCGCTGTTCATGGAAATGGCAAGGAATTCCCAGCAGTTGTGGGTCGACCACCACCACCATCGGCTCCATCCGAGAAAAACTTCCAGTGGCTCCCATCTCACTCATGACAGACTCCAAAATCCAAGTAAGATAACAAGACCTGCCCCAGTCCCTCTGGCCTCAGCCTCCTGCACACACATCTGCTCGAGCTGCATCCCTCCGTGCCGGACCATCGCTGTTCTACTGTCCACACAGTCTGCTCCTGGCTGGGGCACAGCTGTCCTTTCCCTTCCTCACCTCAGCCAGGTCTCCGGACAAACGTCACCCCGCATAGAAGCCCTCTCCGGCCACAGTGCTGCAAGGGCTCCTCTGGTCAGTCTGTCCTCTCCCTGCTCAACCTCGGAACACTCAACGACCATGTAAAAAAGCACATCGTGCATTTCATCTACTTGCATGTCCACTCACTGTCTGCTTCTTCCCCTGGGATGGACATTAAGCAGGGACTTGACCTGGCTTGTTTACTAGAGCCAGAATGGTGGCCAGCACACAGAACCCCTTGACAGATAAACACGTGTTGAAATAATACATGAAAGAGGGTGAACCATGGAAGGAGGAAGAGAAGGTCTGTGGGACCTCAGGACTTACGAGGTTGATTCTGCCATGCACCGTCTTTGATTTGGAGGCAGGTGGGTTTACACCCTTTGTTCCTGGAACCGTGGTCACCAGGTGATCACAGAAGAGGATTTGGGGGTCTTTCAGGTAAACAGGAGAAGCTCTGCCTCTGATCAGTGGAGGGACCTTGATGACTTAATCTCTCTAAACTTAAGTTCCTTAACCTGTTAGATGGGAGATACCTCATCCCTCTGTCATCAGAGCACTGTCAGCATTTAATGGAACCACTGGTGCTCCGTGGGCGTGTAATCCACGCTGCTTTTTCACTCTGTTATCACCTCATTAGCTGCTCATCTCTGCGACTTAGGAGGGGCTGGGGGAGTAGTTTTCTCATGTTGCTCTTGCCAACTACAGATTGGCCCTTGCCGTCACCTCTACAAGGATTAAATCAAGAGCCGCTGCAGCTGCTGACCTTCAACACCCCCGGAAAGGAGCTCAGGGTGGAGACCAGGAATGAGGAACTCTGTGCTCTGGGAAAAACTGGCAGGACAGGTCTTCAGATAGTTAGAGATTTTCAGGAGATGATTTTATGAGCCCAATGCTTGCACCTCCTCGTAACCAGGAAAGCACTAAAATCCTTCCTGGTGACGTCTGTTCCGTGTGGCTAGCAGTAACCTGCAGGAGACTAGCAGAAACCTGCAAAAATATGTGCTTGACTGCATGCACTCCCCCTTCGCCGAAACCCCACATATATACTGACTGATTGCATGCACTCCCCGTTCACCGAAATCCCACATATACACTGACTGAATGCACTCCCCGTTCACCGAAATCCCACATATACACTGACTGAATGCACTCCCCGTTCACCGAAATCCCACATATATACTGACCTCCCCCCTCCCCTGCTACCTGTTTGGAGCGGTTGCTCAGAGCTGTCTGAAATGCTGTCTCCCAGGCTGCAGTCCTCATTTTGCCCCCAGTAAAACTTAACTCACAACTCTCACGTTGTGCTTTTTTTGTTTTTCCCCAAGTCGACACTTTCTAAGAGGAATGTGGGCGATCGGGGGTGGAGCGCACAAAGCAATCGGGGTTTGTGCCCGCTGCAGGGGACGAGGGCTTCTCTCCTTGCTCTGTGCGCTGAATATCACACAGCCAACGTGTGGGCGTGGGTCCAGCCGGATCCAGGCGAGGACCCCTCCCTTCCCTTAGCTTCTTAGTGGTTAACACATAAGGCAGCTCTGGAGCCGTCAGAAATCACAGCACAGTTTCCCACCAACTGTGAGGTCCCGGCGTGGCTTTCGTGAGTGGCGGCTTGCAAACCACACAAGAAACTCTTCCAAAGCGAACCTGTCCGAACACACCCCCAAGCCTCCTGCTGGAAGTACTTCCCAGTAAACACGGAGAAATCTGTATCCTGACTTTTCTTCTATTTCTCATCACAAGCTTTTTTTTTTTTTTTTTTTTTTTGCGGTCCGCGGGCCTCTCACTGCTGTGGCCTCTCCCGCTGCGGAGCACAGGCTCCGGACGCGCAGGCTCAGCGGCCATGGCTCACGGGCCCAGCCGCTCCGCGGCATGTGGGATCTTCCCGGACCGGGGCACGAACCCACGTCCCCTGCATCGGCAGGCGGACTCTCAACCACTGTGCCACCAGGGATGCCCTTTCCTTATTCTTAATGTCTGAGCTGTTGCACTTTTGCAGGGTTGGAAGACCCGTGAGGGATAATTTCGTGTTTCAGCTTGACTAGTCCCGGGGCACCCAGATATTTGGTTAAACATCATTCTGGGTGTGTGATACCAAAAGGCGCATTTCTCCCATCCCAGGGGTCTGTCGGCAGGGCTCCAGGGTAAAGAAAAAGACATTACCTTGGAAATGGTTCCAAAGGCAAGAATCTGGCCCTTTTGGGGACATGTCATAATTAATCACCGTCCTCTTAATGTCCTGCTTTTGCTACATTGGAACGAAAAGGAATAAGCTTTCTGACCTCACCTGTCTGGGGAAAGTTGTGTATGACAAATATTTCAAAGTACACTGAGACAGGTTGTCCAATGAGTAGATGTAAAACATACTTTTACTAAAAGTACTTTGTTATGCTTTTAATAACGTACAACAGACAAAGTATATTAGTGCGTGTGTGTATGTCTGTATAAGTCTGTGTGTGTGTGGTGAAGGCACTGGATGTTTATATACGTATGTGTGTGTTATACACACAGAAACGCACCTACAACTAACGATTCCACACGTCAGGTAAGTGCATAAATCCAAGCCCAACAGTCATTGAGATGTTCTTGGCATTAAAAGGTCTCAGACACGGTCATGTTACCGAATATATCATGGAGCTGGTACGGACTTTTGTTTTTCCATCTGAAAATGGAGGTCCCCAAAGTCCCTTCACGATCAGACCACCTGTCATCCTGGTGGAAACCAGAGAGGGGATCTAAGTCATAAGCGACCTGTATCAGGAAGAGGCAAACTCCTTCAGGAGCTGGCCCTGCAGGACTCATAGCGCCGGGTAGAGCAAACGAGACGAGACCAGGCTCACCTTGTAGTGAGCACACAGGGGAGGGGGTGGGAGGTCTGCGAGCGGGCTGCTTGCAAACACCGGGTACTGAGTTGTGATGCAGACGGGTCTCCCATG
The DNA here is from genome assembly GCF_964374135.1 of Grampus griseus. Lineage (NCBI taxonomy): Eukaryota > Metazoa > Chordata > Mammalia > Artiodactyla > Delphinidae > Grampus > Grampus griseus. The sequence continues at coordinate 1,258,446 of NC_138999.1, forward strand.
AGGTTACAAAACGAGCTCAGCTCCCACGGATGCTGTAACATCCTCAGGCTGCAAAGCTCCCTGGGGCTCCCTGGCTGTGGTCACTGTGGTCACGAGAGCTGTCCAGGGGTGAAGGAAGAACTGCAAAGCTGCACTGAGAGCGCATCTGGATGACAGCCCACTCCTAATGAGGAACGGCTTTCTCGTGGGCTCTCCCTGCCTCTCGAGAAGGAGAGGAATGCATCTGGTGGCATCGGTTTAACCATTTTCTCAATGGTTTCTCACAATCCTTGGATTCAAACATCTCTTTCATAGCAAACAAAAACTGTAGACTTTTCTCCTGGACACATGTGTGTCATCCGTAATCTTGAAGGTGCGTGTCTTTGGAGGTGATTTCTTGCCCCATTTCTCCCCGGGCGTGATGGCCCTCAGAGGTGGAGAATTCTTTGAAGACAGAAAGCATGCCTCCTTTTGTGTAGTTTTGGGTTTTTATTTTTATTTTTTAGAAAGTGTGTTTTAATTCCTTATCTCTCCTAAGCAGGGCCAAGCACAGGAGATGCAGGGGTGAGACTGTGCCTGGTACCAGCTGTGCGAGCTTGGGCAGGTCACTCCGCCTCTCAGAGGCCGGGACGGGTCACATAAAGGCACGGCGAGGGTCCACTGAGCTCAGCTGGTGAGAACCCCTATGGCTGCACCCGCCCCCGGCACAGTTTACACGCAGGACTGTTGTTAGTGATGACGGCGTGCAGACGACTGCACGACCACAATGAGTACCGCGACTAGTGCTACTGTAACTGCTACTCCAACTATCGCATTTACTACTACAACTGTAGCATTTACCACTACGACAACGACTACTACCATTGCTGCTACGATTGTGACTGCTGCTACGATGACTGCAGCAATTAGTGCTGGTGTAACTACTTCCACAACCATGAGGTTTACTACTACGACTGTACTGTTTACTGCTACAACTGCTACTGCTGCTGCTACAAGTTCCTACCACTATAATGACTACAGCAATGTGTACAACTGCTACTGTTATTATCCTTACAAGTACAGCAATCCCAGTGACTCCAACAATGACTGCCACTACTGTAGTCGCTACTACTGTCACGGCTACTATCATTTTTGCTACTGCTACACCCACCGCTATTACAATTGGTACTGCCACAACTCTTACGGTCACAACTCTTATTACTACAACTACAACAGTTGCTACCGCCATAAAAGGTACCCCTCCTACAACCACCACAACTATTACATTTACTGCTACAGTTACAACTACTACAACTACTATGGTTACAAACACTACTATAATTATTACCAGTGCTGTAACTATTACAGCAATCAGTACTGGTATAATTACTACTACAACTCTTAGGGTTACTCTCACAACTGTAACGCTTACTACAACTACTGCTACCACTGCTGCTACAATTGTGACTACAGCAATTAGCGCCACGACAACTGCTACTATTATTACAAGCACAGCAATTCTGACGACGATCACTAGTACCATTATTGCTGTGGCTACAGCTACTGCTGTGACACCAAACGGTACTCCTAGGACTACGACAGCTACTGCTGTTACTATCACAACTACTACAATTACTGCTACAGCTACAGTGATGGCTACAACTATTAGCATCACAACTCCTATTACTACCACAACTACAACCGTTGCTCGTGCTACAAACACTACTATTATTACCACCACTACTACAATTATTGCTACTGCCCCAACTACAGTGATTACACTTAGTGCTACTACAACCATCACTACAGCTATTATGTCTATGACAACAATTTTAACAATCACTACAATACGACTATTACAAACACTACTATAATTATTACTAGTGCTACAGTGACAATTATTGCAACAATGAGTGGTACTACAATGACTACTACAGCTATTACATTTACTACTACAATTATAACAATTACCAGTACCACTGTTACTACTGTTACAATTGTTACTGTGGCTACAACTACAATTACTACAACATCTAGTTCTAGGACAGTGATTACTGCCAGACCTAGTGCTGTTACTACTGCTAAGCTGCTTCTGTAATTATTTCTCCTCCTCTTCCTACAACTATAGGTACTACGTCAAATACTACTACAACTATTTTTACAAGTATCGCAACTACAACTTCTGTAACAACTATCAATACTACTATAACTAGCATTGCTACTACAATAACTACAATTATTGCTACTACAACAATTATTGCCCCTATTGTTACTATGGCTACTACAATTTGCTACTACAACTACTGCCACTCTTGTTACTACTGCTAGGATAACAACTACTACAAGTATTGTTACTATTAATACAACTATTGCCACGATTGTTACTAATGTTACTATGACTGCTACTCCTACTCCAATCATTGCTACAACAACAACTACTACTGCTATTATTGCTATTACTGTTAAAGAAAAACCAGAGCAGGACAGAAAAAGTGGTAAAAACAGACTTGATTCAGGACTATTGCAACAGAGCAAAGAGAGCTCAGTATAGAGCCAGACTCAACTGCAAAGGCAGCACAGGCAAGTGGGGATTTATAGCCACGGAGCAGGTGAGGGTCAGTGGATGGAAAACTACCAACAGGAAAATTAGGGGTGAGGGCATTCTGGCTAAACTGACCCCACAGGATTCCTGCTGAAGACAGGGAAGGGTGACTAGACGTCACCTGGGGGGTGGGGCGTGCAGGATGAGGAATCTAATCAGATATTGAGATGAGCAGATACGAAGTTGACCAGACATGGAGATGACCAGATACGAAGGGGGTGGGTTCTGGTTAAACCGACTAAGCGTGGCTCTTGCTAAAATTGGACAATGCAGAAATGTACACAAAAGTCCAAAAATCAGACCTCACTGAAGAATTTAGGGGAGCTGGATAGAGTCTGGTCGAGGAGACAATTTTTGTCACTACAATGACTACTGACATAGCTTCTGCTATTAAGAGGAGCTCCTACTGCTTCCCGGTGGAAGACCCTCAAGTCAGATACCAGGGAGGTGAGAACCTTGGCTGCTGCTACACAGCGTTCTGTGACCACTTCCCTGGGCACTTCCCAGCAGAACCCAGATGACTCTCCACCAGGGGGTCTGGGTATTTCTTCCCTAGAAGGAATTTCTGCCCTCCATCTCTCAAATGCTAGACCTTAGGGGTTTTCCAATAGATGGTGACCACGTTTGGAAATTAACCATCGGCCCCAACACTTAGATACAAGTCATTTCCTTTTCCTGCACCTGATCCTGTCTGAATTAGCATCCCGACTCTTCCACGTTTACAAACTGTGTGACCTTGACGCTGACTCAAGCATTGTGCCTCAACTTTCTCATTTATAAACATCGGCCAGAGGATGTCTTCCTTCAAGGGCCGTAGTGAAGGTGCTGCAAGTTAAGACGTGCCCTGCGCCCTGAGCAGGGCTTAAATCCTAGATATCGTGGTCGAGTATCTGACTGCATTCTGTTCTCATTTTGTGCCTGACTCTCACATATAATTCATGTGCAGCAAAGACTCCACGGACTGGCTGAATTGCTCCTGACCCAGCTATGACTCAGACCCAAATGGGCCTCAGGGGGCCCTGCCGTATGGTACCCCCCCTCCTGGTTCTGAGTCCCAGTTGGACCCAAGAAAGTGTGTCACAGGGAAATTCTAAGTTGAATCTCTGTCTCGGAAGACCCACTGCAGAGGATGGTCACCAGGATTAATATGGCAGGGGATTACCTACCTCATCCCCTCAACACCTGTAGGTCAAGGTCAGGGTTAAGAATCATATTTTGCACCAAGCAGCTCATGCATACACACACCGTTTACTGACACGCACAAGGGCACTCACCAGGGACGGAGTCAGCGATTCCACAGATGGCACGGGAGTGCGTCTCTGTGGATTTGGACCATCCCACTTCCATTTTCTGCGTATCCAATAGGGTCTTCCAGAAAGTCGAGCGACTCTCCTGAGTTTCTGAAATGATGAAAAGGAAAAAAACATTTCAGCAGATTCATGGATGCCCGGTTCTTAAAATATCCCGTCTTAGATAGATCTCCTTCCCACACAATTGTAACTTTTTCTTTGGAGCACATACCAGTTGAGGATTTTAGCCAATACTTTAATTCTTAGAAAGGTTTTCAATTCCACATTTTCATGTGGGAAGACTTGTCCCCCTCTTTAAGGAGCACTAATCTACAGAGGAAAGGATCAAACACATTACAGTCAACTCATGTTGATTCTGTCCCTCAGAGGAGACTATACAAATTATTTAGTCATCATCAGAAAATCCTATTAAAGGTATTTTATCCCTGTTCCACGGCTTGATAGATTTGAAGACAAGGATGACTTGGCTATGACCTGATTTTTGAAAAACTTTTGAAAATCCTCATCTGTTTTGCTTTCTGGTTTTTGATGTCTTTTTGAAGTGTGGATCAAGAATCATCCCCTCTTTACACTTTCTAACTGCTCTGGAGGCAAATAATTTGCATAACACAAAAAATGTTCGATTTAGGGGGTAAATCTATCTGGCTGCAGGATTCATTCATTTACTTAGAAAGTGGTTTCCTCTCCACCACCTGAGTCTGCAGCACTGCACGGTTACCGAGTAGAATATAGTTAATTGTATTAACGGTATTGAAAATCAACACTACTTTGGGAGCAATAGATAATTTTATAATGGTTTCACTGTGGAATTATTATTTTTTTTTTTTTTTGCGGTACGCGGGCCTCTCACTGTTGCGGCCTCTCCCGTTGCGGAGCGCAGGCTCCGGACGCGCAGGCTCAGCGGCCATGGCTCACGGGCCCAGCCGCTCCGCGGCAAGTGGGATCTTCCCGGACCGGGGCACGAACCCGTGTCCCCTGCATCGGCAGGCGGACTCTCAACCACTGCACCACCAGGGAAGCCCTGGAATTTTTCATAATGACATTTTTCCCCTCATCAGTGCTTGGAGGTCCAATAACATTGTGTTATTTCTTGTGGCTGAGATGAAATGAAGCCAGACCAGTACTGGCTCTTCTGTTATTTTTATCTTTCCATGAGCACTTGTAGAGTACTCTTTATCTTGCTTGACAATGCTACCAGAGCATGTCTAGAATTGGTTTTCTTTCAAATTTTCACTGAGAAGTCAGTATGTAGTCATTTTTCTATTTCTTTCGATTAAAACATTTACCTTCTATCATTTCTATAATTAGTGCTTCTGGTCCGTCTATCCCATATTCCTTTGTAGGAAATCCTTTTTCACAGATTGGCTTTGGCGATTCTTCTTAATGTCTCAAAATTGATCTTTTTTTTTCCCCTTAAGCACTTTTTTTTTTTTTTTTTTTTTGGCAGTACGCGGGCCTCTCCCGTTGCGGAGCACAGGCTCTGGACGCGCAGGCTCAGCGGCCATGGCTCACGGGCCCAGCCGCTCCGTGGCACGTGGGATCTTTCCAGACCAGGGCACGAATCCGTGTCCTCTGCATCGACAGGCGGACTCTCAACCACTGCGCTGCCAGGGAAACCCCCCCCTTAAGCATTTTAAACTTTCCTCTGCATGCTGGGAAGATTATTTTTCCTCGTCAGTTTCCTACTTCACCCAAATTTGATTTCTCACAGTGCAAAGTGCCTGCGTTAGTGCTTTAAACTCAGCAAATCATGTTTATCTATTGCATGCAGACCATTTTACCTCAGTTTATTGCTTAGGATCAAATATTCCAGTTTCCTCTGAATCTCATAAATCTTTTGAATCTCACTTTTTTTTTTTTTTTTTTTTTGGGAACGCGGGCCTCTCACTGCTGCGGCCTCTCCCGTGGTGCAGCACAGGCTCCGGACGCGCAGGCTCAGCGGCCATGGCTCACGGGCCCAGCCACTCCGCGGCATGTGGGATCTTCCCGGACCAGGGCACAAACCCACGTCCCCTGCATCAGCAGGCGGACCCTCAACCACTGCGCCACCAGCGAAGGCCTGAATCTCATTTTTTTACTAAAATCTTTTTTTTTAATTGAAGTATAGTTGATTTACAGTGTTGTGTTTCAGGTGTACAGCAAAGTGATTCAGTTATACATACATATTTATCTATTCTTTTTCAGATTCTTTTCCCTTATAGGTTATTACAAGACATTGAATATGATTCCCTGTGCTATACAGTAGGACCTTGTTTATTTTATATATAGTAGTGTGTATCTAATCCCAAACTACTAGTTTATCCCTCCCCCACTTTTTCCTTCTTTTTCAATTACTCTAGTTTGTATTTTAGTTGGTTTTATACATAGCAATATGTCCAGCTAAACTCCTTCTGTGATTCTGGTATAGGAGTGCCACTAGCTCCTGTTTTTTGGGGGGGTTTTGTTTTTTGTACGGTACACGGGCCTCTCACTGTTGCGGCCTCTCCCGTTGCGGAGCACAGGCTCCAGACGCACAGGCTCAGCGGTCATGGCTCATGGGCCCAGCCGCTCCGCAGCATGTAGGATCTTCCCAGACCGGGGCACGAACCCGTGTCCCCTGCATCGGCAGGTGGACTCCCTGTGCCACCAGGGAAGCCCCAGCTCCTGTTTTTTTAGACATGACATTGATTTCTCCCTCTCTGAACCCCTACTAGTCATTTTAATTGGAGTTTGGACATGTAGGAGTAAGTCACAGTCTTGATAATATTCTGCTCTGTGGGTCAGCCTTGGGGGATGGGCAGCTCCTCAGGGGAGGAGAAGGTGGAAGACATCCTGGGGGGAGGAGATTCTGCTTGTAGGGATGGGAGGCAGGTGAGAACGGTCATCCCCTCTCTCATCCACCTAACACATTTCGCTTCTTTGTGAGGCAGGTCCTGGGAGGTGTGGACAGCCTCCCATTGGAAACTCTCCCTGCTCCCAGGGAACATCCATTGTACTAGGAGGGATAAACGGTGACCAGAAAAAAGAAATGAAGAACTAAAGAATCTGATACGGGGATTTCCCTGGTGGCGCCGTGGTTAAGAATCCACCTGCCAATGCAGGGGACACAGGTTCGAGCCCTGGTCCAAGAAGATCCCATACGCCGCAGAGAAACTAAGCCCGTGGGCCACAACTACTGAGCCTGCGCTCTAGAGCACGTGAGCTACAACTACTGAGCCCACGTGCCACAACTACTGAAGCCCGTGTGCCTAGAACCTGTGCTCCGCAACAAGAGAAGCCACCGCAATGAGAAGCCCATGCACCGCAACGAAGAAACGAAGAGTAGCCCCCTCTCGACACAACTAGAGAGCCCGTGCACAGCAACGAAGACCCAACGCAACCAAAATAAACAAATAAATAAAATAAAATTTAAAAAATTAAAAAAAAGAATCTGATATGTGTCTTGAGGAAGTAAACAGATGGTGGGAGAGGTCCCTGTGAATGGAAAACTCAAAGCACGTCTCTCTGAGGGGGTGACATTCCTCTTGAAGCCCAAGAAGGAATGAACACCCAGGAAAGGAGCACAGGAGACCATTGAGGACCAGTGGGTTAAAGAAGAGAGAGAAGCTTGGTGTGCCTGAAATGAGGAGGGCAGGTGAGAGAGTGGGCTGAGATGGAGAGACTGAGGCCCCAGAAGATCACCCTGGGGCCTGTAGGATACGGTGGGGAGAGGGAGAGTTTAGAGTCTGTGGCTTGGAGGTAAGGCTGTGCAGGCGGAGGTGAGGCTGTGGAGCTGGAGACGCAGCTGCCTGGAGTGGGAGTGGGAGAACGGTGACCAAAGGTGGGATGCTTAGGAGACTAAGGCTGTGGTCCAGGTTCATGAATGTGTCTGGGTCTGGGCTGGTGGCTGCCATGATGGGGATAACTGGACATGTCTGTCATGGATAGAATGAGCAAAGCCTAAAAATGGATGAAATATGGGGAAGGAGGAAGAATCAAGCTTCCCTTTTGGTTTGAGCAACGGAACGATGCTATTTACCAGGATGAGTTGTAGGGACTAAATTGTGTCCCTCACCCCAAATTCCTGTGTGGAAGCCCTGCCCCCCCAGCAGGATGGTGTTAGGAGGTGGGTGTTTGGGAGGTGATTACAGGTAGATGAGATCTTGAGGGTGGAGCCCCCATGATGGGATTACTGACCTTATAAGAAGAGAAAGAGACCAGATCTCTCTCTCTACCATGTGAGGACACAGCAAGAAGGATGCCATGTGTAAGCCAGGAAGAGAGTCTCGCCAGGAACTGAATCTGCCCACACCACGATCTTGGACATCTAGCTTCCAGAACTGTGAGAACATCAATTACTTTTGTTTAAGCTACCCACCCTCTGGCATCTTGTTACGGCATCTTGAGCTAAGACACTGAAGTGTGGTGGGCTTTTGTTGGTTTTGCCTTATCCAAAGGCAGTGCCGCTGCCTTTCTTTTGATGAGCGACCCTATTTCTCTCTGTGAAGGGTTCTCCCACCATTAATGATATTAGTCATGGATGATTTATAGTTGACGACTCAAGTCTTCTGAGCATCTTTTGGTCAGAAAATGGGATTGGGACCATTCGTCCCACTTGAGTTTGTCTAAATCTATTAAAATAATCACACGGATGTGTTGGTGACCACTGGTGCCTGAAGTTTCTTTTATATCCAGAAAACAGGAAGGGACAAGGGCCAATCACAGACGCGATCCGACAGGGAGATGATCTGTCACCAGAAGACCCCACCAGATGGGAAGGTGGGAGACTTGTTGAAGGTGGGTTCACCTTGGGAGCCACCTGCGTCTGAAGAATTGTCCTATTTGACTGTCAAAGAGTCAACTACCAGGATCCACCTGGGAGGTCATCACCCCTTACCCAAAAGAGTGATGCCTGCTTTGTGGACAGAATGTGTTGTAAAATTTCCCCAATATTCCTCTGCTGTGAAGTATTCCTGCCCCGAGACAGACTAATGATCTCGGTGGGGCTTAACCCTGAATCATTTTCTCCAGCCCTGTGAGATCGAGACACTACACTGTGCAGGTGAAATAATTATCCTTCCGCACTCACATGCCATCTTGTTATATCGACTACGCACACTCATACGTGCTGCGTGATTCAGGGAGATGCACACGATGAGCATATTAGACGTTTCACCTACTGGCTATTGGGTTGAAATCCCCCTGAGTGGATTGATCATACTTCATATTTTAACTAGTTGTTAAGGTCTGTATTTTCACTGGAAGGTAGAGCTCCTTTTCCAACTTCGTTCTTGTGGGCGGATTTCGCCTTCTTTTTAGATGTGGTACATATATACAATGGAATAGCACTCAGCCATAAAAAGAATGAACTAATGCCATTGGCAGCAACATGGATGGACCTAGAGATGATCAGACTAGGTGAAGTAAGTCGGAAAGAGAAAGACAAATACCCTATGACATCACTTATGTGTGAAATCTAAAAAAATGATACCAATGAACTTATGTACAAAACAGAAATAAACCCAGAGACATGGAAAACAAACTTATGGTTACCAAAGGGGAATGGGTGGGGGAGGGATAAACTAGGAGTTTGGGATTAACAGAGACACACTACTGTATATAAAATAACCAACAAGAACCTACTGTAGAGCACAGGGAACTCCACTTCATATTCTGTAATAACCCAAATGGGAAAAGAATCTGAAAAAGGATACATATATATGTTTACCTGAATCACTTTGCTGTCCACCTGAAACTAATACAACGTTGTAAATCAACTGTACTTCAATTGAGAAAATAAAAAAATAAAAACAACAACAAACAATGAAAAAAAAAGGAATTCCTCTACTTTTAAAGGGCTTCTCTGATTAGGTCAGGCCCACCCAGGATAATCTCCTGATGAACTCAAGTTAACCCATAGCTACACGGTCACAGGAGGACACCTATCGGGCTCACAAGTCCTGCCCACACTCCAGGGGAGGAGACTACACGGGGTGTGTGCACTAGGGAACAGGAGTCTTGAGGCCACCTTGGAATCCTGCTTACCACCGCCCCTTCCTACCCAGCCTGTGCCTCTGGGGTCCCAGCGTGTCTCCCCGTGAACACACCTGAGATCTGACAGGCGCCTCATCAGACTTCTGGGGCACGTCCAGATCTACTCACAGAGACACCCTCCCTGGTATACACAGGGGTTCCATGAGCTCAATGCAGAGGCAAGGTGGCACAAAGCAATGGCATTTTCATGAAACTGGATTTCTCTACTTTTTAAAAGACACATGTAAGTCTTTTTTTCTTCCCCCAGGTGTAGGAGTTCTCAAAATACCCCTTACAACACAAGTTTCTGTTACGTTTAAACAAGCACACCCGCTCCATCTCCCCCTCCCCCCATCTGGGCTCAAGAATTCTTCCTCTTCCTCTCGAGCCCTGATCATCTTGCCCAGTCTGGCCCCTTTCCCCACAACACACTCTTTGAATTATGAGGCCCTTTATCCTCAATTCTCCCGAGATGAAAAAGTGACAATCGATTCGTCTGGCCAGTGGACGCAGGGGAATCCTTATTTACCCATCACAGCTTTGCAAACTCTACGTGGCTGAGTGTACGGTGGCCTTGCTGCCTTCTGCCCAGCCGCTGGGCGGCCTCACAGAAGCTGAGATAGAGCATGGGGCGAATTCAAGCCCGCCTTTTCTAGGAGAGATGGAGCTTCCGCCTTCCACGGACTAACCAGTAAATTCCAAAGAGCCTTGTGCAGTTTTATTGGGCTTCCCTGATTATCTCACACCAGTCAGAATGGCCGGCATCAAAAAGTCTACAAACAAATGCAGGAGAGGGTGTGGAGAAAAGGGAATCCTCCTACACTGTTGGTGTGGATGTAAACTGGTGCAGCATCTATGGAGAACAGTATGGAGGTTCCTTAAAAAACTAAACATAGGGCTACCATATGATCCAGCAATCCCACTCCTGGGCATATATCCAGAGAAAACCATAATTCTAAAGGATGCATCCACTCTTATGTTCATAGCAGCACTATTTCCAATATCCAAGACATGGAAGCAACCTAAGTGTCCAAGGACAGAGGAATGGATAAAGAAGATGTGGTATATGCATACAATGGAGTATGACTCAGCCATAAAAAGAATGAAATAATGCCATTTCCAGCACCATGGACGGACCTAGAGATGATCATACTAAGCGAAGTAAGTCAGAAAGAGAAAGACAAATATCATATGATATCACTTATATGTGGAACCTAATAAAAATGATACAAATGACCTTATTTAGAAAACAGAAACAGATTCACAGAACTCGAAATCAAACTTATGGTTACCAAAGGGAAATCGAGGGTCAGGGGAGTGATAAATTAGGAGTTTGGGACTGACGTATACACACTACTATTATGAAACAGATAACAAGGACCTACTGTAGAGCACAGGGAACTCTCTCAATATTCTGTAATAACTTATATGGGAAAGAAATCTGAAAAAGAATGGATACATATACATATAACTGATTCACTTTGCTGTACACCTGAAACTAACACACCATTGTAAATCAACTTTACTCCAATATAAAATTAAAAAAAAAACACTCTGGATTGGTGGAAAGAAAGTGTCATTTCAGCCATTTAAAAACATACGGTTCAGTGGCATTAAGTACAGCCACACGGTTTTGCAACCATCGCCATCACCCATCTCCAGAACTCATCCTTCTTGGAAAACGGAAGGTGTCGCCATTAAACACTCAAACCTCATTCCCCTCCCCCAGCCCCTACTTTCTGTCACTGTGAATCTGACTCCTCCAAGGACCTCATAGGAGTGGAATCAAACAGTATTTGTTCTTCTGTGTCTGGCTTATTTCACTCAGTATCATGTCCTCAAGGTTCACCCATGCTGTAGCCTGTGACAGAATGTCCTTCCTTTTTAAAGACTGAATCATATTCCCTTGCACGGATGGACCACATTTGACTTATCCATTCACCCCTCCATGGACGCTGGGGTTGTTTGCACATTTCAGCTGCTGTGAATTCTGCTGCTATGAACATGGGTGTGCAAATCTCTCTTCATGACTCTACTTTCAATTCTTTCAGGTGTACACCCAGAATTGGAATTGCTGGATCCTATGGTAATTCTATTTTTAATTTTTGAGGCGCTGCCACACTGTTTCCCGCAGCAGCTGCACCATTTATATACCCACCAACAGTGCACAGGGACCCCCGCTTCCCTACATCCTTGCCAACACTTGTCATTTTCTATTTTTAAAAAACAGTGGCCATCTTAATGGGTATGCCCAGTTCCTCTTTACGCTCATCTTGTTTTTTTTGCGGTACGCGGGCCTCTCACTGCTGTGGCCTCTCCTGCTGTGGAGCACAGGCTCTGGACGCACAGGCTCAGCGGCCGTGGCTCACGGGCGCAGCCGCTCCGCGGCACGTGGGATCTTCCCGGACCGGGGCACGAACCCGTGTCCCCTGCATCAGCAGGCGGACTCTCCACCACTGTGCCACCAGGGAAGCCCAGAAGATTCATTCTTGCTCATGCTCTTCAGAAAGCAGAATAAATTAGAATGCATTTGAAAATCAAGGGAGTTGATGCTCCTTGGAATTTTCCATTTGGGTGGCAGTTGGTGGAATTCAAGTCCTGTCCCACTCCTGGTTTATGCTGATCTTTTTCCTGTATTTGTGTTTTTTTTTTTTCCTAATTCTACCTAAAAGTGAGTATCTTACGGGCATTAATATTGGGTTGGTGTAGATACAGCAGAGAACAGCGAGTGACCCAGGATGGGATGACTGGAAACTAGAAAACATATCGACTGCTTCCTGCAGGATCCTCCACTATCCCACGACAGGATAATATGTGTCAACCCACAGCTGAGATTTCCTGAATGGAGGTACATTTGGAATTATCACAGGAAAACACAGTTCATGACAGGTGGAGGTTTTCATACTGACTTATAAAAATATGGTTGGGGACTAACCACAAAAGATCTCATAAAAGTAATCCTAGTTACATCCAATCTTTCATAAAATCTGCCTGCTTCCCATGCTGGAAACGGATTCTTTCATTTACCTTTGCTGATACTTTGAAAATTTATAAATTGACTAACTCTTACTCACATTTCCCTATTTGTCTTGGGCTACATTTTCCAAGTTCAAAACCAGAGTCAAAGAAAAAGGACGGTTGGAGGAAATTCTGACATCCTGACATCCATCTCTCTTACCCAAAGGCAGAAGCATTGCTAGCCTGATTTTCCATTTGCAAATCAGAAATTGGAATATTTCTAAGAAAACTGGAACAGATTAGCTTGGCTCCAGGGGTGAAAATCATAAAATGTCCAAGCATTTATCAAAGCGGGAAGACCTAGTCATAATTTTCCAAGCATGCCTCTTGTGACTTAAAATGCAGAATTCTATTGTAGGGGGCGGGGTGAAGATGGCACAGTAGGAGGATGTGGAGTTTGCATCTCCTCGTAACCAGGGCACCTACTAGGCACTGCTGGGGGACCTCAGACCCCTAAGGAGATGGGAGGAATCCCCGCATGACTGGGAAGGATGTGGAGGGGAAGGAGTGCGGGTATGAAACGTGGAGGCGGGACGGGACTGGTGTCCCTGAGGGATGGCTGGGAGAGGGGAGGGGTTCCCACCCTCAGAAAGGCCCACTCACGGTGAGGGGATCAGTGGGGACGGGGAGAGACCTTCAGGGGACTGGAGGATCAGAGGGGAACAAGGCCAGCATCTCCCCTGCCTGCTCGGCCCTGGCGAGCCAGCTGGGATCCCGGGCCTGAAACTCGGCCCTCTGGAGTCCCCTCTGGCCATGTGTGTCCTGGGTCTAAGCCCCCTCTCCCCCAGGGCCTCCTCCGGCCTTTTTTTTTTTTTTTCCCCGCTGTTGTGGTTCTGTTTTGCTTTGTTGTTGTTTCATTTTCATTTTTACTTTTTCTAATATATTTTTTATTTTTCTAATTTTATTTTATTTCTTATTCTTTGTTATTGTTCTGCTCTTTTTCGTTTGTTCCTTTTTTTCTTTCTTTTGCCACGCCATGTGGCTTGCGGGATCTTGGTTCCCAGGCTGGGGGTTGGGCCTGAGCCCCTGTGGTGGGAGTGCCATGTACAAACTGCTGGACTAACAGAGAACCTCAAACCCCAGGGAATATGAAGCAAAGTGAGGTCTCCCGGAGGTCCTCATCTCAGCACCAAGACCCGGCTCCATCCAACTGCCTGCAAACTCCAGTGCTGGAGGCCTCAGGCCAAACAACCAATAAGAGAGGAATACAGCCTGACCCATCAAAAAAAATGAGATGACAAAAAAAATGTTATAGATGAAGGAGCAAGGTAAAAACCTACAAGACCAAATAGAGGAAGAAGAAATAGGCAACCTACCTGAAAAAGAATTCAGAGTAATGATAGTAAAGATGATGCAAAATCTCAGAAAAAGAATGGAGGCACGGATCGAGAAAATACAAGAAATGTTTAACAAGGACCTAGAAGAACTAAAGAACAAACAAACAGAGATGAACAACACAATAACTTAAATGAAAAATACTCTAGAAGGAATCAAGAGCAGAATAACTGAGGCAGAAGAACAGATAAGTGACCTGGAAGATTAAAATGGTGGAAGTAACTGCTGCAGAGCAGAATAAAAAAAGGATGAAAAGAACTGAGGACAGTCTCAGAGACCTCTGGGACAACACTAAACGCACCAACATTCAAATGATAGGGGTCTCAGACGAAGAGGAGGAAAAGAAAGGGTCTGAGAAAATATTTGAAGAGATTATAGTGGAAAACTTCCCTAGCATGGGAAAGGAAATAGTTAATCAAGTCCAGGAAGTGCAGAGAGTCCCATACAAGATAAACCCTAGGAGAAACACACCAAGACACATATTTATCAAACTAACAAAAATTAAATTCAAAGAAAAAATATTAAAAGCAGCAAGGGAAAAGCAACAAATAACATACAAGGGACTCTCCATAAGGTTAACAGCTGATCTTTCAGCAGAAACTCTGCAAGCCAGAGCGAGTGGCAGGACATATTTAAAGTGATGGAAGGGAAGAACCTACAACCAATATTACTCTACCCAGCAAGGATCTCATTCAGATCCGATGGAGAAATCAAAGCTTTTCAGACAAGCAAAAGCTAAGAGAATTCAGCACCACCAAACCAGCTTTACAACAAATGCTAAAGGAAATTCTCTAGGCAGGAAACACAAGAGAAGACCCACAAAAACAAGCCAAAAACAATTAAGAAAATGGTAATAGGAACATATATATCAATTAAGTACCTTGAATGTAAATGGGTTAAATGCTCCAACCAAAAGACCTAGACTGGCTGAATGGATACAAAAAAACAAGACCCGTATGTATATATGCTATCTATAAGAGACCCACTTCAGACCTAGGGACACATACAGACTGAAAGTGAGGGGATGGAAAAAGATATTCCATGCAAATAGAAATCAAAAGAAAGCTGGAGTAGCAATACTTTTATCCGATAAAATAGACGTTAAAATAAAAATTGTTACAAGAGGCAAGGAAGGACACTACATAATGATCAAGGGATCAATCCGAGAAGATATGACAATTATAAATATTTATGCACCCAACATAGGAGCACCTCAATACATAAGGCAAATGCTAACATCCATACAAGGGGAAATCGACAGGAACATAATAGTAGTAGGGGACTTTAACACCTCACTTACACCAATGGAGAGATTATCCAAACAGAAAATAAATAAGGAAACACAAGCTTTAAACGACACAATAGACCAGAGAGATTCAATTCATATTTATAGGACATTCCACCTGAAAGAATGGAATTTCTTCTCAAGTGCACATGGAACATTCTCCAGGACAGATCACATCTTGGGTCACAAATCAAGCCTTGGAAAATTTAAGAAATTTGAAATCATATCAAGCATCTTTTCTGACCACAGTGCTATGACATTAGAAGTCAATTACAAGAAGAAAACTGTAAAAAACACAAACACAGGGAGACTAAACAATACACTAATAAATAACCAATAAATCACTGAAGAAATCAAAGAGGAAATTTAAAAATTCATAGAAACAAATGACAATGAAAACATGATGACCCAAAACCTATGGGATGCAGGAAAAGCAGCTCTAAGAGGGAAGTTTATAGCAATTCAACCTCACCTCAAGAAACAAGAAAAATCTCAAATAAACAATCTAACCTTACACTAAAGCAACTAGAGAAAGAACAACAACAAAAAAACCCCATAAATGAAATAGAAATGAAGAAAATAACAGCAAAGATCAATAAAATTGCTCCTTGAAGATTATCAAAATCGAAAACCTTTAGCCAGACTCATCAAGAAAAAAAAGGGAGAAGATGCAAATCAATAAAATTAGAAATGAAAAAGGAGACATTATAACTGACACGACAGAAATACACAGGATCAGACGAGACTACTACAAGCAGCTCTATGCCAATAAAAATGGACAACCTGGAAGAAATGGACAAATTCTTAGAAAGGTATAACCTTCAAAACTGAACCAGGAAGAAATAGAAAATATAAACAGACCTATCACAAGCAGTGAAATTGAAACTGTCATTAAAAATCTTCCAACAAGCAAAAGTCCAGGAGCAGATGGCTTCACAGGTGAATTCTATCAAACATTTCGAGAAGAGCTAACACCCATCCTTCTCAAACTCTTCCAAAAAATTGCAGAAGGAGGAACACTCACAAACTCATTCTACGAGGCCACCATCACCCTGGTATCAAAATCAGACAGAAATACTACAAAAAAAGAAAATTACAGACCAATATCACTGATGAACATAGATGCAGAAATCCTCAACAAAATACTAGCAAACAGGATCTAACAAAACATTAAAAGGATCATACACCATGATCAAGTGGGATTTATCCCAGGGATGCAAACGATTCTTCAATATACACAAATCAATCAATGTGATACACCATATTAACAAATTAAGGAATAAAAACCATATGATCATCTCAATATATGCAGAAAAAGCTTTTGACAAAATTCAACACCAATTTATGATTAAAACACTCCAGAAAGTGGGCATAGAAGGAACTACCTCAACATAATAAAGCCCATGTATGACAAACCCACAGCTAACATCTTCCTCAAGAGAGAAAAGCTGAAAGCATTTCCTCTAAGATCAGGAACAAGACAAAGATGTCCACTCTTGTCACTATTATTCAAAATAGTTTTGGAAGTCCTAGCCACAGTAATCAGAGAAGAAAAAGAAACAAAAGGAATACAAATTGGAAAAGAAGAAAATTGTCACTGTTCGCAGATGACATGATACTATACATAAAAAATCCTAAATGTGCCACCAGAAAACTACCAGAACTAATCAATGAATTTGGTAAAGCTGCAGGATACAAAATTAATGCACAGAAATCTCTTGCATTCCTATACTCTAACAAAACAAAAGATCAGAAAGAGAAATTAAAGAAACAATGCCATTTACCATTGCAACAAAAAGAACAAAATACCTAGGAATAAGCCTACCTACACAGGCAAAAGAACTGTACTCAGAAAACTATAAAACACTGATGGAAGAACTCACAGATGACACAAACAGATGGAGAGATAGTCCATGTTCTTGGATTGGAAGAATCAGTATTGTGAAAATGACTATACTACCCAAAGCAATCTACAGATTCAATGCAATTCCTATCAAATTATCAATGGCACTGTTCACAGAAGTAGAACAAAAAATGTTACAATTTGTATGGAAACAGAAAAGACCCTTAATAGCCAAACAATCTTGAGAAAGAAAAACAAAGTTGGAGGATTCAGGCTCCCTGACTTCAGACTATACTACAAAGCTACAATCATCAAGACAGTATGGTACTGGCACAAACACAGAAATATAGATCAACGGAACAGGATAGAAAGCCCAGAGATAAACCCAGGCACATACGGTCACCTAATCTATGACAAAGAAGGCAAGAATATACAATGGAGAAAAGACAGTCTCTTCAATAAGTGGTGCTGGGAAAACTGGACAGCCACATGTAAAAGAATGAAATTAGAACAGTCCCTAAGACCATACACAAAAATAAACTCAAAATGGATTAAAGACCTAAATGTAAGGCCAGACACTATAAAACTCTTAGAGGAAAATATAGGAAAAACACTCTTTGACATAAATCACAGCAAGATCTTTTTTGATCCACCTCCTGAAGTAATGAAAATAAAAATAAACAAATGGGACCTAATTAACTTAAAAGCTTTTGCACAGCAAAGGAAATAAACAAGACATAAATACAACCCTCAGAATGGGAGAAAATATTTGCAAATGAAGCAACTGACAAAGGATTAATCTCCAAAATGTACAAACAGCTCATGAAGCTCAATATTTTTAAAAAAAAAAAAAACCCAATCCATAAATGAGCAGAAGACCCAAATAGACATTTCTCCAAAGAAGACATACAGATGGCGAAAAGGCACATGAAAAGACGCTCAACATCACTAATTATTAGAGAAATGCAAATCAAAACTACAGTGAGGTATCCCCTCATGCCGGTCAGAACGGGCATCATCAGAAAATCTACAACCAACAAATGCTGGGAAGGGTGTGGAGAAAAGGGAACCCTCCCACACTGTTGATGGGAATGTAAGTTGGTGCAGCCAGTATGGAAAACAGTATGAAGGTTCCTCAAAACCTAAAAACAGAGCTACCATATGACCCAGCAATCCCACTTCTGGGCATATACCCAGAGAAAACCATAATTCAAAAAGATACATGCACCCCAATATTCACTGTAGCACTATTTACAATAGCCAGGTCATGGAAGCAACCTAAATGTCCATCGACAGTTGCATGGTTAAAGAAGATGTGGTACATATATACAATAGAATATTACTCAGCCATAAAAAGAATGAAATTGGGACATGTGGATGGACCTAGAGTCTGTCATACAGAGTGAAGAAAGAAAGAAATTATCATATATTAACGCATATATTTGGAATCTAGAAAAATGGTACAGATGAACCTATTGGCAGGGCAGGAATAGAGATGCAGATGTAGAGAACGAATGTGTTGACACGGGGGGAAACGGGAGGGTGGGATGAACTGGGAGATTAGGATTGACATAAATACACTACCATGTGTAAAACAGGTAGCTAGTGGGCACCTGCAGTATAGCACAGGGAGCTCAGCTCCGTGCCCTGTGATGACCTAACTGGGTGGGATGGGGTGTGGGAGGTCCAAGAGACGGGAGGGTGGGATGAACTGGGAGATTAGGATCGACATAAATACACTACCATGTGTAAAACAGGTAGCTAGTGGGCACCTGCAGTATAGCACAGGGAGCTCAGCTCCGTGCCCTGTGATGACCTAACTGGGTGGGATGGGGTGTGGGAGGTCCAAGAGGGAGGGGATATAGGTGTACATGTAGCTGATTCACTTCATTGTACAGCAGAAACTAACATAACATTGTAAAGCAATTATATTCCAACTTAAAAAATACATGTAATGTTTGATTAGAAAAAAAATAAAACGCAGAATTCTAGATCTTTAAGCTAAAATTTTTGGTTTGAAAAGATACATGCACCCCAATGTTCATAGCAGCATTATTTATACAATAGCCAAGATGTGGAAGCAACCTAAGTGTCCATCAACAGATGAATGGATAAAGAAGATGTGGTGCATATATACAACGGAGTACTACTCAGCCATAAAAAAGAATGAAAATTTGCCATTTGCAGCAACATGAATGGACTTGGAGGGCATTATGTTAGTGAAATAAGTCAGACAGAGAAAGACAAATACTATAGGATATCACTTATATGGGGAATCTAAGAAAATACAATAAACTAGTGAATATAACTAAAAAGAAGCAGACTCACAGATATAGAGAACAAACCAGTGGTTCCCAGTGTGGAGAGGGAAGGGGGAGGGGCAAGATGGGGGAGGGGAGTAAGAGGCACAAACTACTATGTGTGAAATCAGTAAGCTAGAATATATTGTACAGCACACACAGGGAATACAGCCAGTATTTTATAATAACTACAAATGGAGTATAACCTTTAAAAGTTGTGAATCACTGTATTATACACCTGTAACTTATATAATATGGTACAGCAACTATACTTCAACTAAAAAAATAAAGATTTTGAAAGAGTGACCTTTTCCTTTCTAAATAACTGACAGAACATTTTGGGAGTATGCCTCCATACGCAAAGTTGGCAGGAAAGGCCAGGGTGGATTCATTACAAATAACAACCAAAACAGAGTTTTCAGCCTCAATTAGGTTTTGGAGTTTTCTGCACAGATTTAATTACCTGGAAAGGTGCCCACCTCCTTGTTTTTCTACTGTGCTCAGACTAATGTTGGCTCTCAGCAGGGACCGTCTTCTCTCTGTGAAAGCAGGAGGATGGGGGCTTCTGTCCATGACTCTCCAGTGCCGCGATGGGTGCCTGCAAACGCAGGGCCATGAGCTGCACAGCTCTGGGGAAATGAACCTGCTGTCTGCCAAACTCATTTACAACAAAAACAACGCACCAAGTCGCCTATTAGAAGCTCCCTGAGTGTGACTTTGGTGCAGGCATAAGCCTGTTCAGAGAATTTTAAAGGAAAGTAGATGAAAGATGAAAAAACCCTTTAGAGCTCCAGACGGTTCTCCAAAACAGAATCTGATTTGCAAAACCTGGGCAGTGGCTCAGGGGAGCTGGGAGGTTTGCCTCAAGAGTGCTGGGTACCGTGTAGACAACAAAAAATATTTGAATGTTCCAGATAGGAGCACAGATGGGAAGGGTTCTCCAGAGAATAAACGAAATCCCACCAACCGTCTGAAAAATCAACCCATTTCCTAGAGCCCTCGTTACACCCCTAGGGGACTAGAAATCACATAATAATAAAGCTTGCATCTTTCAGTAAGAGGTAACATTGAGCTAATTTACTTGCATAATTAAGACAAATTGCTCGAGTCGGAAAAACCAGCAATCCAGAACATCTGTTACAAGGCAGAACCTCCCAACCCACTTTGCAGTCACTGAAGCTTTTAAAGGGCATCTCCTCTGTCCAAACGCTCGATAGTATCAGATGTGCAGATTGCAAATATTGTCTCCCATTCTGCAGAGACACTGTCTCTTTGCTGTATGCTTTGTTTCCCTTGCTATGCAGAAGTGTTTTTAGTTTGTTGCAATCCCATTTGTCTATTTTTTGCTTTTGTTGCCTGTGCTTTTGGGGTCAGATCTATGAAATCACTGCTGCCAAGAAACTCTTCCTGTATGTTTTCTTTTAGGTGTTTTAGGCTTTTCAGATGGGACGCTGAAGTCTTACTACATTTTGAGTTAATTTTTGTGTATGGCATGCGATAAGGGTCCAGTTTCATTCTTTGGCATGCGGATATCCAGTTTTCCCAACACCGTTTGTTGACAAGACTGTCCTTTCCCCATTGTGTCCTTGGCCCCCTTGTGGAAGGTCACTTGATGGTCTATGCATGGAACCCAAGACTGAGTAATGGGTAGACCATTCTCCTGTGGCCAGACAACAAATAGGCAACGGGATGCCAGAAATTTCCACATAGTCCTTGAATCCATGTCTATAATTGAATTCACTAAGTCCCACCCCCAGATCCTCCCCAATCCCTCCATCCCTGTCTTTCCTGTCTGGCCCCAGGAATCCCAGGCTAACAGTTGAATGTGGCCTTTCTCCACCCCTTCAGCATCTACACTCACCCAGAGTCTTGGCTGTATCTCTCCCAACTCCCTCTGTCCCTCCATCACCCAAATCCAGGTTTTCCCAAAGTTTATGCAGGTCTCCCCACTCTGTGCTTGCCCCCAGGGGCAAATCCATTCTCTGTAGCCATACCAGAGTGGTTTTTCCATAAAACTCACCAGCTGCGCCCAAGAGAACCTGGTCCCCTCAAAAAACAAACAAACAAACAACAAAAATAAAACCCCCATATTTTTAAAAGAAAAAAACAGCTCCTAAAAACTGTCTACTTAATGCAACTTTTTAAAATGTTTTCACAGCTGCATCCCCTGTAGATTCTGAAAGAACCAGCTTTTACTTTTTATTTTTTAAAGAAAAATTTTAACATCTTTATTGGAGTATAATTGCTTTACAATGGTGTGTTCATTTCTGCTGTATAACAAAGTGAATCAGCTCTATGTATACATATATCCCCATATCCCCTCCCTCTTGCATCTCCCTCCCACCCTCCCTATCCCACCCCTCTAGGTGGTCACAGAGCACCGAGCTGATCTCCCTGTGCTATGCGGCTGCTTCCCACTAGCTATCTATTTTACAATTGGTAGTGTGTACACGTCCATGCCACTGTCTCACTTCGTCCCAGCTTACCCTTCCCCCTCCCCGTGTCCTCAAGTCCATTCTCTAGTAGGTCTGCATCTTTATTCCCATCCTGCCCCTAGGTTCTTCATGACCGTTTTTTTCTTTAGATTCCATATATATGTGTTAGCATACGGTATTTGTCTTTCTCTTTCTGACTTACTTCACTCTGTATGACAGACTCTAGGTCCATCCACCTCACTACAAATAACTCAATTGCATTTCTTTTTATGGCTGAGCAATATTCCAGTGTATGTATGTGCCACATCATCTTTATCCATTCATCTTAGGTTGCTTCCATGTCCTAACTATTGTAAATAGGGCTGCTATGAACATTGTGGTACATGACTCTTTTTGAATTATGGTTTTCTCAGGGTATATGCCCAGTAGTGGGATTGCTGGATCATATGGTAGCTCTATTTGTAGTTTTTTAAGGAACCTCCATACTGTTCTCCATAGTGGTTTTATCAATTTACATTCCTACCAACAGTGCAGGAGGGCTCCCTTCTCTCCACACCCTCTCCAGTATTTATTGTTTGTAGATTTTTTGATGATGGCCATCCTGACTGGTGTGAGGTGATACCTCATTGTAGTTTTTTTTTTTTTTTAAGAAGATGTTGGGGGTAGGAGGTTTTTTTTAAAATTAATTATTTATTTTTGCTGTGTTGGGTCTTCGTTTCTGTGCGAGGGCTTTCTCTAGTTGTGGCGAGCGGGGGCCACTCTTCATTGCGGTGCGCAGGCCTCTCACTATCGTGGCCTCTCTCCTGTTGTGGAGCACAGGCTCCAGACACACAAGCTCAGTAGTTGTGGCTCACGGGCCCAGTTGCTCCGTGGCATGTGGGATCCTCCCAGACCAGGGCTCGAACCCATGTCCCCTGCATTAGCAGGCAGCTTCTCAACCACTGCGCCACTAGGAAAGCCCCCTCACTGTAGTTTTGATTTGCTTCTCTAATGATTAGTGATGTTGAGCATCCTTTCATGTGCTTCTTGGCCATCTGTATGTCTTCTTTGGAGAAATGTCTCCTTAGGTCTTCTGCCCATTTTTGGATTGGGTTGTTTGTTTTTTTGTTATTGAGTTGCATGAGCTGCTTGTAAACTTTGGAGATTAATCCTTTGTCAGTTGCTTCATTTGCAAATATTTTCTCCCATTCTGAGGGTTGTCTTTTCATCTTGTTTATGGTTTCCTTTGCTGTGCAAAAGCTTTGACGTTTCATTAGGTCCCATTTGTTTATTTTTGTTTTTATTTCCATTTCTCTAGGAGGTGGGTCAAAAAGGATCTTGTGGTGATTTATGTCAGAGTGTGCTGCCTATGTTTTCCTCTAAGAGTTTGATAGTGTCTGGCCTTACATTTAAGTCTTTAATCCATTTTGAGTTTATTTTTGTGTATGGTGTTAGGGAGTGTTCTAATTTCATTCCTTTACATGTAGCTGTCCAGTTTTCCCAGAACCACTTATTGAAGAGGCTGTCTTTTCTCCATTGTATGCTCTTGCCTCCTTTATCAAAGATAAGGTGACCATATGTGTGTGGGTTTATCTCTGGGCTTTCTATCCTGTTTCATTGATCTATGTAAGAACCAGCTTTTAAATGGTGTGGGAGGAGTGGTGGTTTTCCTTAAACCCTTTGTGAAATAAGATGGGGAGTCAGGAGCGAGAGAGAGACAGAGACAGAGAGAGAGACAGAGAGACCCCACGTCAGAAGGTCAGACCCAGAAATCTAAATAATTCATCCCTGCACATTGCTGCTAACAAGAGAAAGGACCCAAACAGGCAGAGCTGCAAACACTGGAGAGCCTGTGACCAGGACAGCGAGTGACATGGGTGCCAGAACCCGGCTGGGTTCACATCACCCGAAGTGTAACATCCTTGGAACAAACCCACGGGCTCAGACCTGAGCGAATACTTCTTTCTCATCTCCCCAAAACTCTTGGGGGTTTCCTTCCACACCCGCTCAGTTTCTCCTCCATTAACCCTGCCCTTAAACCACCCCAGCTTTTAGGGGTCCTCCTCCCTGAATACCGGGCAGGCATCTGCGCTTGTGTCAGGGGACCATTATCTCCTGGATCGTGTCAGCCTGGGGGCTCCTCCCCGGGATGTTCCCCAGGTCTTCCTATTTGGGAGCATCACACTCCTTTGCAGACGTGGAGAACCTGCAAGGACGCCGGCACCAGGTCTGCAGCCCCGGACACCACCTGGGAGTCAGTCTCCCATGTATCTTGCATGCGCTCTTGCGGCTCCTGTCCGCGCGTGGAAGCCGTGACGGACGCTGTAGGCATGTACAGCTACAGGAGGCGCATCACCCGTGCACGAGGGTGGGCAAGGGGCGAACCCTGCCACCCATGCAGACAAGATGCCCGGGATGCAGAATTTCACTCAGCTTGGGCTCCGATCGCAGGCTGGTGTGAAAAGGCTAATAAAATCAGCTCGGCTCTGGTGGCCTGAAGCCAGGGGACCCTCGCTGGGGGCATTTGTTTTGCACAGAAAAGTAGGAACTTAACCTGTGGGCTGCTGAACGCATCTGGGGGTGAAGCCTCTGCCCACTTCTTTGTTTCTCAATGTGTGTAATTAAGACAAAGAAAAGCAGTAAGTTTAGCAGAGGTGATGCTCAAAGGGAATCTTGACAATGACCAGGTGTGCCGAGTGACTTGACAACGACCAGGTGCGCTGATGATGTGACAAATCCTCCAGTCTCCTGGCTCCCAGGCTTCCGTCTTTCATCAATAGCATATTGTTGACTGGGGAGAGGCAGTAATTAAGAAAACAGTGGGGGACCCTTCAGCAAGCCCGAGGCCACTGCCTGCTTCTCAATCAGCTGTTGTTTCTTGGGGCTGTCAGATTCTTCCTTGTAACTTATACTAATGCGTGAGTCTTTGTCTGTTTCCTCTCTTTCTTCCTCTCTCTTCTCTCACTGACACACCCCCACAGACAGACAGACACACACACACACACACACACACACGCAGTGATGCACACGTGTTTGTCAGAATCTGGGTTCCGTCAGTGGCCCCCAAATTCTGCACCGAGGAGGACCCAGAGGTGGAGAACTCAGGGCAATCACTGTCATCGACGGCATCCACCCTCCCCTCCAGGGCTCTGGCGATCATTGTTTCTAACGTCTGTGACCCTGAGGTGAGAAAGAAATGAATTCTGTCCACCCGCCAAGACTGTGGAAGCCAGCTCCCACCGCTGGGTTCCTTTGTCCACGCCGTGGTGACTTTTTGGACGTGCCCAGCTACGTGGGCATTGGGGACCGGACAGGAGGGCTGAGAAGAGGACGTAGAGGCACACGGCAACTCTGGCGTTTCTGAGGCAGACGCTGACCTGCTGGTACCCGGGGCCATATGCACAGCTCCACAGGGGGCACCGCCTACGTGGGAAGATGTACACGGACAGCGGATGCATGTGGGGATGGGAAGCACGGCTCCAAGGAACGTGGGGCAGAGATTCAGGTGGAGAAGCTGGCGGCCACCCCCAAGAGCACGTGGCCAGTGAGTGCCCCAAGGTTGCCGAGGGGGCACTCTGTCCCCTCGGAGAATGCGGGACGTTGATGGTTCCGGGAAGGCGGGGCCGTGGACTCCAGAATGAGCTCGGAGAGCTGGGCGTGGCAATCACAGCAAGGGCTTGGGTGGCCGCAGGGGCAACAGGGCTGGCTTTCGGGCTCAGCCCCGCTAACATGACCTCGGGACCGCGGCTCACCGGGGCTGAATCACCTCCACGTACGGAGCGGGGGGGAGGGGCGCTGTGTGTTTTTTGGGTTCTTGGCTTCTTCTCTGTTCCTTTTGACTTGTTATCCGTATGGTTCTTTCTTTGCCAAATGAGCCTCTTGTTCTCTTTCTCGACGCCATTGTGGGATTCTTCCCAGTGGAATAAACCAGGCTTCTTAGGAGTGAGTGGAGGCGTGTTGTTCACGGCTGCTTGGCCATTTAAGGACCACCCATCACGTCAGGCGTGGCTTTCTTTGGTGGCCGGCGTGGTGGCGGAAGTGGTGACATTTCTCGTTCACTTTAAAAAACGTTTTTACTGAAATATAGCTGATTTACAATACGGTGCTAGTTTCAGGTGTACAGCCAAGTGATTCAGTTATACGTATACATGTATATATTCGCTTTTAGATTCTTTTCCATTAAAGGTTATGACAAGCTTCTCCTTCACTTTTAAACTTGGTCCTTGGGGGTTCTAGTCCTATTTGGGGAGGGTCTCCTGTGAGCTCCCCAATCAAGCCTTGGGACTGGGGGTAATGGATGCCCACCGTGGTTTTCCAACACCCTCAGAGCAAAATGCAGAGACCACCGTCTCATGACCGTGCTGGGTTCTGCCTTTAGAATCCTCCCTGATTTCCTGCTAGCTCAGTGCTTTAAGAAGACGTCTTGACATAGCAAGACCCGGCCAAGGGTAGCCACGAGTAAGGGACCCTGCCCTCAGGACCGGAACGTTTCCGCACCAACATGACACACTTAAGTTAGCTGGTGAAGGATCCCACTTTTGCAGCGTGGCAGATGGACCCCACTCCTAGGATTTATCCCAAAGAGCCGGAAATGTGCATCCACAGATGTTTACAGCCACCTTATTCACTGCGTCCAAACCCCCGTGCACACAAAGCCCACCCACCCGTGGCTGGCTCCAGGTGCCAGGCTGGAATCAGACCCCCAGAAGTTACTCATCTTATAACCAAAGGTTCGTACCTTTTGACCAGCGTCTCCCCACTTGTCCACCCCCAGCCCCTGGCAACCCCCGTTCTACTCTCTGTTCTGCAAATTGGAGAATTTTCAGTCCCTCACATAAACGGTATCCTGCAGTATTTGTCTTTCCGTGTCTGGCTTATTTCACTACGCAGAATGCCTTCCAGATCTATCCACGTTGTTGCAAACGGCAGGATTTCCTCCTTCTTTTTTTGAAGGTTGAATGATATTCCATTATATGTACCTACAGATCGGGGCGTTTTAAGGCACGCTCCAGAGCTGGGAAGCCCTCACAAGCCCAGTGGACGTCTGAGCTATGATCAAATGAGTATAAATCCTGTTTCTCCAGCACATTCTTTCTGCAAGTGTGTCTCATCCTCCACTTTATTTCAATTGTCTGCTCTCACCTGCCTCTTGCTTCCTGTTCAGAATTCAAACTACATCCTTAATATGAGCGAAAGAAGGCACAGATTTCTAGTCAGGACATAATGAAAAAAAAA
Organism: Grampus griseus; assembly: GCF_964374135.1. NCBI lineage: Eukaryota > Metazoa > Chordata > Mammalia > Artiodactyla > Delphinidae > Grampus > Grampus griseus. Next base: position 1,285,737 of record NC_138999.1, read on the forward strand.
AAAAAACCTGTTGAAACTCTTGCTCTGGACAAAGCTGCCACTTTCCCTGTCCTCCCGGGTGAAGAGAAAACAGCGGCATAAAATACAGCTGATTTGAATCCCACACAAAGCCAGGTGGCGGCCACTTCCACACCACGGCCTCAGCGTGGGATTCTGCATCCGAGGACCTGGAGAGACCTGGATGGGGCACTGGGTACACTGGCACTTGTGTCTGTCGGCAAATGACAGTGACATCTGGGTGAGATGGGGCGGGGCAGGAGAGGGAAGTGTTTAAACGTCAGTGGGTGTTTAAAAGGACATGTGTGTGCCAGGAGTGGCGGTGGGCATCTCTTCCTGCGGGCCAGCAAATGCAGACGTGGATTGACTCAGTTATTATCTCAGGGGGAGGTGAGATCTGCTGGGGGAGTAGGAAAGGCCGGGGCGGGGCACAGCGGGGGCAGCGTCCATCACCATGAGAGCCCCTGACGTTACGATGACAGGCTTGCCGTGCCAGCCAGGTCCCATTCCTGAAGTCAGCTGTCATTTCTCTAATATCGATCATTTCCGCTAAGTTGTGTATATTGTGTGGCTGTTTGGAGGAGTCATTAAAAATAAGCAGCAGCTTCTGCCCTTGACGAGTTGAAGGTTTTGGAAGATGTCAAAAGGAAGGGGAGATAGTGGAAATGTGTATTTTACTCCAAGTCATACAAAATGAAAAATTCAGAGCAAAGAGAACTACAAAGAGAGAGCTTTCATCCGTATCCCAGATCCCTTTATAAAATTTAACTTTGCTGAATGAATGAATCTGGCTAGATAAAGCATACGTTTAAATTAAAAAATGGTTTGCTAACATCTGGGAAGAAAATGATAGAAGAGATCTGCCATTGCCAAAACAGGATAAAATTTAGCCACGTTGCCTGTGAGAAGTCAAAATGGAAACACAGATCAGACATCTGTGTTCTAACTGTGGAAAAGAGAAAACATGTAGACAGTATTTTGAATGTTCATGTCAAAGTCGGAGTAAAGCAGGGAGCGGAGTGGGTCCTGATGCCTGAAGATAAATTTTCTGTTGCTGTTTAAACTTCAACCAGCACAAGTGCATCCATCCACAATGCTCTCTGTGCATTGCTTTGATATTCGGTGTCCCTTGGATCTATATAAACAGAAGGCTGGCCCCCACTTGTAAACACTTACTGAATGCCCGTCACATACTATGTGCCATTCTAGGGTCTAGAGGGAGAAATATGATCCCAGGAGTCATCTCACTGGGCAGGCCAAGGTGTAAACAGAGAATCAGAGTGCAGCTCAGACACAACCACACAAAATCTATGGTATGCAGCAAAAGCAGTTCTTAGAGGGATGTTCATAGCAATACAGGTCTTCCTCAAGAAACAAGAGAAATCTCAAATCAACAGCTTAACTTACCACCTAAAAGAATTAGAAAAAGACAGAATGCAGCTCAGTGTATAAAGTGATGGATGGAAGCATAGGCCACAGAAGTAATTAATGAATCTGATCTGGGGGTTCAGGGAAGACTTTGGGTAGGAGGTGACACCTCGGGCAGGTTTTAAAACATGAGGAGGACTTCTCCAGAAAGACACCTAGGAGGAGGCTCCTTGGGGTCCTTGCAAGTTTTGGGGTGTAGATTGGATGATAGGGGGTAGGTTAGGAATGAGTGTGGAGGTGTCGGGGAGGGATTGAATTCTGGAATGCCTCTCTTATCAGCACGGTGGTTTTCCATGCCTTCAAACTGTGTTTTTAGAAAGATACTGTTGAGTGGGTTCTACATTGGAGGCTTGGAGGAGATGGGAAGCCATTTAGGGAGGTACTGGAATGGTCCAAGACATAAGTGGTGTAGACGGCAAATGCAGACACGAACGTAGCCAGCCTGAGAGACTGGGATAAAAGTACATGGGATGCAGCATCAATCATTCTTGGAGGATGACTGGTTATGCAGATCAAGGAGACTTCCAAATCACTAAATGAGGTATTTAAGGGACAGAGAAAGAGGAATACTGGATGATATCACATATGTGTGGAATCTAAAAAATGCCACAAACTAGTGAATATAAGAAAAAGAAGCAGACTCCCAGATACAGAGAACAAACTAGTGGTGACCAGTGGGGAGAGGGAAGGAGGGTGGAGCAAGATAGGGGGTGGGGAGTAAGGGGGGCAAACTATTACGTATAAAATAAGCTACAAGGATATACTGCACAACATGGGGAATACAGCCAATATTTTATAATAACTATAACTGGAGTATAACCTTTAAAAATTGTGAATCACTATATTGTACCCCTAAAATTTATATAATATTGTACAGCAACTCTACCTCAAAAAATTTAAAAAGAAAATCTGGACAGTTGACAACAGGAGGAAAGACGGGAACAGCAGGGAGCAAAGTCTGTGCCTTGTGCCCGGGAAGAGGCTCAGAAAAGGAAGTAAACTGAATGACACCAGCACCGGATGGTAGAGGCACTGGGGTAGGAGGACGAAGCTTGTGCAGGACACACACCACTGGGCCAGTGAGATGCAGACCCTGGGCTGCCTTCCTGTTTCCTGCTGCATGAAGAGTCCCTCCCATGGGGTAGAAGCACAGTGTCCTCATGACTCCGTGGCTCACGTGGCTTTATTGTGGTTTTTAGCTGGCTTGCTTCACTGTCTCTGACCATCTGGTAGTAATCGAAACACAGGAATGGAGTCATTATTAAAACTGTCGAGACCATTAACTGTGGCGTCATCTTTCAAGGTCTGAATGGTTTCTGGGTACGGGGCTCGGAAACGTTCCAGCCAGCACTCCAGAAGCCTGGGGAACTGCGAAGTCATGCAGAGGGGGCAGGAAGCAAACAAAGGGAGAATAACGGACCAGGTAGCAAAGTGGAAGAGGCAAAGCTCACTTCTGTTTCTCCAAACCCTCCCCAAGGATGCGCATGGCCTTCCTTCTTTCCCTTCCAGGTCCCCTAGATCTACGTCATAGGGAGAAGATCAAAACCCAATGGTGGCGCAGTGGTTAAGAATCCACCTGCCAATGCAGGGGACACGGGTTCAATTCCTGGTCTGGGAAGATCCCACATGCCACAGAGCAACTAAGCCCATGCGCCACAACTACTGAGCCTGTGCTGTAGAGCCCATGAGCCACAACTACTGAAGCCCACCTGCCACAACTACTGAGCCTGCGTTCTAGAGCCCGCAAGACACAACTACTGAGCTCATACACCACAATTACTGAGCCTGTGCTGTAGAGCCCGTGAGCCACAACTACTGAGCCAGCGAGCCACATCTACTGAGCCTGCGTGCCACAACTGCTAAAGCCGGCAAGCCTAGAGCCCGTGCTTCGCAACAAGAGAAGCCACCGCAATGAGAAGCCTGGGCACTGCAATGAAGACTAGCCCCCACTTGCTGCAACTAGAGAAAGCCCATGTGCAGCAACAAAGACACAACACAGCCAAAATAAATAAATAAATAACAACCCAATGGATGGAATCTGAGGCAAATACCAACCTCTGTACTCTTTATGGTTTATTCATCTGGAGATTCTCATTTGCTGAGTTACACTGTAGCAGTTATCACCGAATGGAAATACACATACGTACGCACATCCACACACCCACACACACGCACATACGCACATATGCACACGTACATACGCACACGGAGTCTTTGTATTTTTGCAGGATGCTTCTGTTACATTCGTTCCTTTGTTAAATGCACTCCTAAATTGTAGCCAGTTCGGAATGTCTACGGAAAGTCAGTGGTGTGGAAAGCTGATGGTGTGCAACAACCGTGCCCCATGGGGCAAGACTCAAATGCCGATCTCTTTTCCTTCTTCATTTTCTTGTTTTCGTCTTCTTATTTTTTCAAACAAATAGTGGGAGTTACCCAAAACGTGCCCTCTGGCCACAGAACCTGTAGATTTATTTTAATATCATAACAGATCTGGGGGAAAAATGGTTAAGTTTCACTAACAGTTCTGAATACACTGAAAATGTTGGATCATGGGCGATATTTACAGCGGGTTTCTAATCAAATCCATAAAATGTGTTTTGGCGATCGATCAGCAAAGTACACGTGATGTTTCTTCAGCATGGGGTGGTATTTTGAGGCTGTACCTGGGGATCTGTGTATTCCTCAAGGACGTGTGAATTTTACTTGATCACATGTCACACTCACCCCAGCTTAAAGGCAGCACTAGACCAGAATCCACACACCGATCTCTGCTTGCCCAGCCAGGTAAACTGATAATCGATTTCCATGCTTTCATCTACCATTCTGTTATCCACAAAATGCAGAGACTGGGCACACCCACGCGTCTCGCTCTTCTCAGGTCTAACATTCTATTCTTCCTTCCCTTCCTCCTCTTACATTCCTCCTTTTTGCTCCTTTATTCCTGATAAACAACATTGCATTCCTACTAAGTAGGTGCTGTTTATCAGGACAACTCAACCATAACTATGCATATGCATGTCCCGGAGATATTGCAAAAAGGCGGATTCTGACTGAGTAATTCGGGGTGGGTGGGTCCTCTGTTCTGCGGGAATGCTGTTAACCTGGGCTTCGTGCCTCCAGTAGCAAGGTGACGGATGACATGATGCTAGATTAACTTTTTCTTTGTGAATAAATATAACACGTAAAAATGAAAACCCATTCAGGTGATTGGCAACTCTGAGTAGGGTAACAATGCAAGGATATTGCAATCGTGTAAAAGGAAATGCTGCTGACGTTACAGACTTTTTTCATTTAAAAAAATCCTACGTAGTACAAATATTCTAGAAGATGAATAAAAGATGAATGGTGTCGCACCTCAACAAACTCCAAGCATGAGTCAGACTCTCCTTGTTATTATGAAATAGTCCAAGGGGGTTGAGACTCAGAATTCTTTGTGATAAATATTTTGTAGGGATGGCACGTGGTCTCCGCTAGAAATACCTGCCTTTTTACATCGCACTTTTACACAGAGATTAAAATTTGCCTATTCATTGGAATCCCCTGGGGAACCGAAAACTCCACGCTGCCTGGATTTCACCTCAAGAGATTTTTATTTAATGGCCAGGGAAGCAGATCTGGGCATCGGGATTTTTGCAAGTTCTCTCAGTGATTCTAAAGTGTACAGCCGGGACTTTCCTGGTGGCGCAGTGCTTAAGAATCCGCCTGCCGATGCAGGGGACACGGGTTCGAGCCCTGGTCCGGGAAGATCCCACGTGCCGCGGAGCAACTAATCCCGTGCGCCACAACTACTGAGCCTGCGCTCTAGAGCCCGCGAGCCACAACTACTGAAGCCCTCGGGCCACAACTACTGAGCCCGTCTACCACAACTACTGAAGCCTGCATGCTCTAAGGCCCACATGCTGCTACTACTGAGCCCGGGAGCCACAACTACTGAAGCCCGCACACCTAGAGCCCGCGCTCTGCCACAAGTGAAGCCATTGCAATGAGAAGCCCATGCGCCGCAACAAAGAGTAGCCCCCGCTCGCCGCAACTAGAGAAAGCCTGTGTGCAGCAACAAAGACCCAACAGAGCCATAAACAAACAAACAAACAAATAAATAAAGTGTACAGGCAAGTTTCAGAACGACTGCTCCATGGGGTCAAGTGAAATCATGACATTCTCCCTGGGGTCATCCCATAAAAACCAGAGCCCAGGGCTTCCCTGGTGGCGCGGTGGTTGAGAGTCCGCCTGCCGATGCAGGGGACGTGGGTTTGTGCCCCGGTCCGGGAGGATCCCACGTGCCGCGGAACGGCTGGGCCCGTGAGCCATGGCCTCTGAGCCTGCGCGTCCGGAGCCTGTGCTCCGCAACAGGAGAGGCCACAGCAGTGAGAGGCCCGCGTACCACAAACAAAACAAAACAAAAAAACCAGAGCCCAGACTTCTTCCTCTCCAGAAGCAAGAATGAACATATTCAAACGGCTTTGTCCACAGTGAATGGCTACATGGAAGGAAGTGCATTCATTCAGCTTTTTTTTTTTTTTTTTTTGCGGTACACGGGCCTCTCACGGCTGTGGCCTCTCCCGTTGTGGAGCACAGGCTCCGGACGCGCAGGCTCAGCCGCCATGGCTCACGGGCCCAGCCGCTCCGCGGCACGTGGGATCTTCCCGGACCGGGGCACGAACCCGCATCCCCTGCATCGGCAGGCGGACTCTCAACCACTGCGCCACCAGGGAAGCCCTATGTACAAGTTTTGAGAGTGCAGGGTTGAAAGTCACAGAGCTTGCTCTCAAGAAACTCACCTCTCAGGGAGGGATGGGGAATGATAAGAAGACAGTCAACAAAGCCCACCCCTATGACCAAGTGCCAGGAGCAAGGGATTCAGAGCCATCGAGAGGCAAATTTATCAGAGTTGCATCAGGGTGTCCGGGCCTGGGAGTGGGCGGTGGGAAGGTGTTTCTCATGGGGAAGCAAAGAGTCTGCAAAGGGGCTACTTCTTAAAGGATGTTGAGCTGGTCCAAGCACATGGAGTGAGGCTGAGAGGGGAGGGAAAGAAGACAGAAACCAGCCCACCGTGTTTGACAGTGGTCCAAATGCACACAGCATGGGAGCATGCAGGACATCTCAACTATTTTATTTTGTTTTGGAAAAAGGGATGAGGATGGAGGAAACATGAGTCTAACAGAAGACTTCAACTCCTGGGGAGTCACAGGGAAACACAAGTATATGTTTAGGGACAGCAAACGTTCCAGTTCTGTTTGAGTTCTCATAAATAGGACGTGCACTGCTACCAACATGACCTACCATTGATGAGGACCTTGATCACCTGGCTGAGGTCGCATGGGTCGGGTGTCTCTACTGTCAAGTGACTCTTCCCCCACTGCCCCTTCTAGTCTGTCCTCTTTGGAATGAAGTTCACTATGGACAGCCCATGCTTAGGGCGTGGGAATTTATGTTTCATATCCTTGAGGGCCAACTGTCTACATAAACCATCTACCTGTTCTTCTCCTGTAAGGGAGATTTATTTATTCTCCCCATTATATCCTTATTCAATCATTTATTTATGTCTGTAGAGATTAATGGATATTTATTTTATACTTTGGGTTATAATCCAACCCTACTTTATTTATTTTGCTACTCAAAAAGTACACTATCAATTATATCTTGCAAAACCCGTAAGACCGTCTATATTTTTACAGGGCAGGAGTGTGATGGAAAAAAAAAAAAAGCCCACAGTTTGGCCTCTATTCAGTGCTCAGTATTTAAAATATGATGTGACATGTTCAGTCAATTATACCACATTCAATAGAAGGAAAAAATAAAACATGATGTGACAAACTCAGTAGCCGGGAGCCCATCTGATAAAAATTATTACCATGGAAGGCTTCCAAGGCTCAAGGTTAAGATCAGACTCTAAGAATGTTGGTCATAAAACACAAAACTATAATCGAAACGTCTCCAAGACATTTAAAACATAGCTATTGACATATCAGCCAACCAAGAGGGAAAATAAATGATTTTTTTTTTTAAATAAAAGGTTTTCTAAGCCTTCTGGGTAGCCCACAAGTCACTGCCCTGACCTTTCTCTGAGGACTGAATTTCCATTACTGTGGAAGGAGATGGTGGCCTCAGGAGGCCACCCAGCTGCAAATTTACCTCCTAGTGAGTTATTTTCTAAGTAATCTTTCAGCCAGCTGGGGAAAAAAAATCAGTCTCAGAATAAGATAGGAATTTATCATTTATGCAAATAGGAATTTATGGGTTTAATGTTTAGGAGAACTTTTAAATATTTATTTTAATTGATGTATAGTTGATGTACAATGTTGTGTGAATTTATGCTCTCCAGCCAAGTGATTCACTTATACATATCTAGACATTCTTTTTCATATTCTTTTCCAGGAGGGTTTAGCCCAGGAGACTGGATATAGTCCCCTGGGCTCTGCAGTAGGGCCTTGTTCTTTATCCAGTCTACATGCAATAAAACTCTTTGGCTTCAAGAAAAACAAAGTCTCCTTTCTATAAAAGGGATTGAAAATGACTTTCACAGACGAAAGGTCGACTCCTGTTCGTTGTATTTTGTTATCTGTCAGAACACAGAGCTTCAAAGGGTGTACCCCAACGTGGGGAGGGGGCAGCGTAGGAGGTGGCGATGCAGGGCTGCGGCACGTTGACCGGGCACTAGGCACTTCTGTTCCTTATCTGGAACGCAGAGGGTTCTGGAAACGGTCTAAACAGCCTCTCCAGCTCTCGTGTTTCAGGTTTTTATGAGTTGATTCCTCTGCCGGAAGCCTGCAGTGTCCTCCTGGCCACCAGAGGGCTGAGTGTACTCCCCGTGTTCCTTGTAATTCTCTTCTTTGTAGTGTTTTGGTTTTTTTTGGCCGTGCCACACACCTTGCGGGATCTTTGTTCCCCGACCAGGATGGAACCTGAGCCCTCAGCAGTGGAAGTACAGAGTCCTAACCACTGGACCGCCAGGGAATTCCCGTAATTCTCTATTAGCCCAAATTCATCTTCATCTTTAAGCTTTCAATCACCAGTTCTGTGCTCCTGCAACACTTTGGACGTTTTTCTTTCTTCCTTCTTACCTTCTCCCCTCTAGGAAGCCCCTCCACTCTCAAAGACACCCGCTTTCACGGGGTACAGTGTGTTCCCAAACATCTCCTGCACTGATTTCTCGTCTCTAACGGCTCTAGGATATTTCTGTGAGTGTCTTTTCTTTCTCAAAATGTCATCGTTCCTCAAATCAGGGATGACGTCCGTATGAGTTTCCTGGGGTCGCCCTAAAAAATGACTGTAAACCATGAAGCTTGAAACACCACAAACTCATCCTCCCCCTGTCCTGGAGGCCAGAGGTCTGACATCAAGGTGTCTCAGGCCCAAGCTCCCTCCAGAGGCTCCAGGGGAGGGTCCTTCCCGCCTCTTCCAGCTCCTGGGGGCTCCAGGCATCCCTGGGCTTGTGGCCGCATCCCTCCCGTCTCTGCCTCTGTCTTCCTGGGGCTTCTCCTGTGTGTCTGTGTCTCTCCTCTTCTGTGTCTCGGAAGGACCTTTTCATTGGATGTAGGGCCACCCTCCTCCAGGAGGACCTCATCTCAGACCCTTCACTTCATCTCATCTGCAGAGACCCTGTTTCTAATAAGGTCCCGTTCACAGCTTCCTGTCACTGGAGTTAGGGCCAGCCTCATCCAGATGTGGTCTCATCTCGAGACCCTTCACTTAATCACATCTTCAGAGCCCCTATCTCCAAATAAGGTCGCCTTCAGAGGTTCTGAGGATTAGAACATGGAACTATCTTCTGAGGGGCCACCACTCGACCCACTACAACATCCCACATATTTCACCACCTCTTTGAATGGTACTGGGCACTCAGCATGGATTCCAGCCGTATTGTCAGAGCTTTCCTGGTGGCCTCTTACCCTTCCAGGGTTTCCTAGAGGGTCCAGGAAGCATGGTGGTGACACCTAACGGGGAAGTGGGCTTGGGGCCGTGACTCTCTCCCACCTGGTAAAGACTGTATTGCATATTTGAACAAACAGAAGAAAGGTACTGGAATCTTCCAGCTAAAATCTCTTCTTTCTCCCCTAATCCAACCCTCTCCCCAGCTAACTGTGCTTTTAACGATGCAATTATTTTTTCAGCGTCTCTGGCAAAAGACTTCCAAGGTGGTCTCCTGGCTGTTCTGTTTCCATCTTTCCCTCCATCACAATTATCCTGTCCTCCTCCTTTCTACCTGCTCACCTACCCTGGTCTTTGCTGCCTAATGTCAAAGCCCTGCCTCAGTTTCCCAACTGCCCTATGGGACTTGTAAGGCCGTCCTCTCTGAGGCTCTCATTCTACTTGACCAACTGGGTTTCCCACTGTTTTCTAAGATTTCTGTTTTTGTCAACTAAGTCGTTTTTGATACACATGCCTTGATAAATTGTAAGATGCCACTATCCCCTGTTTTCTACAGGATTCCAAGTCTTGGTCAATATACATACATATGAACATCATATGGGAAAAAAAAAGTTCTTTACATCCGGGTCTCAAAAGCCTGCGGTGATATTCTATTCATCAAAGGCCACTGTGCTGATCAGCCCAGGTACGGCAGGTGAATTTATTTTCATTTTATGAGGCATCAAGACGAAAGCACTGTCTGAGCAGATAAAGGTCAATCAACCCAGCCAAAAATGTGCTTGGCCAGTGCCTCAGAGGTCACTGAAGACGTAACCAAAAAGCCAAAAACACCACCTGCCGTTCTCTCTCTTCAGATATCCTGGTTCTATCGGGTCTAATTCTAAAATTTTCACATGGACCAAATGAGAAGACTATGTGGAACGCTGGTATGTTTCAAACCCTTCATTTGAGTCACAGAATTAGAAGACAACACCAAGGTGCAGTCATCAACTTGGGGACAAGTAGATTCTTCAGTGAAGGTGTATTCACCCCTGTCGCTTGACTGTTATTATGATACAAGGACAAGCAAGAAGTTCAATCCCTGGGCTGAAGCTCACGGTGTGGACAGGATCTCGTAGTTCATCCCTCAGTTTCCAATCAACGTGGTTTAGGTGATTTCAGATGGTTGGTTCCTAGACCTGTTTCTGTTCCGAGGATTTTGTCAACTGTGAACGCTTACGCGTTTGTTTCCTAGTATTGGCAGTGACTGAACCCAAATATGAAGCAAATATCCTTAAGCGATTCGATTGTTTGGAAATGGAATACAATAATAATTACACATGGAGGGGGAATGCCAAATTGTGCAGCCACTAAGTACGGAGGCTCCTTAAAAAACTAAAAATAGAGCTACCACATGACCCAGCCATCCCACTCCTGGGCATATATCCTGAGAAAACTCTAATTTGGAAAGATACCTGCACCCCAAAGTTCACTGCAGTGCTGTTTACAATAGCCAAGACATGGAAGCCACCTAAATGTCCATCAACAGAGGAACGGACAAACAAGATGTAGTACATACATACAATGGAGTATTACTCGGCCATAAAAAAGAAGGAAATAATGCCATTTGCGGCAACATGGATGGACCTAGAGATGATCATACTAAGTGAAGTCAGACAAAGACAAATATCACATGATATCACTCATATGTGGAATCTGAAAAAAATGATACAAATGAACTTATATACAAAACAGAAACAGACTCACAGACATAGAAAACAAACTTATGGCTACCAAAGGGGAAAGGGAGGGGGGGATAAATTAGGAGCATGGGATTAACACACACACACTACTATATATAAGATAGATAACCAACAAGGACCTACTGTATAGCACAGGGAACTCTACTCGATACTCTATAATAACCTATATGAGAAAACAATCTGAAAAAGAATGAATATATGTATAACTGAATCACTTTGGTGTACATCTGAAACTAACACAACCTTGGAAATCAACTATACTCCATCTCCAGTAAAATAAAGAAATTAATATAAAATTGGAGAGTGACCTGAGTTTTTTTTTTCCTGGTAATTACATATTTAGTGATAAGTGACATATTAAAGGGATAATGCAGCATCATGAGAAATATCCTATGTTATGCTGAAGATTCCATGACTGATAACATCCTCCACCCTGAAGAAGTAACACCACAAGCTCAGAATCGGGATTCTCTCTTTACTTCTCTTGGGAAGAGTATTTGTTTGATGGGCTGCGATCTCCAATCTTAACTACAGATGTTCTTTTCAGAATTCCTGGATGAAGGACTTCCAATACACAGGAGTCCATCCATGTTAGCGCATAGGCTTATTTTCCAGAGAAGGTTTTCTGTGGGGAGAGAGGATGAGTTGCCCTTCCACCTTTATGTGTGTCCTTATTATTTAAAGTTCCTGATGCCCATATTCTCATTTGACGACGCACAGGAAGAAGAGAGAGCCACGTTAGCATGATGCTGTGTTATTCCCCACAAGCATCTCTGCTATATCTCCTCTACGCATGTTCTCCTAAGGTTCTTTTCTCCCTAGAAAATACCCATGCATCTTTGTTCCCCAGAAGGGAATTCAGAAGCTGGCGTCACCAAAGGTCTTCTCCCTTTAAAAAAGTGAGACTCGGTTCCCATCGATCTTCACGGCATCTTCATTTCCATCCAAAGGAAGTGACGTGGAAAATGGTTTCCTGTCTGCACAGTTCACTGGACACACGTCAAGACCTGCAGCTGACAGTTCCAGCTTTACTCAAGTTTGTGAGGAAAGGAGGAAATGGACACAGAATTCTTTGCAAGGATGGCCAGCGATGAATTTGGGATCTGAAACCCTGAGACAGAGCCAGTGGGCGTTGGGTGACATCCGCAACATCTATCTTGAGCAAATCCAATCCTCCTCGGAAAAAAATCGCCAAGGAAACAGTAGCGATTAAAATAAGCAAAGTATTCTCTTTAGGAGACAAACCACATTTTTACACGATCAACGCAGAGAAACAGTTGGTAAATCTCGGGTTACCCTTCTTCAGAGACATGACTTGGGCACCACCTCTGGGAAATGAACATCACCGGTGACGGGCGTCACGGCCCCTGCGCGCACATGTGTCGCCGGGGATGCAGGACAAGCTCCCAACCAAATGTTTTGTCTTCTGTCTCCGAACTTGTGTGGAGGATAAGATTCAACTTGCAAATGCTTTTTCTCACTGTGGGGAGGCATCCACCGACAGCTAAAATGATAGGTTTCTGCAGTCCCGGTGTTGTGCTGTAGTTTTGCTTCTGGGAAGCAAGGAATAGGCGTGCATAAATTAACCCAAGGATACATCACGGCCGATAATTAGCCACGCGCGCACGGCGGAAGTACGGGCTTGGTGGCGCGTGTCACAGAATGTACGATTTTCTCTTGATCTGGCGCAGAAAACGCCTTGATTCAGACTGCTTCTCCATTACTGTGTCAGTTATACGATGAGGAGCAAAATCCACCGGAAAAGAAGAAACCCAGAAAGACGAGAGGAGCTGCGTATGGATTAGAAATCCACACGTGGGCACGTTTGCAAGGCCACGTCTCCTTATGTGCGTGGCGCTGGGGATTGCGTGCCCCAGGTAAAGTGGTGACGGGGAGGTGGAACCTCTTACGTCCAACCTCTCTTTTAATACAAGAAACCTGAAAAGCACGTGTGAACGTGATTTCATCCGTGTAGGCTGAGCCATTCTCGTATATGCCGGTCAGCCTAACTAGGGGTTTCACTTGAAATTAAGAAACCGTGTCCATTACAAAAATGAGAAACGTGCAAAGCAGACGAATGTGGATTCTACTTTTGAGGTTTTTTAAGGAGAGGCGATATCAAGATCACACACACGCACCACCAAGTGGGGACAAGAGTGAATCTGAGAAATGGTTCAGTATAATTGGACTCTAGCCTGACTTTACAGGCCTAGGGTCTGTGGCTCTCTGCTGACCACTGGCCCCGATGCCCATTTCCAAAGAAGGCGATGCCCTACTACGGGACTCAAGGTGGGGTGGGAAGAGTCTCGTCAATGCCACTGGTCCTCGCACAGACAAGCCAGGTATGTAAGTCAGGATTCTCAAGGAAACAGGACCAACAGGCTACGGGTATGGATGGGTTGAGAGAGAGATTTATTTTAAGGGATTGGTTCAAGCCATTGTCGGGCTGACAAGTCTGAAATCTGCAAGGCAGGCTGGCGAACAGAATTTCTAGGCTTCAGTCCTTAGGCAGAAGCCCCCCTGCAGGAATCCTCAGATTCTGCTCCTAACACCTTAAAGTGATTGGACGAGGCCCACCCACATCCCCAAGGGTGAGCTGCTTTGCCTAACGTCTACGGACTGTAGATGTCAGTCATGTCGACATATCTCCATGGCAACCCCCAGAGGAGTGTTTGATTGATGGACAGGGCACCATTGCTCATCCAAGTCGACACACTGAATTTAAGCATCACACGAGGCCTGTGTTCTGTCCCTGTCGGAAGTGTAGGCCAGTAGGGGCCTCTGTGGAGGGGTCATTCTGCAGGGGTCAGCTGGGGACAGCAGAAGGGAATGGAAGTGGGAGGCCCACCCACCAAGATGGCAGGACATTGCCCACGGGTCCTGGTCCGCTCCCTGGGAATGTTCTCTAGAATCCACAGGCAAACCAGAGAAGGGGATGCCATGAGGCTGAGGGTCCCGCCCCAAGATGGGCATTAGAACCTCAGAACCAGGGATGACCTTGGAGGTCGCCCTGTCCAATCCTCCCCACTTTGAGGAGATGATCCTGAAATGCAGAGACACCAAGATGCTCCTTGAGGTCACCCCTCATGGTGGGCCTGGCCCCTCGGAAGGTGCTGGGACTATGTCTACCTAATTTAAAGAGGACCCACAGTTTCCTGGGAAAGCATCATATTTAAAAAGACTTTCAAGTTCATTAATGTAAGGGTGCATTGCATGCGTCAACATGATTGGGCCATGGGGTCCAGACATTTGGTGAAGCATTATTTCTGGGTGTGTCTGGGAGTGTGTTTCAGGATGAGATGAGCGTTTGTATCAGTGGACTGAAGAAAGCAGATTGCCCTCCCCAGGGTGGGTGGGCCTCATCTAATCAGGTGAAGGCCTGAACAGAACAAAAAGGTGGAGGAAGGGAGAATTCACTTTCTGCCTAGTTGCTGAGCTGGGACATCCATCTTTGCCTGCCCTCCACCCTCTGGCTCCCAGGCCTTCAAGCTACACCACCTGCTCCCTTGGGTGTTCAACTTACAGATGGCAGATGGTGAGACCTCTAGCCTCCATAATCTCATGAAACTTATAATAACATTTGAATAAGTATCTATCTATCTATCTACCTGCCTATCTATCTATATCTATCAACTATATCTATCTACCTATCTATCCATCTATCTGTATCTATCTAACTACCTGGCTATCTATCTATATCTATCATCTCTATCTATCTATCTGTCTATCATCTATGTCTATCTATCTGTTTATCTATCTATACGTCTATCTATTTATCATCCCTCTCTATCTACCTGCCTATTTATCTATATGTATGTATCATCTACGTCTATCTATATGTCTGCCTATCTATCTAACCACCTATTGTCTATCTATCTATCCACCTATCTATCATCTCCTCTCTTCTCTCTCTCTCTCTCTCTCTGCCACCCCCCATTATTTCTGCTTCTCTGGAGAACTCTAATACAATTAGCATCAAGCTTTACAAGTTCAACTGGCTTTTAGGAAGTTTTCTTTTAGCTTTTCAAGTTCATTTGCATTTGGGTTCACAATTTTACCTGGGTTAAACAGTTGTAAATATAACTCATACCTATAATAAAAAATGAAAAAATGTAGAAGAGGGATTGCATGGGGTGCAGAGCAAATAGAACCCCCCTACCCCCCACCCCTGCCTCAACACCACTCTTCCTCCTGAAAAGTCATCACTGTTATGTAACCGTCTGTATCCGTCCAGAAGTTCCAATGCACAGACACGTACATTACAGTACATACATATATGTAACTCAAAATGCAATTGAAATCATCTTTACAAACTAGCTTCAAACTCAACCGGTTTCACTTAGAATGCATTTTGGACACTTTACATTTGCAGACCTATGGGATCGATCGATCCCATTTGAGAAGATGTCAGGGTTTTTTCCTATCTCTATTTGGACATCCACTGACTTAAACATTTCCTATTGATAAACATTTAGGTTGTTTCCAATGTGCCCTAGCTTAAGCTCCGTCTTCCCACATGGAGCTTTGCACAGACATTCAATAAATCAGGTAGATCTTTAGGATAAATCCTCAGGGACGTGCACATTATAATTTGGTGGATATTGTCAACTGACCCTCCCAAAACGTTTCAATAATCTACAGTTCCTGGTTTCCCACACATGCATCAAGACTGGAGAGCATCAGACATTTTCACTTTTGCCAAAATGATAACTATAAATGGCATTTCACTTTATATTCATTTGCCTTTAAAAAAAATAAATGAGCCTGTGAAGGTGATCACTGGGTACGTCTTTCTTTCCTTCTCTGAACTGCCTCTTTGTATAGTTGGCCCAGTTTTTTTAAAAAAGTTTTTTCATTTGCTATGTTGATTATTATTAGGTCCATTATTTTATTTTATTTTTTAAAATTTATTTATTTATTCATTCATTCATTCATTCATGGCTGGGTTGGGTCTCCGTTGCTGTGCACGTGCTTTCTCTAGTTGTGATGAGCGGCGGCTACTCTTTTGTTGCAGTACGCAGGCTTCTCATTGCGGTGGCTTCTCTTATTGTGGAGCACAGGCTCTAGGTGCACGGGTTTTCAGTAGTTGTGGCACGTGGGCTCAGTAGTTGTGGCTCACGGGCTCTACAGCGCAGGCTTGGTAGTTGTGGCGCATGGGCTTAGTTGCTCCGCGGCCTGTGGGATCTTCCTGGACCAGGGCTCAAACCCGTGTCCCCTGCACTGGCAGGGGGATTCTTAACCACTGCGCCATCAGGGAAGCCCTAGGTCCATCATTATAAATCTTTGAAGACGTAACCCCTACAAATACTTGCACACCCACTCCCAATAGCTGTACACCTTACAACAGCTCACTGAGGATCTTAGAAATGCTAAGACCTTAGGGCTCTTAACGTCACACTTCCTGAGACCCAAGGTCTGCACTTAATAAACAATGGGCAAGCTATTTGACCTCCTGCTGCATGTATTTTCTTGTCTGTGAAATGGGTTAACGACAGTACCTCCTTTCTCAATTCTGTCTGAGGTTTCAATGACGTCAGGAAGATAAAGTGCTTAGAACATGGACAGACCTAGAGATGATCATAATAAGTGAAGTAAGTCAGAAAGAGAAAGACAAATATCATACGATATCACTTATATGTGGAATCTAAAAAAATGATACAAATGAACTTATTTACAAAACAGAAACAGACCCACAGACTTAGAGAACAGACGTGTGGTTACCAAAGGCGATGGGGGGAAGAATAGGAGGTTTGGATTAACATACACACACTCCTATATATAAAATAGATAATCAACAAAGACCTACTGTACAGCACAGGGAACTATATTCAATGTCTTGTAATAACCTATAATGGAAAAGAATATGAAAAAGAATAGATACATATATGTATCGCTGAATCACTTTGCTGTACCCCTGGAACTAACACAACATGGTAAATCAACTCTACTTCCATAAAAAATTAGAAAAAAGAAATATAAAGGGCAGGCACGTATTAACTGGTCAACCTACGTCAGATGTCACGACAGCTGTTTTTCCTTTCTCTGTGTAGATACAAGGAACCTACAACACTATTGAAACACAAAGGTGACAGGATAAAACATGCTCGTCTTGTCTGTGGTTCTCACAGCTTGTTCTCTGGTGAATCCTCATTTAGCACACTACTGGCGTTTGCAAACATACACGTATGTGTGTGTAAGTATACACCACGGGAACAACACGTTAACTTGCTTTTTTTTAATTTATTTTTTTACTGAAGTATACGTGTGTTCATTTCGGCTGTACCGCAAAGTGACTCAGGGGCACACATATATGCATTCTTTTTCATATTCTTTTCCATGATGGCTTATCCCCGGGTAGTGAAGAGAGTTTCCTGGGCTCTACAGTAGGACCTTGTTGTGTATCCATCCTATAGATAATAGTTTACATCTGCTAATCCCAACCCCCCAGTCCATCCCTCCCCCAGCCCCTCCCCCTTGGCTACCACAAGTCTGTTCTCTGTGGAACAACATTTTTCTACTCCTGTTTTGTTCAAGAGTTCTTCTCAGGAAGAAGGGTGCAATTTTATCAAATACCCGTTAGACCTCTATTAGTTGTTTCCTTTTATTTTGACCTATTTATAGGGTGCATTGCATGAATCATATCTTAATTAACCCATCCTTCAACTGCTAAAATTAACCTCACCTTGTCCTGGGTCTTATTCTTTTGATGTAGTGAATGACGCTATTTGCTGAATCAATTTTCATGTTATTTGCAATAATATTCCTATCACTTTGGAGCCTCTTTTTCTTAGGCTTTTTAAATCAAATTTGAGAATGATTCTGAGGAAGCTGTCCCAAATTATTTAGAAGCTTTCCTTCTTAACCCCATCTCTGAGTAATATAAATACCTTGAGAATTCCTGGCAGGTTTCAGAGAACTTAGTTAAGAATTCTATGACCTTGAACATTTTTATGCAGAGAGAGCTCTTACTCAATTTCTTTGTTAAAGCTGATTTACTGGTATTTGCTTTGTTTTTCTAAATTCTGGTCATGCATATTTTCCCCAGAAGCATCCCTTTTATTCTACTTTTCAAAAGTATTTGCAGAAGCCACTGACAATCACACTGATTTTTGCGATGAATATACTGTCTTGGGGTCGATTTGGGGTAGGCACACTTTATCATTCTTTTCACATTGCTTTCTAGTGGTTTATCTGAACATTTTTTCAGAAGACTAGGTCTCTGCTTTATTGTATCCTCTTATTAAATATATTTACGAAGCATTCGTTTCAGACTCTGCAATATTCTAGAAGGTGGATATAAGGCTGTGAACACAACAGTTAAATCCCCTACTTCGCAGCGATTGCCATCTGGGCATTGAAAATTCTAGCAAAGAGAACCGACGGGGTAAAGGCCCTAAGGTGGGATTGCAATCCCAGAAAAGCAAGGAGGTCCATGTGTCATCGATGAAGGGAGAAAAATACACAGTGGTGGAATTGGAGATCACAGAGGTAGCTTGTCTCCGAATCATGTAGATCCCTGAGGGCTTTGGGAACAAGGGGGGATTTTATATTTTGCATATTGACCCATGTTCTTACTTATTCAATTACTCCCCTATTAGCTGAAGAATTTCATTTTCCTGCTTTCTTGAGATTGATGTTTCTCTTTATCAACTTCTCAGTCTAACGTTTGATTCGTTATTTAAAAAATAAACTCATTCTAAAAAAAAGTCAATCCCCTTTTCCCTACCATCCGAGAATAATTTTAGCCATATCCTCGATGTTCTGAAAGTGATTGTTTTAGCTTCCTTTCTTCTTCCCGAAAGACATTTAAAAGAGAGTTTTAAAATTCCAGTTGGAAACTGTAACTCAAAAAGACACATGCACCCCTAGCTGCAGCACTGTTTACAATAGCCAAGACATGGAAGCAACCTAAACGTCCATCAACAGAGGAATGGATAAAGAAGATGTGGTACATGTATGCAACGGAATATTACTCAGCCATAAAAAAGAATGAAATAATACCATTTGCAGCAACATGGATGGACCTAGAGATGATCATACTAAGTGAAATAAGTCAGACAGAGAAAGACAAGTATCATATGATATCACTTATATGTAGAATCTAAAATATGACACAAACGAACTTATCTACAAAACAGAAATAGACTCACAGACACAGAAAAGAGACTTATGGTTGCCACGGGGCGGGGGGCAGGGGGGAGGTAGAGGGATGGATTAGGAGTTTGGAATTAGTAGATGCAAACTATTACATATAGAGAATGGATAAACAACAAGGTCCTACTGTAGAGCACAGGGAACTATATCCAATCTCCTGGGATCAACCATAATGGAAAAGAATATAAAAAAGAATGTATATAGGTGCTTAACTGAGTCACTCTACAGAGACTGGCACAACGTGGTAAATCAACTCTACTTCAATAAAAAACAAATTCCAGGTGGATGATAGCACTTGTGAATATTCTGTTATCAGATTTTAACATCACGACATTATGGCCCCAAATACGGTTGATCCTATTTATACGATTTGAAATTAATGTTTTCGTTTTGAGCTAATAGTTAACGATGTCATTTATATTCTACGGATACGGATTTTCTTATACATCCATTAAACTCTCCTTCTGTTATATAACTTAAATCCTTAATATTCCTATTTTCTTCTCATCATCTTAATCTGTCACGCTTAAGTCTTTTAATATGAGTGCTATTTCTGGTAACATGGAAGATTAGCTTATTTGAGCCAACATTCCAGCTGAAACAAAATGAAGAATGCTGGCTGACTGTATTTGTAAAGCACCTTTTTTTTTTTTTTTTTTCTGGCTGCACAGCTTGTGGGATCTTAGTTCCCTGACCAGGGATTGAAACCGGGCCCTCTGCAGTGAAAGCACGGAGCCCTAACCACCGGACTGCCAGGGAATTCCCATAAAGCATCTTATTAGAAGCGTCTCAAGACAGATGGGATAACAGAACCGTCAGGCCATAATCTTGAGGGAGACAGACAGGCAGAGCCCTGAAGCCGCCCCTTCCCAGAGAACAGTCACTGAACTGGTCCAACACAGACCACGTTTTTGATGTCCTCTCACATCTCTAGAAACAGAAAACAATGCTTTTTATGTCCTTGTCAAGGTCGGGGGTCTAATGAGACATTTTCCTCCAAAAAGTTGTGACTCCAAAGTGCTACACGAGTTGTTCTCAAAGTGTGGTACAGGGAACCTTGGGGATGGGTACCCTGAGTCAAAACTCTTTTCCTAATGGTACTGAGACCATATTTGTCTTTTTCACCCTCGCTCTCTTGTAAGAGTCCAGGGGACTTTTCTGGAGGCTATGTGATGGGTGATAACACAACGGATTGAATACAGAAGCAGATATGAGAATCTGGTTGTTTTCTAGAATGCCAGACATTAAAGTGATTTGCAAAAATGTAAAACAATGCCATTCTTGTCACTCATATTCTCCCATTAGTGAGAATATATTACATATAACATATATATATATAGTTTATAAGAAGAATATAATATACTCATAAGACTATATTCTTTATATAATAAGAATATAAGATATTCTTCATACAATAAGGATATATTATTTGTGTTAACATGTAATGGATTTATTATCATTATTTTTATATGTATCCATCAATAGATGTGTAACAATCTTCTCAGTTTTCGTTGCTAATATGGTAAATATCAATTTATATAAGTCACCCAGACAGAAGCTGTGTGGGGTCCTTAATCATTATTTAGAATGTAAAGAAGACGTGAATTTATGGGTTTGAGAACCAGCAATGACATTCTCAGTATAAGAGTCCACAAGATGCAAACACAGCTTCCACCCTCTAGAAGTCACGCATTGGCACTTAGTTAATAAGGCAAAGGGAATTTCTTGAAAATCTGTAACCAAGAACCTGCCCTCATGCAGATTAGCAGGATAAATTCACATCACGTAGGTGGTATTCCCTCCAGTAAAATTCTAAACTCTGAATTTGGTTTAAAATGGTCCTAATTGACAGTGTTTCTAGGCACAGTGATGACATCTGAAGTATAACAGCAAGGATTCCAACTATCAGAATGAACAGCATGATTACATCATACTTTTGGCCCACAGAGACCCCCAGCAGATGCAAACACACATCTCTGGAGGAATGTGCTCCCATTCAGGGACAAGGGAGAAGAGTGTCTGAAATGTAACGATTACAAAGCCCATAGGACTTAAGTCTCCTTGAGCAATTCTCAACAGGCATGAGACACAGAACAAACAGAACAACGAAGATTTCAGGTTTAGATGATCAGACACAGACTGCAGCGCAACCTACACAAAGAAATAACAGCGAGCTTGATTTGAAAAAGACCCAAGAGAACTTCTAGAAATGCAAGATACAAACACTGAAATTTAAAACTCAGTGGATGGAGTTAGAAGTAGATAAGAAAGAACTGAAGAGAGAATCAGTGAATTGGAAGGCTACACTTTCCAGAAGCCAGCACAGAGAGACACAGAAATGAAAAATGTGAAAGACATGTTAGAAATAGTGAAGACACAAGAAGAGCTAACAAACAGTAAGAGTTCCAGAAAGACAGGGGACAGGAATACATGAAGAGATGATGATTGAAAATCAACCAGAAAGACAGTAACCCACACGTAGAGGAAATCAAAGTAATCCCAAAAAGAATAAAATTAAATACATGGACACACATACATCACAAGGCATTCCAGAGTATACCAAAGACAAAGAGATAAGCTTGAAGGCAGCCAGACGACAAAAGGTGGCATATTTTCAAAGGCTTGATGGTGGGACTTACGCCTGACTCTTATCAAGCAGTGGAAGCCGGTCTACCAGGAGAGAGTGGAATAAAAGAATGAAAGCACTGAAAGGAAATAGATCCCAGAGAAAGTATCTTTCCAAAATGGGGCTGAAATAAATAGAGCTGCAAAAACAACAGCCTCTGAACATTTCCACGAGTAGACCACCACTGAAGGAGATGTTAAAGCCTGTGCATTAAGGTGCACTCTCTCACCACTCCTATTCAACACAGTACTGGAAGTCCTGGCTAGAGTAACTAGGCAAGACAAAAAAATAAAAAGCATCCAAATTGAAAAGGAAGAAGTAAAATGTTGTTATTTACAGATGATATAATCTGACATATAGAAAATCCTAAAGAGTCAATCATGACACTGTTGGAATTAATGAATTCAGTACAGTTTCAATATATAAAATTACCATACAGAAATCATGTGTTTCTATACACTAACAATGAAAAACCTGAAAAGAAATTACAAAGATCATCACATTCACAACAGCATAAAAATAATAGAATACTTAGAAATATATTTACTTAAGGAATTAAAAATCTGTACAATGAAGAAAAATCTCTGATGAAAGAAACTGAGGAAGAAAGACAAATGTAAACATAGCATGTATTCATGGATCAATAGAAATATTATTGTTAAAATGTCCATACTGGGCTTCCCTGGTGGCGCAGTGGTTGAGAGTCCGCCTGCCAATGCACGGGACATGGGTTCATGCCCCGGTCCGGGAAGATTCCACATGCCGCAGAGTGGCTAGGCCCATGAGCCATGGCTGCTGAGCCTGCGCGTCCGGAGTCTGTGCTCCGCAACGGGAGAGGCCACAACAGTGAGAGGCCCACGTACTGGGGAAAAAAAAAAAAAATGTCCATACTACCCAAAGCAATCTATAGATGCAAAGCCATCCTCATCAAAATCCCAAAGGCATTTTTCACATAAATAGAACAAGTAGTCCTAAAACTTGTATGGCATCACAAAAGACCCCTCATAGCCAAAGCAATCATGAGGAAGAAGAACAAAGCCAGAAGTATCACAGTTCCTGATTTCAAACTATACTACAAAGCTATGATGATCAAAACAATATGGCAGTGGCATAAAAATAAACACAAAGACCAATGGAATTAAAACCGAGCCCAGAAATAACTCCCCACATTTATGGTCAACTAATATTTAACAAGGGAGCCAATAACACTCAATGGGGAAAGGAGAGTCTCTTCAACAAACTGTGACGGGAAAATGGGATGACCACATGTAGAAAAATGAAATTGGATCCCTATTTTACACCACCCTCAAAAATTAACTTGAAATGAATCAAAGACTTAAACATAAGACCTAATACCATAAAACTCCTAAAGAAAACTTAGGAAAGAAGCTCCTTGGCATAGGTCTTGGCAATAATTTTTTTAAGATATAACATTAAAAGCAAACACAACAAAAGCAAAAATAAACAAATTACACTACATCAAAGTAAAAAGCTTATACATAGCAAAAGAATCCAAAAAAATGAAAAGGTAACCTATAGACTGGGAGAAAATGTTTGCAAACCATGTATGGAGCAAGGAATTAATATCCAAAAAATATAATAAACTTGTACTACTCAACACCCCTCCCTAAATCCAATTAAAAATGGGAAGAGGAACTGAATAGACACATTTTCAAAGAAGACATCAAATGGCCAACAGGTACATGAAAAGGTGCTCAACATCAGTAATCATCAGGGAAATGCAAAATTTTTTTTATTGAAAAGACATTTATTATTGAACATAATATGATTATATACAAGCTATCAGTTTCTGACTTAGTTAACCAAAGATATAGAAGTTAAGAAAAAGGATATGTATATATTGAGAGCAGGAGTAGAGGCAGCATCTATTCCCAGATTTTTCTTTTCTTTTTTTTTAAAGTAATTTTTATTGGAGTATGGTTGCTTTACAATGTTGTGTTAGCCTCCACTGCACAACAAGATGAATCAGCCACACACATACAGATATCCCCTCCCTTTTGGACTTCCCTCCCATTTAGGTTATCACGTGCATTAGTTCCCTGTGCTATACAGTATGTTCCCATCAGTTGTCCATTTTATACATAGTATCAACAATGTATATGTGTCAATCCCAGTCTCCCAATTCCTCCCACCCCACCCCTTTCCCCCTTGGTATCCATACATTTGTTCTCTACGCCTGTGTCTCTCTTTCCGCTTTGCAAATAAGATCATCTATACCATTTTGTACATTCCACATATATGCGTTATTATATGATATTTACTAGGGAAATGCAAATTTAAACTACAATAATATAACACCTCACCCCTGTTAGAATGGCTATCATCAAGAAGACAAGAGATGACAAGTGTTGGTGAAGATGTGGAGAAAAAGGAGCCCTGTGCACAGTTGGTAAGAGTGTAAACTTGTTCAGCCACTATGAAAAACAGTATGGAGGTTCTCCCCAAAATTAAAACTAGAATTACTGGAACTTCCCTGGTGGCACAGTGGTTAAGAATCTGCCTGCCAATGCAGGGGACATGGGTTCAAGCCCTAGTCCACGAAGATCCCACATGCCATGGAGCCACTAAGCCCATGTGCCACAACTACTGAGCGTGCGCTCTAGAGACCACGATCCACAACTACTGAGCCCATGCGCCACAACTACTGAAGCCCACGTGCCTAGAGCCCGTGCTCCACAACAAGAGGAGCCACTGCCATGAGAAGCCCGCGCACCACAACGAAGAGTAGACCCTGCTGGCTGGAACCAGAGAAAGCCCATGCGCAACAATGAAGACCCAATGCAGCCAAACGTAAATAAATAAAATAAATAAATTTATTTTAAAAAATAGAACTACCATATGATCCACAAATTCCATTCCTTGGTATATCCCAAGGGAATAATAGGATATCAAAGAGATAACTACACTCCCATGTTTACTGCAGAATTATTCACAATAGCCAAGATATTGAAAGAACCTAAATGTCTTCAACAGATAAATCAAAGTAACGGATAAAAATATCACTCGTGCACGCACGCGCGCACACACACACAGGAATATTATTCAGCCATGAGGAAGAAGGAAGTCCTACCATTTGCAACAACGTGGATGGACCTTGAGGACATTATGCTAAATGAGATGTCAGGTTACACAAAGACCAATACTGTATGGTATAGCTTATATGTGGAATCTAAAAACCTCAGACTTGTAAAAGCAGAGAGTGGAATGGTGGTGATCAGGGGCTTGGGAGTAGGGGATTGGGAGATGTTGTTTAAGGGTACAAGCTTGCAACCAGTAGAGAAATAAGTCCTGGAGATTTAATGAACAGCATAGTGATTATAGACATCAATCTTGTAAACTACAAAGTTGCTAACAGATTAGATCTTAATTGTTCCCACAACAAAAAAGACGTAATTATATGACAGAGGTGTTAGTACAGTGGCAATCACATTGCAACACATCAATGTATCAAAGCCACATGTTGCATACCTTAAACTTATACAATGTTTTATGTCAATTATATCTCAATAAAAGTTTTTTAAAATTAAAAAAGAAAGCCAGCACTAACCCATGTTGGAAGGTGCAAGAATGTCAAAAGAAATAAAGACATCAAAAAATGGTAAATGGGAAGGCAAATCTATACAAATATTGAATGTATAAAACGATATTACTCATGTTTTGTATAAGGTCTGGGATAACATGAGGAACCACATCTGAAATCAGTGCTTGCCAAGGGAAACTGACCACGGGAAAAAAGTAAAGGTAACTTTTTTTTTTTTTTTTTTTTTTTTTTTGTGGTACGCAGGCCTCTCACTGTTGTGGCCTCTCCCGTTGCGGAGCACAGGCTCCGGACGCGCAGGCTCAGCGGCCATGGCTCACGGGCCCAGCTGCTCCGTGGCATGTGGGATCTTCCCGGACCGGGGCACGAACCCGTGTCCCCTGCATTGGCAGGCGGACTCTCAACCACTGCGCCACCAGGGAAGCCCCTAGGTAACTTTTTAAATGGATACATTTTATACAAGTAATGTCATATTTAATAATACGAACGTGTTAAGCGTTGATAAATTGATACTCTCACAGGTCAGATAACTGGTGATTCTTTATGACCACATGGGTTCATCTTGGTGCAGGCTCTGCTGGGATGTTTGGGAATGAAATCTGGAGGATGTCTTAAGTGATACAGTGGACACTGCAAGTGAAATGCCAGCAGGAATTCTGGTGGCATCCCCCAGAACCCTGCGCAGGCACCCCAGTCACCAGCCATCTGATGTATCTGGTGTGTGCGTGCATATATACACACACATGCGCGCGCACGCGCGAACTCCTGGAAACCGCG
Source organism: Grampus griseus (assembly GCF_964374135.1). Taxonomy (NCBI): domain Eukaryota; kingdom Metazoa; phylum Chordata; class Mammalia; order Artiodactyla; family Delphinidae; genus Grampus; species Grampus griseus. Next base: position 1,311,889 of record NC_138999.1, read on the forward strand.
GGGGCATTTCCCACCCATCGTTGACTTAACGATTGACTTGTGAAACCCAGCACACTTTATTTCCTTTCAGATTGGCAGCAGGCTGCCAATCAATGCTAGAAGTCACTCAGTGGAAGGGTGACAAGGCACAATGGACACACTGCTGCCTATGATAAAGAGGAAATTGTGGTTGCAAAGGACGGGACCTCAAAAATGAATGCTGAGATTCTACTGTTCAGATCAGACAACTCTGCGTGATAGGTTCTCTCTCCACAGACTTTCTTCTTCTGATGAAATGTTCTCTTCGGAATATTTCCTCTGCTGCCTCACTCTCAGGTTAGTTATTTAAAGGATGAAGCGCAATGAGAGATCAACATCACTGTTCTACTCTCATACGTGGCATGACCGTGGCTCAACTATTCTTATTATTTTAAAATCTACAATGCCTTTTTTTTTTTTTTAAACTCAGGAGATACAATCTGAAGGTCCAACCTCCCTTCACAATGTGTGCTTTACACAGCTCACACTCCTATGCGTCCAGGGAACACAAGAGCCTCCACAGCAATGTTCAGACAAATGAACGCCCAGCTGCGTGTCTCGACACCTGTCAGGGGGAAATTCATGAGAGCCATTTTGCACATTCCTCGAATCGCTTTTCATCACCCAGGGCAGTCATGACCGGGCAGGTGAAAAATGTCCAACTTCCTTCTTGGAAAACTTAATTTTAAAGGACATTCAACATCTCTGTTGAATAAATCATTTGTTAGCAGAAGTATCTTCTTAGGTGGGGAGGAATTTCTGTTCCTACAGTGATTTTCACATCAATTTATCTGATCATGTAGACTGACATCTTCCCAGTTAAAGCTTTGGAAAATAGTAGGAAGTGATGGCGAAAATGGGTAAAAGTGGATGAGTCTGGAGTTTCATTTCCCGTCACTTCTTTGGAAAAGATTGTGTTGGCCAAAAGCTCGTATGTTTTTTTCTGTAAGATGTTCAAATGAACTTTCTGGCCAACCCAATAATTGTAAAGTTGTCCTTGCTTTACTAATTCAATTGATATTTATAGGATGCTAAGGCCATGTCAAGAAAGAAGGTACAGACTGAGCAGAGCGGAGAGGCAAGTGATTCCTGGTCCTTTTTCTGAAGGAGCTTACAGTCTACAGACAAAAATAAGATTTCTATGGCAATAGTGCCGCCCTTCAAGGGTTTCCGTGAGACAAGAAATGTGCGGGTTGGGTTTATGGTCTGAGATAGGGATCTTTTGTTGTACTTCTCATCTCTGGTGGATCTGCAGCAAGACTGAGCAAAATTAAGGCAAGCAAGCACCCAGGATGCAACACTGGAGGATGTGCTCTCTGTCAGACTCATGCAAATGCAGAGTCTGCACCTGACAGTGTCTTCCTTAAATATGCCAGGAAACCTTGCTTCCACTGTCCTAGTCTGGGGGTGATTAGCAGAACCTACCATAGAAAACTAGGTTTGCACTGCACGAACCTAGTGGTTAGACCAAAAATACCTAACACAGTGCTCAACAAACCTATATACTTCTTTTTTAAAGCTAAGTGATCTTGGTTGGTTCTTTCCTACCTTGATACCCACCCACACTCAATAAATGTTGCCCAGTTATTGGTCTATGGTTCTCCAATGGTTTCCAGTGGAGCTCAAAAAATGTTAGCACTTGAGACACAATTTCACTCACTTCAGTGGTCCCATCAGAAGTCAGATTGTAAAATATTGAAAATAAGGAGTATTCTGACTCTAAAAACTTCATGAATCTGGCTATAGTCCTAGACAAATGTTTCAAACAGGGTTGCTGGCTTTAGCAAATCAACACACAGGACACATAGTTAAATTTGAGTTTCAGATAAACAACAAATAAACAACAAATATCTGTTCTTTAGTATAAGTATGTCCCAACTACAGCATGGGACATACATATACTAAATAAAAGATTTGTCTAAAATATTGTATGGGACATACTTGTACTAAATAAACTACTTGTCTCAAATATTGCACATGATATACATATACTAAACTACTATGTATTGTTTATCGTGCAATATTTGGTATATATTTACACTGAAAAATGTTATTTATAAAAATGTCAAGTTTAACTGGTGTCTTGTAATTTGATCGGGCAACACCACTTCCAAAGGCTGATTCTTAGGGGCAGAAAAGAAAGAGACAAAGAGAGTTGGGTATCAAAAAAATGCAAAACGTCCATACAGTGTGACCAAGAAGTCCTGTTAATCAGGGTTTATTCTAAGTAAATAATACAAATGTGGGGAGGAGGGAAGCACAAAAGATGGTTACCTCAGAACCATTTTATAGAAGGTCAGATAAAGTGCACTTTTTCATTTGATAAAACACCAGGCTGCCATCAAAACTAATGGGGAAAGCAATACATAAAATTTTCATGAATGAATATTAAATTAAATATTAGAACACTGTAATTACGAACACATTTGCACATCAACATTGCGGAAACGACTCTACTACCCAAATAAATCTACAGATTCAATGCAATCCCTATCAAACTACCACTGGCATTTTTCACAGAACGAGAACAAAAAATTTCACAATTTGTATGGACACACAAAAGACCCCGAATAGCCAAAGCAATCTTGAGAAAGAAAAACGGAGCTGGAGAAATCAGGCTCTCTGACTTCAGACTATACTACAAAGCTACAGTCATCAAGACGGCATGGTACTGGCACAAAAACAGAAATATAGATCATTGGAAAGGATAGAAAGCCCAGAGATAAACCCACGCACATATGGTCATCTTATCTTTGATAAAGGAGGCAAGAATATACAGTGGAGAAAAGACAGCCTCTTCAATAAGTGGTGCTGGGAAAACTGGACAGCTACATGTAAAAGAATGAAATTAGAACAGTCGTTAAGACCATACACAAAAATAAACTCAAAATGGATTAAAGACCTAAATGTAAGGCCAGACACTATCAAACTCTTAGAGGAAAACATAGGCAGAACACTCTATGACATAAATCACAACAAGATCCTTTTTGACCCACCTCCTAGAGTAAGGGAAATAAAAACAAAAATAAACAAATGGGACCTAATGAAACGTCAAAGCTTTTGCACAGCAAAGGAAACCATAAACAAGATGAAAAGACAACCCTCAGAATGGGAGAAAATATTTGCAAATGAAGCAACTGACAAAGGAAAAATCTCCAAAATATACAAACAGCTCATGCATGCAGCTCAATAACAAAAAAACAAACAACCCAATCCAAAAATGGGCAGAAGACCTAAATAGACATTTCTCCAAAGAAGATATACAGACTGCCAACAAACACATGAAAGAATGCTCAACATCATTAATCATTAGAGAAATGCAAATCAAAACTACAATGAGATATCATCTCACACCAGTCAGAATGGCCATTATCAAAAAATCTAGAAACAATAAATGCTGGAGAGGGTGTGGAGAAAAGGGAACCCTCCTGCACTGTTTGTGGGAATGTAAATTGATACAGCCACTATGGAGAACAGTATGGAGGTTCCTTAAAAAACTAAAAATAGAACTACCATATGACCCAGCCATCCCACTACTGGACATATACCCTAAGAAAACCATAATTCAAAAAGAGTCATGTACCAAAATGTTCATTGCAGCTCTGTTTACAATAACCAGGACATGGAAGCAACCTAAGTGTCCATCAACAGATGAATGGATAAAGAAGATGTGGCACGTATATACAATGGAATATTACTCAGCCATAAAAGGAAACGTAATTGAGCTATTTGTAGTGAGGTGCATGGACCTAGAGTCTGTCATACAGAGTGAAGTAATGCAGAAAGAGAAAAACAAATACTGTATCCTAACACATATATATGGAATCTAAAAAAAAAAAAGGTCATGAAGAATCTAGGGGCAAGACGGGAATAAAGATGCAGACCTAACAGAGAATGGACTTGAAGATACGGGGAGGGGGAAGGGTAAGTTGAGACAAAGTGAGAGAGTGGCATGGACATATATACACTACCAAACGTAAAATAGCTAGGTAGTGGGAAGCGGCCACATAGCACAGGGAGATCAGCTCGGTGCTTTGTGACCGCCTGGAGGGGTGGGATAGGGAGGGTGGGAGGGAGGGAGATGCAAGAGGGAAGAGATATGGGGACATACGTATATGTAAAACTGATTCACTTTGTTATAAAGCAGAAACTAACACACCATTGTAAAGCAATTATACTCCAATAAAGATATTAAAAAAAAAAACCTGTCATCATAAGCATCATTATCAATAAACGTTGAAGCTACACATTAAAAAAGACCCAGCATGACAGAGCAATTAGATTGTGTGAGATATTTTATTTTAATATTCATGCTGAAAATATTGTAGTAAGGTTCTCCAGAGAAACAGAACCAATAGGGGGTGTGTGTGTGTGTGTGTGTGTGTGTGTGTGTGTGTGTGTGTGTGTGTGTGTGTGTGTGTGTGTGTGTGTGTATGGAGAGAGAGGGAGAAAGAAAGGGAGATTTTTATGTTAAGGAATTGATTCATGCAATTACATGCAATTATAAAGGCTGGCAAGTCCAAAATCTGCAGGGTAGACCAGCAAGCTGGAGACCCGGGAAAGAGATGACATTGCAGCGCAAGTCCAGAGGACCTCTGCTGCAAAATGCCATCTTTCTCTGGGGAGGTTAGTCTTTTGTTCTATTCACACCTTCAACTGATTCGACGAGGCCCACCCACACTATGGAGCACAATCTGCTTTACTCAAAGTCCAACAATTTAAATGTTAATTTCATCCATTAAACACCCCCACGGAAACCCCCAGAATAATGTCTGACCACATATCTGGGCACCATGGCCAAGTCAAGTCGACATATAAAATTAACGCAAGCACTATTACTTAGATGAAATAGTTGGGGAAAAAAGGAAGACTGAAGGTGAAGCAGGGAACTGGGAGCTGACAGAATGCACTATTTTTAAAAGCAACCAGACAAACAAAGGGCTGATATAAATGGGGACGCATGTGTAGGTAACACAAGGTTACAAGAAGCTCATGTAAGACAAGGGAGTCTGCCGTGCTTGTGGGTCAGGAACAAGAGACTAAGGAAAGCCTTCCAAATGAGGACCCCTCTTGTCAACCCCAAGCCAGGAGCTTCTGTGATTTGACAGCAGAAGGAGAAATCCCTCACAGATAGCTGCCAGTCCTCCACTGTGCCAAGTGCTGCCTTCAGTTTGGGACACAGTGTCAGGAGAACAGAGTTTGCCCTGACACTCGGGTTCAAACATGGATGATATCTGATCCAAGCTCTTCTGAAATATGTGTGTGTGTTACCAGGAAAGAGCCCCGTACCTATGAAAGAAGCACAATCATATCGTAGGTTAAAAGGTAGACCTCACAGGTGTTAGCCAGGCCAACTTCTTCCAAGAGCTCATGGGCATCATCTATTCATTCAACAAACACTACTGCATGATCTCCATCATCTTGCTAGCTCCTATATTTTTCCATCCCTGGTTTCTCATGCAGTACTGATATCCCGAATGTTTGCACTACTCATAGGTCAAAGCAATGAATGGATAAATGACTAATTCTTTTGCTCCATCCTCCCTTACAAAATCCTGAGCAGAAACTCTGGGATGAGCCTTGGTCATTTCACATAGGACGTAAAACGGAATTCTGAGATTTGCCTTAATCCATGTTTAATAAGACCAAAAAAAAAGAAGATCTTGCATGATAACCCAAAACTAAAGTGCACATGATCTTATTTTCTAAGTGATATAAGCCTCATAGCTTATTAGCAAAAAGCATCATCATCACCAACATCATCACCATCATTGCCATTATCATGTCATCATCAACACCATCATCTTCATTCCATTATCCCTATCATCATCATCATCACTACCACCATCATCATCACACTATCACCAACATCAGCACCACCGCCATCACCCATGAGAATCTGAATCCCCTGTGGTGAGTCATCAGAGCCTCCACTTAGGCTTCTGAGAAAACAATGTGACCCAAAATGACTGTTTCCCTCTCTTCTTTATCCCTGAAAGATAGGCTTCTGACTGATGTTTTCATTTGGGCAGTGGAGCATTCTCGGTGGCCTAAAAATTAGGAAAAGTGATGATCGAACCTCCTTGTGAGACAACCTCTAAGTGGCCTCATAACAAATTGGTCTGGTTTGAGCCTCCTAAGTGATGTTCAGTGCAGTTTCATCCCCCTAAACTCATCTGTTGTGTGTCAATGCCATGGTTCCTTGGGAATCAATTAACAGAATCTGAACAGAATAAGGTCTCTTTCTCTCCTTTAACTTTCCTTCAACAAGTATTGGTTTTTCTCCAGAGGAACTTATTGTCCTGAACAAGTACAGGCACAGAAATATTCATGTCTGTTACTTTGCCCTTCCGGGAAAAATGACAGGAGTAAGCATGAGTCATCTCTGGCATGGCCATCTGGAAACTAAAACACTTAGGTGGCCCCTAATTAGCGGCCCCTAATCCGCTAATTTTGAAATAGCTTTAGACGTGTGGTGTGCATCTGTGCAACTGAACTCAGATATAAGTCGGAGAAAGGATCCACCAAAGCTGTGCTAGAAGAACTCACTGGGAAAAAGAGTTGGATGAAGAAATTTAAAACCGTGTTGTTTGTTTAGATCAGACATGGTTGCATGTGAATGGACCAAAGCCAGAAGTCTTCCCATGGCCTCGGGTCCCACGGAAGAGCAACAGAAAGTCAAGGGCACCACCTACGTCAACGAATTCTGAGCTGCTGTGGCTGACGGCTGCATCTTGGCTCCATTAACTATGGTTGGCAGAGTACTGTTAGCAAAGTTAGAGCCTGAGACCCACACTTCAGGGAAAGAAAAGAGAAACGGCAGGAAGACAGATATCAAGAGAACATGAAGCAGAGGGGAAGAAGGTGGTCCCAAGATGGAGCAGAATCACGGCAGCCCAGACTGGGAGCTGCGAGAGGTTGGGGCAGCCAGTGGACTGGACGCCAAAGACGACGGAGGACAGAATGGCAGCAAACACATCATAAACAGATTCATACACCCATCCTTGTGACTAGAAGTCATCACGAGCAAGTAGCAAGGGATTGTGTTGGGACGGGATGGCAAAGAAATGCAGCTATGAATCTGGGGAAGAAAAGGGTACTGTTTTCATTGAATAGCTGCACTTGCACATATGTTTTTTTAAAAAATACACTTATTTATTTGTTTATTTATTTATTTATGGCTGCGTTGGGTCTTCATTGCTGCGTGCGGGCTTTCTCTAGCTGCAGTGAGCGGGGGCTACTCTTCGTTGTGGTGCGTGGGCTTCTCATTGAGGTGGCTTCTCTTGTTGCGGAGCACGGGCTCTAGGTGCGCGGGCTCAGTAGTTGTGGCACGTGGGCTCAGTAGTTGTGGCTCGCAGGCTCAGTAGGTGTGGCACACGGGCTTAGTTGCTCCGCAGCATGTGGGATCTTCCCAGACCAGGGCTCGAACCCGTGTCCCCTGCATTGGCAGGCGGACTCTTAATCACTGCACCACCACAGAAGCCCCTGTACATGTGGTTTTAGTTTAGAGATGAAGAAGAAATTCTGGCCCATTAAAATTATTAGGTCATATAGAGATGGCTGTAAAGATGCTCAACATCACTAATTATTAGAGAAATGCAAATCAAAACTACAATGAGGTATCACCAGATGCCCGTCAGAATGGCCATCATCAAAAGATCTACGAACAATAAACGCTGGAGAGGGTGTGGAGAAAAGGGAACCCTCCTACACTGTCGGTAGGAATGTAAATTGGTGCAGCCACTGTGGAAAACAGTACGGAGGTTCCTTAAAAAACTAAAAATACCATATGACCCAGCAAACCCACTCCTGGGCATGTATCCGGAGAAAACCATGATTCAAAAAGACACATGCACCCCAATATTCACAGAAGTACTATTTACAATAGCCAAGACATGGAAGCAACCTAAGTGTCCATCAAGTGAAGAATGGATAAAGAAGATGTGGTACATAAATACAGTGGAATATTACTCAGCCATAAAAAAGAATGAAATAATGCCATTTGCAGCAACATGGATGCAACTAGAGATGACCACACTGAGTGAAGTAAGTCAGACAGAGAAAGACAAATCATATGGTATCACTTATATGTGGAATCTAAAAAAAAAATGATACAACCAAATTTATTTACAAAACAGAAATAGAATCACAGATGTAGAAAACAAACTTATGGTTACCAGGGAGTAAGGGGGGGAGGGATAAATTGGGAGATTGGGATTGACATATACACACTACTATATATAAACTAGATAACTAATAAGGACCTACTGTACAGCACAGGGAACTCTACTCAATACTCTGTAATGGCCTATATGGGAAAAGAACCTAAAAAGGAGCGATCTATGTGTATGTATAACTGATTCACTTTGCTGTACAGCAGAAACTAACACAACATTGTAAAGCAACTACACTCCAATATAAATTAATAAAAAAATTTATTAGGTTGTGGTGTGAATTTCCAAGGAAGGTCTTAAGTTTTACGCTCTGGGTGTGGTATTATTTTTAAAGAGTAAGACACTCTGTTCCAGCCGTGTCCTGAGTCCCGTCCTACGACAGAGCCACAGTCTGTGACGGGAGTGCCCACACACAGGAGCTTCTTACACAGAAGCGCGCGGTAGAGGACGAGCTTGCTTGGAGCTGCCGCAGATCTGACAAAGAGCCCCCCTGTCCCTCTGTCCTCACGGGTCTCTCCTCAGTCTCCGAAGGCTTCTTTTAGCTTTTGAGGAAATCTGCTGATCGCACAATAAGCGGCGGCAGTGGGTTGCAGGAGGAGAAACGGAAGGACGTGGTTGGATGCAAAACTGCATGAGAATAAGGCTTAGCGGGCGGGGTGCGGATCAACCTGTGGCATTACTTCAGAAAATACCAAAGGAGCTAAGATACCAGGGCCTTTCGCGATGAAGAACAAAGAGCACGCGACACGCTTGTGCTGGTAGCATCTGCAAAAGGGGATAAGATTCCCAGACTGTGGCAGACACAGAATTAGAGGTTCCTTCTTGGGTTTTCGGAATCGTGCTGCGATCACACCATGGACCCTCAGGTTTCTCTAATGCGGACAACAGAGAGCTGAGTGCAAATATATATATATATGAGGTATCCACTCTCAGGTCTTTTTTTAGTTATTTTATTAAATGGCAGACTCCAGCCAGCAGGAGATGAAATCAGTGAGGTGAAGGTCTTTTACCGTGGAATCATTCGAATTTCTGTCCTAGTTTGAGATGTTTAAGCTCTGGACATAAACACTAAGATGACACCGTCGATTGTTGATATGTCATGAGGTCCTGTCCCAGCTAGAAATCCAGATTTTTTGTCAGCCATGCCTCTAGCCATACCGTTTTAAATGATTTTGGAAACATATTTCAAACTTTATAGTCTGATTCCCAAACTGGGAGACGGCCCAAGAGTCAAGTAGGGACCCAATTTATACGACAACTCTTCCTCCAATCCCATAGCTGTCTACACTGTCAGGACACTCCCTTGGGTAGACAGTCCTTTTTTCCCCGAGCACGTGACAACTGCACATGATAACTGTTCCAAGTCCCGAGTCCCCACGTAAACATGTCCATCCTTCTTTGTTCCAATTAGCATAACCTTTGAGTCTCGTGGACGCCTCCCTAGAGGTTTGTATCACTCCATCTTAACCAGTATTTTTCTCATCATTGTGGGAATTGCACGATGATCCATCTGCTGGGGTCATGAGTCATCTGGGGACATAGAAATCCTTTAACCTAGGCAGACAGTCTCCAAAAGTCAGCCTGGTTGGTCCGTTCTACTCCATGGATTATGGGCGATGGATTTTGATGGCCCATTCCAAGTCCAGGAAAGCAAGGACGCATGGGTGAGTCGACTCTGTGTTCTATTTTCTAGCTTTCTGACCACAGGAAAACTGCAGAATATTCTGTGGAGACGTGGTTGCCTCCTCTTTCCCCAACACCCAAGGCATTTCTCAAGGAACACAGAGAATTTAGAATACTCTTCTGTCTTCTCAACGGACACCGGAACCTGAGCCGTCTGAGACAGTCTTACAGTAATCTCTCCGTCTAAATAGAAACGGAGAGCTTTTTGACCCACCTCTCAACTGCTTTCCTACGTGCGTGTCTGGGTGTCTCTTGTCTTCTGCCATCAGCGTGGGGCGCAGTAGAGCCTTCCAAGCTCCAGGGCAACCACAAAATGTCGGCTTCACTCAGCATCCTTGGATCACCCCAGGGAAAGGGGATCAATACCTGTCAACCGCACAGTTCAGCTGCCGGGGAGAGTTAACGGGCTGAGGATGCCAGGCTCCACGTAGCCAAGCCCTGCCAGGAACCAGAGGGCAGAGCCTGACGGAGGGAAACGTATCCCATCTTGCAAGAGGCCACTGAGGATGTGAAAAGTACCCTTGGGCCGCTCACAGGAAGAATGAATTGCTTGTGACTACTATATTCCGGTCCGTGGCAGAGACTTCCAACCAAGCGGGATACATCGCGGTCTGAGCACCTGCCGGATCATCCCCTCTATGGACACAGGTGCACCTCTTTCCATGCGTAAGAAAAATTAAGCGAGAAGAGCTCCCCTTCCTTCTCACCGTTGTGAAGGAACAGTGAAGCATCTGTGCACACACAACACATGTATGACATCCGTAACAGAAGCATCAGAAAAGGAGACGGCCTTGCACCTAGGGAAGTGATTGCTGTGGGATTACGAGAGTCCTTTAAGGGGAAAAAAACAACTCGTGTTGGAGCTTCTGTTAGTTTCCTGAAGATGCTATCACAAAATTTACAAAAACGGGGTGCTTTCAAACAAGAGAAATGTATTGTGTCACAGTCTGAAGGACAGAAGTCCAAGACGAAGGTGTTGGCAGGGTTCCCTCTGAGGGCCGTGAGGGAGGACTTGCTCCACACCTCCCTCCCGGCTTCTGGGGGCTGCTGGCAGCCTCGGCATTCCTGGGCTGGTAGACGCATCATTGCAATCCCTGCCTGTCTTCACACGACCTTCTCTACATGTGTGATCTCTTTCGTCTGTTTTAAGGACATGAGTCATTGGATTTCTAGAGTCTACCCTCATCCGAGATGACCTCATCTTGAGATTCTGAACATCACTGCATCTGCAAAGACCCTTTTCTGAAATAAGGCTACAATTCCCAGGAACCAGGGCTTAGGATGTAGACATAGCTCTGGGAGGAACCACAATCCAACCCACTACAGACTTTGAGCAGAGCAGGAATGAAAGGGGAAAGAAAAAGAAACATGGAAACCCATAAAGTCAGGACCCTTTTCTTTCCCCTTGAAGGAATTTGAGAGAAGTAAGACGTCTTGGGCACCCATGAGCTGTCTAGAAGGCTGGTCTAGCAACGAGTCTAAGATTCTCGTGGCTTGACGTATGTCCAAGACTTTTGAGTATGTTCCTTATTGGAGTAGGACCGACATTTTAAAACCTGGACCCATCAGCGTGGACAACATCCCCATGTCAACCTGAATCATTAGAAAGGCCAAGAGTGTGTTTATTTTTTTAAGACCATGGAAAAAAATCTATCTAGAAAGTGTCATCAAGATGCCAAACAGACGGAAGACTTAAACAGACATGTCTCCAAAGAAGACAGACAGACGGCCAAGAGGCACAAGATGCGCATCGCTAATTATCAGAGAAGTGCAAATCAACACTGCAGTGAGGTTATCACCTCACACCGTTCAGAATGGCCCTCATCAAACAAGTCTACAAGTAATAAATGCTGGAGAGGGTGTGGAGAAAAGGGAGCCCTCCTGCACTGTTGGTGGGAATGCAAATTGGTGCAGCCACTATGGAGGACAGGATGGAGAGTCCTCAGGAAACTAAAAATAGAACTACCGTATGATGCAGCAATCCCACTCCTGGGCATGTATCTGGAGACAACCATAATTTGAAAAAATACATGTACCTCAATGCTCACAGCAGCACTATTCACAATAGCCAACACATGGAAACAACCTAAATGCCCATCAATAGATGAATGGATAAAGAAGATGTGGTACACAGACACAATGGAATATTACTCAGCCATAAAAAGAATGAAATAATGCCATTTGCAACAACTTGGATGGACCTAGAGATTATTATTACTAAGTGAAGTCAGACAGAGAAAGAAATACCATATGATATCACTTATATGCGGAAACTAAAAAAATGACACAAATGAACTTATGTAAAAAACAGAAACGGACTCACAGACTTAGAAAACAAACTTATGGTTACTAAAGGGGAAAGGGGGGGGGAGGGATAAATTAGGAGTTTGTGGTTAACATATACACACGACTACATATAAAATGGATAACCAACAAGGACCTACTGTAGAGCACAGGGAACTCTACGCAACATCTTGTAATTTGAAAAAGAAGAGATACACGTCTATGCAGAACTGAGTCCCTTTGTTGTACACCTGAAACCAGCACAACACTGTTCGTCAACTCTACTCTAATACAAAATAAAAATTGTGTAGAAAGATAGCAAATGAAGCGCTGGCATGTTTTTCGTATTTCTTTCAAGTGATTTCTGACTAGTTTACGTCTGTCTCCTCGCCGCTCATCAGGGGAAAACTCCTGCGGGTCCTTCCCCTCCCGCTCACCTTCCGGCGCTACACCAGTCACGAGAGTTGCCAACCGCTTTGGGATTCTCAACCCCCTTTGCCCCTTCGGTGCTGAGATTCCTGCGTGTCTCACGCAATGGCCTCACACAGACTGTTTGTTGCTCCCCAGCTCGGAGCAGGTAAGGGTGAAAGGACCCCACACCTGGACGGGAACCCAGCCGTCTTCTAGATGAACCCCGCTCTCTGCAGAGATAGAGAAATCCCTGCCACGGAGGCAGCTCCGCTGTGAGGAAACAATGCTGACCTTGAACTTTAAAGTCCTGTTGAAGAGTCTGGGGTGTGAGAATGAGACAGCAGGTGTGACTGAGCAAAGCTGGGTCGCCACCCGGGTGGCAGACAAGGGGAAGCTCAGGAGTGCCAAGCTCAGAGGTGATGAATTGCTCCAGTCACCCGTGGCGTTTCTGAGCTCCCAAATCCAGTCACCAGCATGGGGTAAAATCCCTCTCTCTCCTCTGCCTCTGTCCCCAAGCATGAGCGATGCAGGGTGTGCTGGGTCCTATTCTTCCTCTCTGGGTTCTGAGTATTTGTCTGTTTCAACTGGCAGCTTTACACCTTTCTCCTGATGCCTCCACAACATGGCGTTTTGTGACAAGATGGTAGACGCAAGGCGGTCCCTACCGATGAAGTGATGGTGGCAGTCCTTAGGGTTCCACCAACACCTAGAGCATGAAGCCCGTCACTTTCCTTGCCATCGGACAGGCTCATTGCTTTATGCCCTGGTCCCAGTCAACCGTACTCATGGCCGTGAAGCCTCGGGGTAGGTGAGACATGGCTGTAACATCAGCACGAAGAGACGACACTTGTTCAATTGGTTCCTCCACCTCCTTGTAATGGAGATTAGATTAGAACGGGGATTCGTACCCATCCATCTAAGCCAGACAAGATGCACCTCTGCATGTGGTCCACATCCTACCTGGGGTTCCCACCGATGAGTCACCAGTCTGGCAAAGTAAAGCTGCTGAACGATGTTCCATTAGGTGGTCCTACAACTCAAGGCCAACAATGAAACAGATGCTGGCTCGTGGCATGGTATGTCTACAATGCCTGGAGAAGAGGTGTCCCCAGGAAGCAGCAGAGCTGCTCTTTCAAAGCACAAGTCCAGGTGTTTCCGGAAAGTGTCGTTTTCCCACAGCTTGGTAACGCCCCTCCTCCCCCTGTTCCCCAAAGCCAAGCATCTCCTTTAAAGGAAAAAGAAAGAAAAAGGGATCCTGTCAGTGTCCTTTAACAGAAGAAGGGTCCTATAATAATGTACTTCCTACTTTCTGTGTTTCTGATGCTTTGATATCTTGGGGTCTTCCTGACCTTCCAGGGGACGGCCAATTCCTAGAGGTAGCAAACGACCCCCTTCCAAATGCAAACTGACCCATCCAGACCCCACGCCCCACCCCCTCCTCTGAGGGGGCTCTCATACGCCTCGTTTCATAGAAATATTAGCCGTTTTATTGCTTCAAGATCTTCTTTGATTCGACTATGTTAAATTTTTTTGAGAAGCTGAGAGCACAGATGAGGAAAATGTGAAAACATTTCCCCCATGTTAAAAAAAAAAGATGAAATAGTAGTACATGTCTGGGATCTGACAGTTTACAATGCTGATGACACTGGTCCCTTTTGGAAGTGAAGCCCCTCGAGGACCCACATTTGACGGAGGAAGCAGAATTCAGGTTTTAAGTCTACTAAGGATGTGAAGCTGGGTGTGAACGCCAGCAGGGAGCTACCTGTGTTGCTGTTTTTATTTGCATTCTCAAGGGCCACCATCCACCTGCCCTCATCCCTCCCAGAGCAGGTACCAGACAGCTAGGATAGCAACTGTACCCAGAACCTGCTGGAATCATTCACACCAGCCCATCCTAACCCTGCTCACCTGTTCCTTCCTGTGGAAACCATAATAAAGGCTGTTGCCTAGTCCCCAACCCCCATCCTCCTGACCGACCCTGGTGCCTCCCCATGTGGCCCTGCGTGGTGTGGTGTGCCCCCTCCTCTTGGGAACTGTGAGTCACCAACTATCTATTCCCCCCCCATCTTTATCAACATAAAATTGATGAATAAAAAGTGTATTACTTAAGGTGTACCATTGATGCTTTGATACATGTATATGTGAAAGAGTGGCCACCAATGAACTCATGAATATATACGCATCATCTCACATAGTTTCCAGTTTCGTTTTTGTTTGTTTGCTTCTCTGTGATGAGAGCAGTTAAGATCACCCCTCTTAGTACACTTCAAGTGTACAAGACGGTATTGCTGAGGAAAGGACAGTATTGCTAAGGAAAGGACGGTATTGCTAAGCAACGACACATGGCCGTAGATCTGCAAACTAGCTTCTCCATGGCAGTCATCTCCCGATTTGTTGCATCTACTATACCTGAATAATAATAAACCCTGTTTTTTAACTATTTTATTTTTTTGGCCACACTGTGCGGCATGTGGGATCTTAGTTCCCTGAGCAGGGATCGCACCTGCGCCCCCTGCATTGGAAGCACAGAGTTTTTTAACCACTGGACCAGCAGGGAAGTCTCTAAACCCTACATTTTAAAACAGCTCCCCACGTTGACCTGTCTGGTCAGAGTATCACGAAGTCCTGTCCGAAGCAGACGTTATTCAGCTGATCACATCTCATGCCATCGGCCACCAAGATTCATCTCAGGAACCATCTGTTCTCAGCAGCTACAGATGTTAGTCATCTTCAACTGTACTGGGCTTCTTGGATATCAAAAAATTCACATATTCCCACGTGACTGCCATGCATACTGGTGTTCTTCAAAAGAGGAGATGAAGTGCTAAAATAGCTACTACTCGTGTAGCCATCATCTATGACGTATTTGTGGTTTATTTGGAAAAAAAAATTGACTGTGTGTTCATAGCAGACACAGTGTTACCTGTCGTACGGGCAGTTCTTGGTGTGGAGACGGGTGTACAGCCCCTGGCAGTGATTCCTCACACTCTGCCCCGCTCAGGGCTCCCCACCATGGACATGCAACCCCCCCGCCCCCATAGAGGACCCCTCCTCTGCATGAAGTCCCCCCCCCAACCTCCTCTGACCACACTCAGTGCTAGAGATGCTCTTTGCAGGTATAGGTTTTAAAAAACCAACATCCTCAGCTCTGAACGTGGGAAGCAGACAACTCAGGAAACCCTGTGGTGGAGTGTGGGTCTAGGAAAGCTGCCCTCTGTTACTGAAGGGGGCCGTCCATCCAAGCAGCTCATGAGCATCTACCCATGTCTGCTAGTTACTGCCTGGCCGAGGCATCCTGTGTGGGGCTGTGGTCCCAGCCTCGTGCTTGTACCCGGGTGGGTGTTGAAATGTCTCACCAACTGCAATGCATCCAGCAACAAGGCATGTTTAAGAGCTGCCCAAGAAATGCAGGATGCTGAAGGTAAGGCAGAGACATGGGACCCGCCTTGCAAACCTCGGTCTCCTTGGACACAGAGTCGCCAAGTGTTACGGGTTACGTGTGTCCCCCTACACTTAACTCGTATGTTGAAATCCTAACCCACAATGTGACGGTTCTTGGGGTATTTGGAGACAGGACCTTTAAAGAGGGGATGAAGGTACAATGAGGTCACGAGGGTGGGTCCTGATCCCATAGGACTGGTGTCCTTATAGGAAGAGGAGATCAGGACACAGACGCACAGAGAGGGACGACCCTGTGAGGACACAGGGAGGAGACGGCCGTCTACATGCCCAGGAGAGAGGCCTCGGGAGGAACCAGCCCTGCCCACACCGGGATCTCAGATTCCAGCCTCCAGCACCGGGGGAGATAAGTGTGAGTTGTTTAAGCCCCCCTCCCCGGTCTGGGGTGCTTTGTTATGGGAGCCCTACCAAACTCATACAGCAACCGAAAGCTGCAAAGCAAGAAGAATCGACTATCGTGACCAAGCAGAGGTGGGAGGAGGTGTCAGGCCCTGCATCTGCACCATGATTAGAAAGTTTCATGGCACGCAAGCCTTAAGCCGTCCTTTCCTTGTGCAAGAATGGGGTTTCGACCAGGAGCCCCCGACCAGCTCCTCTGTATCTTTACAGACCCCTCCTGAGGACGAGCCCACAGCGTCTCTCGTTGCTGAGGATGAACTCTATGTCGTTGATGGTGGGGCACGTGCAGACGGGTCAGGGCCCCTCATCCGTCTCCCTCTTGTCTGATCTGCTACCATGGACCTCGGCCTTGGAGGGACCTCGGAGCTCCAGCATGGGTAGGGGAGGCACACGGGTCCTGGTGGGTCCCCAGCTCAGAAAGGTGGCAGAAGGAGGCCCCCCGCTTTGGCCCCAGTTGCCAGCCAGGCCAGGTTCCCCTGTGATGATCACAGAAGCCACCTTCAGACATTCCAACATAGAGGACAGAAGTCCTCAGCAGGTTGGGGGCAGGGGAGGTGGGGAGTGAGCATCTCACGGGGACAGAATTGCAGTTTAGGAAGACGAACAACCTCTGGAGACGCATGGTGGGGTGGCTGCACACAGTATGAACGTGCTTCACGCCAGACAACCGTACACTTAAAGACGGTTCAGGTGGCAAATGTGACGTGTTATTTTACCACAACTGAAAAAATAATGAGAAAACGATCACCAAGAAAAATCCATCCACAGGTTCTAAGTCAGAAGGACCAAAGGAAGGCGTTGCCGGCGGAGGCTCCTGGCCAGCTGGGGAAATAGCTGCTTTCATCTCAGACCTGGGATTGCTTCTTGAATCCACTGTGTATCTGTCCAGAATTCCCAAAGCTAAGCCAGCGCCTTGACACACACAGGGCAGCTTGTCCAACAAAAGCATCTCATGCAAACGTACCCTATGGGTTTCCACTGGGCGCCATATTGCAGGACGACCTTCCAAGGATGCATCGCATCCTTGAAGCTGCTGGGGGATTGAGAAAACTCCGGCTTCTGTGTTTCCCCGGGTGGCAGGCAGAGGCCGTGCATACGGAATGTTGAGGCTGCCTTCGTTTCATAAATATAAATGGACAAAAGAAGGACCGCGTCGAAGTGCTGGGCCGAGCATGGCGCGTCTCGTTGACCCTCATGGCAGCACGACGGGGTGGGCGCCAACATCTCTGTTTTAGGGACGGTGGGCTTGTACCTAAATGTCTGTGCTGCGCTGCTCAGCAGAACTATATTCTGGGCGACGGGGAGAACTGAACTGTCATGTGAGTCCCACACAGTGAATAATGAGAGGTTCGTTTCCGCTCCCACTTTCCTCACAGTGCCTCTGGCACCCCAGCGCTGCGCGGTGGCCTTAGGAAATGAGGTCTGGATGCCCCCATCAGGACCACTGTCCAGGTCCCGTCCTTACGAAGGCGAGTGTTGGAGCTCAGAAGCCCCAGGCAAGGGGATCAAACAGCCCCACATCTGAGGCACTGCTGACTCCCGGACCCCCGATCTTCCAGCCACTGCCCCGATCAAAGGCAGCACTGTCGGCGGCGTGAGTGTTGAATATAGAACAGGATGAAAGGGTTTCACCCGACGCTTTCCAGCTCACAGAGACCGTAGCCGCTTCCTACTGGGATTCTTCACCAGGTCTCTTCTCCGAGATGCTGAACGTCTGAGCTAGTCGCCGGCAGCTTAAGTCTCGGCCGCTGACTGAAACGGTGGCAGTCATGATGGTGTTGTTGGCGGCGGTGATGAGAAGAGTGACGATCACAATGAGATTTGGACCCTTGACTGTACGTGTGACGCTCACAGCCCCAAGAGTTCTGCTTCCTTTATTTCCTATAACTGTATCTTTTCAGTAAGACCGAGCTTGACCATTCTTATTCTGCAAATGGTACCCCACTCCTAGCATGCATGATTCCTCAACTGTCTTCTACTTGTTCTTTTTCCTAGAGTCTGCCACTTTCTCTACGTATCATTATTATTATTATTGTCATGTAATTATTGAGCTTGGTTATTGGTAACCATCCCTTTTAAGCCATAAGCAAAAGGAGGGCAAGCGGGGAGGGGTTGTTTATTTTGTTCATGGCTGTTACCCAAGCAACACATCTCAGAGGCTCCATAAACCCTGGATGAGCTGAATCTTCCAGAAACTCCTATAAGGTCGTAAACTTGTATTTCCTGTTTACCAGATAAGAAAAGGGAACGACAAAGAAAGTTGTGATGCTAAAAACGTAATACAAGCATTGGAACCCAAACCCTCAGTGACCTGTGTGCTCTTGACATCTGTCTCTGAATTTTGAGTCCTGTGAGATTCACTAGTTATGATGGTTTGGGCCTTAAGACACTCTCTGGTCACATGTTAGGGTTACCTACATGTCAGAGGTCCAGACCTGAAGCAGCATTCTGCAGACTCTCTTAAAACAGGAATGCTAGCACTTCTTACAGTAGCCAAGACACAGAAGCAACCTAAGTGTCCACCGACAGATGAAGAGATAAAGAAGACGTGGTACAAATATACAATGGAATATTACTCAGCCATAGAAAAAGAACACAAGAATGCCATTTGCAGCACCACGGATGGACCTGGAGATGATCACACTGAGTGACGTAAGTCAGAGAAAGACAAATATCATATGATATCACTTATATGCGGAATCTAGAAAAATGGTAGAGATGAACTTGTTTGCAAAGCAGAAACAGAGTCGCAGATGTAGAGGACAAACATGGTTACCATGGGGGAAGAGGGGGTGGGGGAGGGATAAACTAGGAGTTTGGGATTAACATATACACACTACTATATATAAAATAGGTAAAAAAGAACCTACTGTAGAGCACAGGAACTATATTCGATATCCTGTAACAACCTATAATGGAAAAGAATGTGAAAAGGAACACACACACACACACACACACACACACACACACATATATATAGTATATAACTGAATCACTTTGCTGTACACCTGAAACTAACATGATAATTGTAAATCAACTATACTTCAATTACAAAAATTAAAAAAAAACAAAAACAAATTCTGGAATTTACCAAGACAAATCACAATTAAAAAACAAAAAGAACCCCACAAAAAACAGCAATGCTAGAGAGGACTTAGGTCAGCTCATCAGATGTGCTCCCATGAGATCTGGACAAGGGTCAAGGCAGAAGCCACTCCTCCAGGGCAACCATAGAGGTGTTTCCCTTTCTATGCAAAAAACCCAAAACTCCAAGAAGCATTTGAAAAGATGCTGGACATCATTAGTCACTGGGGAAATGCAAATAAAACCCAAAGGAGACAGCATCTCACACACACACACACCCAGGATGGCTTCAATGTAAAGGACAGATAGTCACATGGGTTGGGAAGAGTTTGGAGAAAATGAGCGTCTTCATATGTGGCTGGTACAAATGTGAGATGGTGCAGCCACCTTGGAAAACACTTTGGTGGTTCCTTAAAAAGGGAAACGAAGAATTACCCTATGACTCAGCAATTCCACGCCTAGGCATCTACCCCAAAGAACTGAGCACGGGTGTTCAAACAAAACCTTCTCCACGCGTGCGACAGCAGCATTAATCACAACAGCCAAGAAGGAGGAAAGAGCCCAAGGATGGTGGATGAACAGAAGGGGGTCCATCCATGCAACGGAATATTATTCAGCCATGAAACAGAACAAGGTACAGCTGCGTGCTTCAGTGTGGATATACCTTGAAAACATTAAGCTGAGTGAAAGGAACCAGTCACAAAGAGCCACAGCTGTAGGGTTCCATCCACATGAAGTGTCTAGAATGGGCAAACCCATGCAGACAAAAGGCAGATTAGTAATGCCAGCGCCTAGGAGAAAAGGGGTGACGGGGGGGGGTTGATGGGAACAGGGTTTCTTTAGGTGGTGACAACGTTGTGAAATTAAACCACGTTAATGGTTTCACAACTTTGTGAATATACTAAGACCCACTGAATTGTACATTTTAATTTCTTCTTAAAAATTTTTATTTTATTATTATTTTGGTGCACAGGCATGTGGGACCTTATTCCCCGACCAGGGATTAAACCTGCATCCCCTGCAACCACCGGACCACCAGGGAAGTCCCTGAATTGTACATTTTAAAAGAGTGGATTTTACGACATGGGAATTACATCTCTATTAAAATATACATATATCCTGCAGTAAATCTTTTCCAACTTACAGCACCTCAAATAGACTCTGTTCTCTACAACTGAGCACTGGGCTATACACTTTTCCTTTCTTTCTCTGTAAAGTGCAGGAAAAAAAGCCCGTTGATTGGACAGAATAGTCTCCTGTCTGAGAAGGTGTCCAGCCCTAAAAGCCAATTTCCCCCAGGAAGCCCACACGGTAAAGGGCACAGAACTAAGTTCTCAGGTAAATATCCTAGAATGTCACCGGGCGGTTGATTTCATCTCTGAAATGTAAACCTAGGAGCCATGACTTAGGCTGTGTTACACACAAAATTACAGTCTTCCCAGAAGAATATAAAATTCATTTCTCTAAGGGAATCACACAAGGAGATAAATGATTTCAGGACATTTCGACCCTTCAAATACACGGGAGCAGAATAGGTTTCTGTTCAGAGATATCGGGCTATGTCATTTCATTGCAGAAATGAAACCCCTTTCTTTGGAAACAGGCTGGTGGAAAACTGCTGGGTGGAGCCCATGGCTGTTGGCATATTTTTGAGACCTCTGCTGTTTCCCCAGGAGCAGGGCTGTTCAGTGAGTTTCCAAAAGTTCCTAAGAGTCCGTGGGGACAACTAGATGCCATCCATCTTCTTTATTATATTTTAATTAAAAACATTTTTTTCTTTAATTTTTATTTTATACTGGACCAAAGGTGATTTACAATGTTGTGTTAGTTTCAGGTGTAAAGCAAAGTGATTCTACTGTACATATACCTATATTTATTCTTTTTCATATTCTTTTCCCATATAGGTTGCTACAGAATACTGAGTAGAGTTCCCTGTGCTATACAGCAGGTCCTTGTTGTTTATCTTTTTTATGTATAGTAGCGTGTATCTCTTAATCCCAAACACCTAATTTATCCCTCTCCCCTGTTCCCTTTGGTAACCATGAGTTTGTTTTCTATGTCTGAGAGTCTGTTTCTGTTTTGTCATGATTTCCCTGTAATGTCATCTGATGTAATGTAATGTCCCTGTAATGTACAATGTCATCTGATTTCCCTGTAAACAGATAACACTGGGTAATGATGAACAATTTGGAACATTTTCAGAAACAAAAACAAGGCATGAGAAAGCCTTTATTCAAAGTCAGGGATTGTTTCAGAAATTCTCCTTTTTAAATTATTTTTAAAAATTTTATTGAAGTAAGGTTGTTTTACAACAGTGTGCTAATTTCCACTGTACAGCAAAGTGATTCAGTTATACATATATATATCTAATCTTTTTCATATTCTTTTCCATTATGGTTTGTCACAGGATATTGAATATAGTTCCTGTGTTACGCAGTAGGACCTTGTTGTGTATCCTTGCTATATATACTAGGTTGCATTAAATTATTTTTTTAAATTGGAGTTCACTTGCCATATAGAAATTCTCCTTTTAATCACTTCTCAAACAACCACAGTATGCAGAGCGATTTTAGACAAATATCACATGATATCGCTTATATGCCGAATCTAAAAAAAAATGATTCAAATGAACTTATTTACAAAACAGAAACAGACCCACAGGCTTAGAAAACAAACTTATGGTTACCAAAGGGGGAAGGGGTGGGAGGGATAAATTAGGAGTTTGGGATTAACAGATACACACTACTGTATATAAAACAGATAAACAGAGATTGGTTCAAGATGGTGGAGTAGAAGGATGTGCACTCACTCCCTCTTGTGAGAGCAACAGAATCACAACTAGCTGCTGAACAATCGTCGACAGGAAGACACTGGAACTCACCAGAAAAGATACCCCACATCCAAAGACAAAGGAGAAGCCACAATGAGACAAGAGGAGGGGTGCAATCACAATAAAATCAAATACCATAACTGCTGGGTGGATGACGCACAAACTGGAGAACACTTATACCACAGAAGTCCACCCACTGGAGTGAAGGTCCTGAGCCCCACGTCAGGCTTCCCAACCTGGGGGTCCAGCAACGGGAGGAGGAATTCCCAGAGAATCAGACTTTGAAGGCTACTGGGAATTGATTGCAGGACTTCGACAGGACTGGGGGAAACAGAGACTCCACTCTTGGAGGGCACACACAAAGTAGTGTCTGCATCAGGACCCAGGGGAAGGAGCAGTGACCCCATAGGAGACTGAACCAGACCTACCTGCTAGTGTTGGAGGGTCTCCTGCAGAGGCGGGGGGTAGCTGTGGCTCACCAAGGGACAAGGACACTGGCAGCAGAAGTTCTGGGAAGTACTCCTTGCCGTGAGCCCTCCCAGAGTCTGCCATTAGCCCAAACAAAGAGTGGGGCAGGCTCCAGTGTTGGGTCACCTCAGGACACACAACCAATAAGGAGGGAACTCAACCCCACCCATCAGCAGACAAGCAGATTAAAGTTTTACTGAGCTCTGCCCACCAGAGCAACAGTCAGCTCTATCCACCACCAGTCCCTCCCATCAGGAAACTTCCACAAGCCTCTTAGATAGCCTCATCCACCAGAGGGCAGACAGCAGAAGCAAGAACTACAATCCTGCAGCCTATGGAACAAAAACCACATTCACAGAAAGACAGACAAGATGAAAAGGCAGAGGGCTATGTACCAGATGAAGGAATAAGATAAAACACCAGAAAACAACTAACTGAAGTGGAAATAGGCAACCTCCCAGAAAAAGAATTCAGAATAATGATAGTGAAGATGATCCAGGACCTCGGAAAAAGTATGGAGGCAAAGATCGAGAAGATGCAAGAAATGTTTCACAAAGACCTAGAAGAATTAAAGAACAAACACCTAGAAGAATTAAAGAACAAACAAACAGAGATAAGCAATACAATAACTGAAATGAAAAATACACTAGAAGGAATCAATAGCAGAACAACTGAGGCAGAAGAACGGATAAGTGACCTGGAAGACAGAATGGTGGAATTCACTGCTGTGGAACAGAATAAATAAAAAAGAATGAAAAGAAATGGAGACAGCCTAAGGGACCTCTGGGACAACATTAAACGCAACAACATTCGCATTATAGGGGTCCCAGAAGGAGAAGAGCGAGAGAAAGGACCAGAGAAAATATTTGAAGAGATTATAATCGAAAACTTCCCTAACATGGGAAAGGAAATAGCCACCCAAGTCCAGGAAGCGCAGACAGTCCCATACAGGATAAACCCAAGAAGAAACATGCCGAGACACACAGTAATCAAATTGACAAAAATTAAAGACATGGAAAACTTATTGAAAGCAGCAAGGGAAAAACAACAAATAACATACAAGGGAACTCCCATAAGGTTAACAGCTGATTTCTCAGCAGAAACTCTACAAGCCAGAAAGGAGTGGCATAATATACTTAAAGTGATGAAAGGGAAGAACCTACAACCAAGATTACTCTACCCAGCAAGGATCTCATTCAGATTCGATGGAGAAATCAAAAGCTGTACACACAAGCAAAAGCTAAGAGAATTCAGCACCACCAAACCAGCTCTACAACAAATGCTAAAGGAACTTCTCTAGGTGGGAAACACAAGAAAAGAAAAGGACCTACACAAACAAACCCAAAACGATTAAGAAAATGATCATAGGAACATACATATTGATAATTACCTTAAATGTGAAAGCTCCAACCAAAAGACACAGGCTTGCTGAATGGATACAAAAACAAGACCCATATATATGCTGTCTACAAGAGACCCACTTCAGACCTAGGGACACATGCAGACTGAAAGTGAGGGGATGGAAAAAGATATTCCATGCAAATGGAAATCAAAAGAAAGCTGGAGTAGCAATACTCATATCACACAAAATAGACTTTCAGATAAGTAATATTACAAGAGACAAGGAAGGACACTACATAATGATCAAGGGATCAATCCAAGAAGATATAGCAATTATAAATATATATGCACCCAACATAGGAGCACCTCAATACATAAGGCAACTGCTAACAGCTATAAAAGAGGAAATCAACAGGAACACAATAGGGGGAACTTTAACACCTCACTTACACCAATGGACAGATCATCCAAACAGAAAATTAGTAAGGAAACACAAGCTTTAAATGACACCATAGACCAGATAGATTTAATTGATATTTATAGGACATTCCATTGAAAAACAACAGATTACACTTTATTCTCAAGTGCACACAGAACATTCTCCAGGATAGATCACATCTTGGGTCACAAATCAAGCCTTAGTAAATTTAAGAAAATTGAAATCCTACCAAGCATCTTTTCTGACCACAATGCTGTGAGATTAGAAATCAATTACAGGGGCAAAAACCGTAAAAAACACAAACACATGGAGGCTAAACAATACGTTACTAAATAACCAAGAGATCACTGAAGAAATCAAAGAGGAAATCAAAAAATACCTAGAGACAAATGACAATGAAAACACGACGATCCAAAACCTAGGGGATGCAGCAAAAGCAGTTCTAACAGGGAAGTTTATAGCAACACAAGCCTACCTCAAGAAACAAGAAAAATCTCAAATAAACAATCTAATGTTACACCTAAAGGAACTAGAGAAAGAAGAACAAACAAAACCCAAAATTAGCAGAAGGAAAGAAATCATAACGATCAGAGAAGAAATAAATGAAATAGAAACAAAGGAAACAATAGCAAAGATCAATAAAACTAAAAGCTGGTTCTTGGAGAAGATAAACAAAGTTGATAAACCATTAGCCAGACTCATCAAGAAAAAGAGGGAGAGGACTCAAATCAATAAAATTAGAAATGAAAAAGGAAACGTTACAACAGACACCAAAGAAATACAAAGCATCCTAAGAGACTACTACAAGCAACTCTATGCCAATAAAATGGACAACCTGGAGGAAATGGACAAATTCTTAGAAAGGTATAAGCTTCCAAGACTGAACAAGGAAGAAATAGAAAATATGAACAGACCAATCACAAGTAATGAAATTGAAACTGCAATTAAAAATGTTCCAAGAAACAGAGGTCCAGAACCAGACAGCTTCACAGGCGAATTCTATCAAACATTTAGAGAAGAGCTAACACCCATCCTTCTCAAACTCTTCCAAAAAATTTCAGAGGAAGGAAAACTCCCAAACTCATTCTATGAGGCCACCATCACCCTGATACCAAAACCAGACAAATACACTACAAAAAAACAAAACTACAGACCAATATCACTGATGAATATAGATGCAAAAATCCTCAACAAAATACTAGCAAACAGAATCCAACACCACATTAAAAGCATCATACACCATGATCTAATGGGATTTATCCCAGAGATGCAAGGATTCTTCAATATACACAAATCAATCAATGTGATACACCTATTAACAAATTGAAGAATAAAAACCATATGACCATCTCAATAGATGCAGAAAAATCTTTTGACAAAATTCAACACCCATTTATGATAAAAACTCTCCAGAAAGTGGGCATAGAGGGAACTTACTTCAACATAATAAAGGCCATATATGACAAACCCACAGCAAACATCATTCTCAATGGTTTAAGCTCAAAAACTGAAAGCATTTCCTCTAAGATCAGGAGCAAGACAAAGTTGCTCACTCTCACCACTCTTATTCAACATAGTTTTGGAAGTCCTAGCCACGGCAATCAGAAAAGAAAAAGAAATAGAAGGAATACAAATTGGAAAAGAAGAAGTAAAACTGTCACTGTTTGCAGATGACATGATACTATACATAGAGAATCCTAAAGATGCCACCAGAAAACTACTAGAGCTAATCAATGAATTTGGTAAAGTTGCAGAATACAAAATTAATGCACAGAAATCTCTTGCATTCCTATACACTAATGAAGAAAAATCTGAGAGAGAAATTAAGGAAACACTCCCATTTACCATTGCAACAGAAAGAATAAAATACCTAGGAATAAACCTACCTAGGGACACAAAAGACCTGTATGCAGAAAACAATAAGACAATGATGAAAGAAATTAAAGATGATACCAACAGATGGAGAGATATACCATGTTCTTGGCTGGAAGGCTCAATACTGTGAAAATGACTATACTACCCAAAGCAATCTACAGATTCAATGCAATCTCTATCAAATTACCAATGGCATTTTTTACAGAACTAGAACAAAAAATCTTAAAATTTGCATGGAGACACAAAAGACCCCAAATAGCCAAAGCAGTCTTGAGGGAGAAAAACGGAGCTGGAGGAATCAGACTCCCTGACTTCAGACTACACTACAAAGCCACAGTAATCAAGACAATATGGTACTGGCACAAAAACAGAAACAGAGATCAATGGAACAAAATAGAAAGCCCAGAGATAAACCCACACACCTATGGTCAACTAATCTATGACAAAGGAAGCAAGGATATACAATGGACAAAAGATAGTCTCTTCAGTAAGTGGTGCTGGGAAAACTGGACAGCTACATGTAAAAGATTGAAATTAGAACACTCCTTAACACCATACACAAAAATAAACTCAAAATGGATTAGAAACTTAAATTTAAGACTGGACTCTATAAAACGCTTAGAGGAAAACATAGGAAGAACACTCTTTGACATAAATCACAGCAAGATCTTTTTTGATCCACCTCCTAGAGTAATGGAAATAAAAACAAAAATAAACAAGTGGGACCTAATGAAACGTCAAAGCTTTTGCACAGCAAAGGAAACCACAAACAAGATGAAAAGACAACCCTCAGAATGGGAGAAAATATTTGCAAACAAATCAACGGACCAAGGATTAATCTCCAAAATATATAAACAGCTCATGCAGCTCAATATTAAAAAAACAAACAACCCAATCCAAAAATGGGCAGACGACCTAAATAGACATTTCTCCAGAGAAGACATACAGATGGCCAAGAGGCACATGAAAAGCTGCTCAACATCACTAATTATTAGAGAAATGCAAATCAAAACTACAACGAGGTATCACCTCACACCAGTTAGAATGGGCATCATCAGAAAATCTACAAACAACAAATGCTGGAGAGGGTGTGGAGAAAAGGGAACCCTCCAGCACTGCTGGTGGGAATGTAATTATGGAGAACAGTATGGAGTTTCCTTAAAAAACTAAAAATAGAACTACCATATGACCCAGCAATCCCACTCCTGGGCATATACCCAGAGAAAACCATAATTCAAAAAGACACATGCACCCCTATGTTCAGTGCAGCATTATTTATAATAGCCAGGTCATGGAAGCAACCTAAATGCCCATTGACAGACAAATGGATAAAGAAGATGTGGTACATATATACAATGGACTATTACTCAGCCATAAAAAGGAACAAAATTGGGTCATTTGTAGAGACGTGGATGCATGTAGAGACTATCATTCAGAGTGAAGTCAGAAAGAGAAAAACAAATATCGTATATTAACGCATATATGTGGAACCTAGAATAATGGTACAGATGAACTGGTTTGCAGGGCAGAAACTGAGACACAGACGTAGAGAACAAACGTATGGACACCAAGGGGGGAAAGTGGGGATTGCTGGGGATGGTGGTGTGATGAATTGGGGGATTGGGATTGACATGTATACACTGATGGGCATAAAATGGATGACTAATAAGAACCTGCTGTATAAAAAAATAAAATTCAAAAATAAATAAATAAAATAAACAACAAGGACCTACTGTATAGTACAGGGAACTATACTCAATATTTTATAATAACCTATAGGGAAAGAATCTGAAAAAGAATATATATGTATATAAAACAGAATCACTTTCCTGTACACCTGAAACTAACCCAACATTCTAAATCAACTATAGTCCAATATAAAATAAAATTTTTTTAAAAAGAACATATTGGTTCACAACGAAAACAAACAAAAAAAAGCAAACAAAATACTCAGGGACAGTAAATCCTAATTCCCCAGGAGGTCACAGGTGTCTGGTATCTGGCTGCAGAACATTCTTCAGTCCTGGGAGCTGACAGGAGAAAAGTGTGGCCAAGGTATTGCTCTAGGTTGGGATCAACTACTATTTAGGAAAATGGTGACCACGGAGCACAAGGGAATATTAACCAAAGGTAGATTGGAGGCACGGACCCACCAAGTAGGGAGGGTGGGTCCCCACGCGAGGCTGGAGGACCCCAGCCTCGGGGCATAGAACTCTCATAAGAAACCTGCAGAATCACAAGTGCACAAAGCATTGGGTGTGTGTGTCTCACACGCGCACACTACTTCCCGTGCTGTGGAAATTCTGTTGAAATGAATAATGACATAAATACTTCAGAACCTCATAGCTTTGGTCGTCAGTCATCAGCTTAAGGAATGTAACAGGTTTGAGCCGTGATTCCTGAAAATAGTGGAAGGCATGAGGAACAGGTCCACGTGAATTTGCCGTTTGAGAACAGTATCACCTATCACCTGACCACCTCACTGAGCTCATCCCTGTCCCACATGATGCAGAAATGGGGCAAGCAGGGAAAAAAACAGTTTTCTGAAACACCAGTTGGATCTTGTCATTTGCTTATTCAAAACCACATTGTTTCCCCTCCAGTTTCTGCAGGACGGTTTCAACATCTCGCTCCAAAACCTGACACCGGTTTACGCCTTCAAAGCGGACTTCGTGGGCTCCGAGAAAGGAATCATTACTTCATTCGACCCGATCAAGACCATGGGCGTAGGTGGTGTCCACTTTCCCAACTGGTATTGCCCTCAAGTCCACCGGGCTGGTTAACGGCAGAGCCGGGACTGAAATCCAGGTCTAGACTCCTAACCTGGGCTTCTTCCAGCAGGAACCCTGCCTACAGCAGAAGTCTCTCTTCTTCCCATTAGACTTTTCTTTGACAGGTCCCACACTGCACTACTTAAAATATATAAAAATACTATCTCATCCAATATTATTCACAGACTTATATACATGGATGTAAACTACTAGGTATCGACTTCCAAGGGCAGCCGTAACAAATGACCATAAACTGGGAGGCTAAAAACTACAAAGATTCATCCTCCCCCAGTCCTGGAGACCAGACGTCTGAGGTCAAGGTGTCCCAGGGCCGCGCTCCCTCCAGAGGCCCCAGGGGAGGGTCCTTCCCGCCTCTTCCAGCTTTTGGGGGCTCCAGGCATCCCTGGGCTTGTGGCCGCCTCCCTCCCATCTCTGCCTCTGTCTTCTCAGGGGTTCTCCTCTGTGTCTGTGTCTCTCCCCTTCTGTCTCTTGTAAGGACATAAGGCCACCCTGACCCAGGATAATCTTGAAATCCTAAAATAATCACATCTGCAAAGACCCTATTTCCAAATAAGGTCCCATTCATATGTACCAGCAGTTAGAATAGGGATACACTTCAATTGACTACTATACTTATATGTTATATATAACATATACATCTATATTGAATCTGCATATATTTACACAATATGTATATAGAATAAGTAAATAAATATATATATATTTCATACATCTTTTTTGCTGAAAGCATTTCTGGGGACATTTTAGATAAATTAGTTTCAATAAGAATTAACTGTGTCTAGATCTTTACATTTGAACTCTATGTGTGCCAATGTCTGTGAATGTTATAAATAAAATGATAAACTACTAGTTTAGTTGCAGTGAACATAGTTCTACCCTTTTTTTTCTTTTCGGTACGCGGGCCTCTCACTGCTGTGGCCTCTCCCGCTGGGGAGCACAGGCTCCGGACGCGCAGGCTCAGCGGCCATGGCTCACAGGCCCAGCCGCTCCGCGGCACGTGGGATCCTCCCGGACCGGGGCACGAACCTGTGTCCCCTGCATCGGCAGGCGGACTCTCAACCACTGCGCCACCAGGGAAGCCCATAATTCTACCTTTTATAGAAACTGAATGAAACTCTTGCTAATTATAGTTCTGCTCCTTTATTTTCACATTTTGGAGGAAATAGGACCTTTTCAGGTCTCAAGCATCCATCACCAACCCCACACCCTGCAATGCAACCTAACAGTTTTCACCCCAGGGTACACTAAGAGACGTATGGCGGTTAACTTTATGTGTCAAACTGGCCAGGCTGTAGCACCGAGTTTTTGGTCTACCCTTAGTCTAGATGTTGCTGTAAAGATGTTTTTTTGTTTGTTTGTTTTTTAAAGATGAGATGAACGTTTAAATCAGGAGAGGTTAAGTAAAGCAGATTGCCCTCCTACTGCGGGTGGGCCACATCTAATCAGTTGAAGGACCGAAGAGAAAAGTACGGAGGGTCCCTTAAGAAGGAGGAATTCTGACTTCGGATGGTTTTCAGACTCAGAGTACAGCATTAACTCTTCCCTGCTGATCTAAGCTAAAGACTCTGGACTTGCCAGCCCCTACAATCATGGGAGTCAAATCCTCAAATATCTACCTGTCTGTAATCGAATTCATTTACCTACCTATCAATCTATTTATTTATCATTTACCTATCATCGATCAATCTTTCTATCTGCCTATCTATCATCTATTTATTCATCTATCTATAATCTATCTATTCTTTTATCTATGTCTAATCTATCATTCATCTATCATCAATATTTCTGTCTCATCTATCATCAACCTATCATCTATGTGTTCGTTTATATCTAATCTATCATCAATCTATTTATCTATCACCTATCATCTATCAATCTTTCTATCTATGTGTCTATCATCTATCTATCCATCCATCATATCCTATTATCCACCATCTTCTTATGTATCTATTTATCTATCACCTGTCTCTATCATCTATCTATCTATCTATCTACCTACCTACCTACCTACCTACCCACCCACCCAATCTCCTGTTGGTTCTGTTTCCCTGGAGAACCCTGACTGACACAGAAAATGATACTGAGACTCACTGGGGTGGATGGACAAGGCTGCATCCAGCCAGAGGCCATGAGTTCTAGACTCTGCCTCAATGACCAGGTTCCCCCACAGTCCTTGGGAACCACGGTGGGGCCTTTGTTGCGTGGTATGAGCTGTGGTCCCTATGCTTCCCTGCAGGCCACTGTGGAACAGAGATGGTGCCCGCATTGGTCTGTAAATTAAGGTTCTGCTTCTCCTATTCTCTCCATTTATTCTTCCCCGTAATCGACAGCCCTCACTGCCTTTCTCTCCCTTGCCTGGGGGTGGGGGTGGGGGTGGGGGTGGGGGCTGAGGAGGGGCCAGCAAGGCTCTGTAGCTGTGGAGGAAAGCAGACCTGGCAGCAGGGAATGAGCTAATAGATTAGCATAAGCATCTCAGGACTGGCCGCTGGATGTCGCTCCAGGGGCGAGACCTCCTTCTACCAAAGATCAATGGAGCAAAATCCACCTCCATTGACCCCAAATGAGCTCATCTCCCCAGGGACGTGGGGGAAGGGGGTACCACACGTGGCCACCTGTCCCCAGATTGCTCCCTCCCTGCCTCTCACGGGCCTCCGGGCTTCCTGGGATGATGTATTATCGCTTAAACACTTTAACCTCGGGAAAAATAAAAATGACAAAGTACCGATTTCGAGCTCTTGAATGAGGACAAAAGTAAGTAAAATTCCCAAAGGTGAATGCATTTTTCTGTCTGATAGGACTTCCCTCTGCACAGGGCAGCACCACACCCACAAAAGTGCATGTCTGCAAACTGTGACACGTGGGCCAAATCCGGCCCTCGCTTCCTTGTGTAAATAAAGTTTTACTGGTACCCAGCCAGGCCTGTGCATTGACATACTGTTCACGGCCACATTCCTAAAACACCTGAGGAGCTGTAAGAGGGACTTCTGGCCTTGGAGCCCAAGATACTGACAATCTGCCCCTTTACAGAAAGAGCTTTCAGCATCTAAAATCATCCCAAAGTTGCCTTTTAAGGTATAGCTAAGGCCCTTAGGTTCCAACATGTCTCATCTAGACTCGGTGGGGTTTTTAAAGACTAAGAAGGAACAAAACAACATTTTTTTAATGATAATTAAATCATTGCATCCAAATGGCAGGCAGATATAGAAAACTAACTTATGGTCACCAAGGAGGAAATGGCGGGGGTCAGGGGAGAGGGATAAATTAGGAATTTGGGATTAGCAGATGCACACTACTATATATATAAAATAGACAACGAACAAGGACCTACTGTATAGCACAGGGACCTCTATTCACTATCTTGTAATATAACCTATAAGGGAAAAGAATCTGAAATATAAACATATACATGTATAAATGAATCATTTTGCTGTATACCTGAAACATTATAAATCAACTATATTTCAATTTTTAAAGAAGTAAGGCATTTTTGTGGTGATTCTGGAAAAAGATCCTGAGAAGTTCAACCTCATCCTATGCTATGGTGTAATTTTTATAATTGCCACCACGGGCATCACAAATGGTTACTATTTTCTTTTTTTCAATCAAGTGATGTGAGCCCTGTCGAAAGCGGTTGTATAGCATCGTGTGCAAAAACCCCTGCTCACTGAGGTTCTGTTTTCTCATCTGTAAAATGGGTAGAATGAAGTGTTTCTCCTAAGATGCTTGTGTGTATCAGGTAAGAACACAGGTGAAAAGGTCGACCAGAATTTCAGGCACAGATGGGGCAGACGGTTGACGGAGGCTGTTTTTTGGAGTTTCATCGCAAAATGTTAACTTTGTTTGCAGATAGTGGGGCTCAGGCTTCTCCAAATTTACAAAGGCATTATAAAATGCCAGGGAAGCAATACCACCATCCGGGAAAAACACGTGCCGTAAGGACCGAGGGGATGATGAAAACAATCACACCGGTCGTTTCTGAACACGTACAAATAGGACA
The DNA here is from genome assembly GCF_964374135.1 of Grampus griseus. Classification (NCBI taxonomy): domain Eukaryota; kingdom Metazoa; phylum Chordata; class Mammalia; order Artiodactyla; family Delphinidae; genus Grampus; species Grampus griseus. Next base: position 1,345,142 of record NC_138999.1, read on the forward strand.
ACACGCGCTCCCAGGGACAGAAAATGGGATTCGGGGCCACCGCAGAATTTTATGTTTCTCTCCTCTCCCTTCCCTTGAATCTCTCCCTTCAGTTTTTTAGCAAGATTCCTCCCGTTCCTTCAATGCCAAGGTTTGGGCCATCGCTGGGAGGCGGGGAAAACAAAACGGTTCTCTTGTGAGTAGACCGACTTCGGGACGAGAATGTACACAGTGAGTTTCCCTAAATGGCATTCGGGGTCAGAAAGCCAGGACACCAGGGCTTGGGACTCGGTGCCGTCACGCCTGCAGGAAACAGACACACACACACGTGTGTTTTCTGGGACACGTGTGACAGCCGCTGATGCCACAGCAGGGCTGACACGGGCGCGGGGGCAGATGCGGACACGCAGTAGAAAACAAGGCGCCCGAAAACACCAGGCCGGCTTCATCACCCTGCACCGTGAATGAGCCTGCTGGCGTTCAATCCCCAGCTTCCCTACAGACTGTTTTCATGGAAACTGGGCTGTTTTCGGGTTCCTCTGCCCCGTGCCCACGGGCCTCTCTAGTGACTTCGCTACCTCCGCACGCCCCTGCTCCGTCCTCCGTCCACACCTTCTCCTGCCAGGACCCCTTGCCTTGGAGATTCCGGGAAAGGCTCCTTGGAGAACGTCTTCAGCGCCGATCCCAAACTCAGCCGAACTCCCGTGCCGTGTTTGCAGCTGGGAGGCTGGAACGCGTTGGTTGGGTCCAAACGCCACTTCTTCGATCACTGTCAGCCGTGCTTCCCTCTTTCGGTGCGTGCAGCGCGCCGCGCGGATTTCAAAGCGGCCTTCGCCGCACGTGGATGCCGACCCTGCCCTGTGCACCCACTCTGCCCCTTCATCTGGGCTCACAATCGGCTCTTCCTCCAAGGGGCGGCTCCGGGTGTCAGGGTCTGAGGGCTTGTAGTTCTGTTTTCCCACATCCACTCACGCCCCAGCACACAGGCACACACACACAAGGGCATCGGCGCACACGTGCACGCACACACGTACCTGAGGCATCCACACGTGCATGAAAACATGAGTGCATGTATGAATCGCACATATGCACGGCACGTATGCACACACACCCACACAGGCACACAAACATACATGCGCTGCACACCTGCACACGTACACTCATGCACACCCACATATGCACGCACACACAAGGGCATCAGCGCACACGTGCACGCACACACGTACCTGAGGCCTCCACACACCCATGCACACTCATTCACACGTGCATGAAAACGAGTGCACGTATGAATTGCACATATGCACGGCATGCATGCACACCCACCCACACAGGCATGCAAACATACATGCATTGTACACCTGCACACGTACACACAGGCACACCCCCCACATATGCATAAGTGCATGCATGCACCGTACACCTGCACACATATATTTATTCATGCACACATTCATGCATGCACACATGTGCACATAAATGCACATGTGCATTGCTCACATGAACATACATTTGCACGAGCAGACATCCACACTCAGGAGCACACGTGCACACAGGCATGCACGCACGTGAACATAAATTCATCCACGCATGTATGGATGAAAAGAGCTACCTTCTTTTCTCCAAATCAGCCGCACCCTTCCCACTTTTGCCGTCTGGGTTTTCAGGCTGTGGTTGGAGGCCAAGAATCTTCTTTCTTTTCTTTTTTTTTTGGCAGAGCCATGCGGCGTGCAGGATCTCAGTTTCCGGACCAGGGATCGAACCAGTGCCCCCTGCAGTGGAAGCGCGGAGTCCTAACAACTGGACCACCAGGAAGTCCCCAGGGTCTTCTTTCAGCTTCACAAGGAGCCCTGGGATATGTTGACTTACAATCAGTCTCCGTGGGAGGCCGTGACCTCTGACCAGCTCCACAAAAGCCAAGCGGAAGCGCTGCCATTTAGCCCCAGGCTGTCAATCTTCTCTCTACCCTGAGGGTTCCTGCTCCACCGTCCAGTGCACTGGTTTCTCCCCTGGCTTTTGCTTCCCACTTAGGACCACGAGCCAGCTCTTCCCGGGTAGGGTTCACTTTCTGGCCCTTCTCTCCCTCTGGCCGTAACCCTGCGGTGCCCTCCTGCCTGGGAGCCTCTCAGCCCCCGTGACCTGACCACTTCCCCACCTGCTGCTATTTCCTGGGCGCTGGAAAATCACGCTACATCCTTGCTGAGAAGCGCTGTGGTCCCTGGGCGGGGGGGGGGGGGGCGGCGCAGAATGAAAATCCAATGATGCCAGACGGGCATCTTCATGCATCCGGACCCTTGCTGGCGTCCTCCACGAGCCTGACGCCAGCACGTCTGCGTGCGCGGTGCTCCCAGCAGCTTGAAGGAGGCCGGAAGGTGCCCACACAGGGTCCCAGGTGACCCACCATCACCCAGTGCCCACAGGCTCCAGCCGTGGGTGGCGCCCTGGGTGACCAGGAGGTGGGTTCTGCGTGATTCACCGATGGCTGTGTTTCCCCCTAAGACCTGCCTTCCATCCCGCAGGTCTCAGCCCTTCCTCTGGTCCCCCGTTCTTCCCTCCCCCGGTGAATACCCCCCGTTACCCTCAATTCTCAGACGCTGGGGCCGACGGAGGGACACAGTTTTTCAACTCAAGTGAGGTCATCCTCCTGGACTTTGCCTCACGACACACCCACTCCAGCGACACAGTCTCCTTGCTGCTGGAATCACCAAGCCAAGCCCTGCCCCAGGGGCTTCACACATCCTGCCCGCCCCGTGCACAGAGTGCCCTGTACCCCAGGTAGATGCAGGGCCCACCCCCTCCCATCAGGGAGGTCTGCTTGAATGTCACCCCTTCTCTGACCCTCTGTCAACTCTCTCCACCTGCTCTGTTCCTCACAGACTTCATGTCTCTCCTTGGTTGTCCTCAGTCTCTGTGTTCATGTCTGTGTAGACATTCAGATCCATGTCTACGTGTATCTACATCTATCATCTATTATCTACCTGTTATCTAGCTTCTATCTACTACTATCTGTCATCTATTATCTAGCATCTATCTAACAATATCTATCTAATCTATCATCTATCCATCTCTATCTTATCTATATTATCTAATAAAATCTTCTATCAATCATCTATCGATCTATCATCTACCTATCATCTATATCTATCTAATTATTTATCTCTTTCATCCATCCGTCCATCCGTCCATCTACCTAAATAAGGTCTGCCATCTGTATCTATTTATCTATGATAATGGTTAGAAACTGGGGAAGACTCTACCCCCAGGAGACAGTAGACAATGTCTGGGGGCATTTCCCACTGTCACAACTCGGGGGAGGGGTGCTCCTGGCATGTGGTGAGGGAGACCCGGGATGCATCTCCACACCCCGCAGTGCACAGGACGCCCCACATCCGAGGGTCATCCAGCCCCAAATGTCAGTGGGCTGAGGCTGAGAAACCAGGTCTGCAAGACGCAGTCATCTAAAAGGACAGAATTTCTGATGCAGAAACACTGCTGGGGAACAGCCCCCCAGAGCTCCAGGCTCCCACACAGAACCATCGCGGGAACAGCCTCTGGGTCTCCAAAGCTGACCTTAGCATCACCCAGGCCTCCAGGGAAGATGTGTTCCTGGGTACCTGAGGCTCACGGTCACGTCCCACGCAGCAGGGTCCTTGTAGGACGCTGACCTTTTACAAAAAGGCACCATTTAAAAATTCATCTCACTGATGACTGCAGAATGTAAGAAGCCTCTGCTCCCGGCGCTGAGAGGGGAAGATCAGAGAGAGACGCCTTGAGGGTGTCTCCCCATCCCACCCAGGCTGCCCTTATCCAAGAGCTCCCAATGTAGAAAATCAGGTAATGCAGATAGAGTAAGGGGATATACCTACACAGGTGCACACCTCTATCTAGAGCTGTCACACCTACACGCTGCCCTTCTATCTTATTTCAAGGAAGGCATTTCTTTTTCTTTCTTTCTTTTCTTTCTTTGTCCTCCAATTCAACCTTCACACTGACAAACACACAGACTCAGAACGACTTGAAGAATGGTCCAAAGGACGGAGCTCGCATCTCCGCCCAGGAAGCCGGCTCAGAGCATCAATTACTAATGTGGTCTGCAGCACAGCCCCGGGGCTGGAGGGAGCTCTCATTGCTCGGCATCTGTGCCCTTGGCTGGGGGCTAACTCCCTCCCCCTTCTTGCCCCGGCGTCTGGTACTTTAAAGTCAGAAGCGGTAATTCCCTGTGAAGGTAACTAAATTAATTTCCAAGGGACTGGCGGAGATCACGGTGTAGCTGTTATTCAATGGGTAGGAATAGAAATGAACACTAAGGAGGAGAGAGGAGATGTGATGGTGGGGAGAAAGAGAGACCAGGTCGGCAAGGGAGAAACAGAGAAGGAAAAAAAAAAGCCCAATTTGCAATGACAGCCCACTTTGCGGGCTCCAAGTGAAGGAAGGACACGGTTGCCTTTTTGCGTTTGGACTGATTTCAACGCTGGGCTCTATGAAGGGACAGCAAAAGCTCCATAAGTCGTAGGAAATGTTGGGCTCAGAAGAGATGGGCAGCTGCTTCTCCGTCCTCAGCAAAGATGGGCATGACATGGGGTCAGTGAGTGCTGGGGGCTTATATCAGCTTCCTGGGCTGCTGGAACCAATGACTCCAAAACAACACACGTTTACTGCCTTACGGTTCTGGAGGTGAGAAGTCTGACACGGGTCTCACAGGGCTGAAATCACGGTGTCGGCAGGACTTGGGGGAATCCATGTCACTGCCTCTTCCAGCTTCCGGAGTTGCATCCTTGGTTCCTGGCTTCTTCCTCCAAATAGCAGGGTTCCATCTTGAAATCTGTCTTTTGTCGCCTTCTTGCCTTCTATCTATCTGACCCGCCCACCCCGCCTCCCTCTGGTCAAGACCTTTATGATTATATTGGTTCCACCTGGATAACCCAGGACCCTCACCCTTTCTCAGCATCCTTCAGTTACTCACACCTGCAAAGTCCCTTTGGCCACATCCAGGAACCGATTCAGGGATTCTGGGATTTAGGATGGGGATGTTTTAGGGAGACCATTATTCAGGAAACCACAGGAAGGGAAAGAATACGCTGAAAGAGAGAGTGGTGTTTGGTGGATTTTGGAATGATGTGGGAAAGACCCTCCCAGGGCAAACCCAGTGGCTGGACGTCTCGTCCCTGTATGGTTGACGGTGTCCAACTACGATGTCAGAAAACATAAAACCACGACTGTTCTACAGATACACCGCGAGCCTGTATCAAGGGCTTTTTGAACCTCATTCACGAGGGAACGTGTGCAGTGTTAAGCCTGGTCCCACAGCAGCTGCAGGGGTTGGTAAATATATAGTCAGGATTCTGGACTAAAATGGAAAAGTCAGATACAAAGCAGGCGGGTGTCCTACAAGGCAGTAAACCTGCCACATCGGGGTTATCTGTTCTCTGAGGTGTAGATCACTGACTACTTCACCATCTTCTACAAGCTACCAGGTGACCTGACACAGCTGGGTCCTTAATCCATACCCAAGAGTAATTCATGGAAGGTTACAATTGCAGAGGGTCAAATGCACCCCCCCCCCCAAGACGGTTTGGTTTCATAACATTCAGACGTGACACTGAAAGGGGGCACTGGATTGCTTTTGCCTCATTTCTCTGGTTTGTACAATTCTTACAAATAATGTAACTGAGCAGGACCCTGTGAGTCCTTCCTGGAACAGAAACCCCTCCCCCCATGTCCTCTGCTTTCCTGTTGTTTGTAGAAAAGCTTTCACCTCTTAGTCCTTCCCCGAGTTCCAAAGAGCAAATTTAATCACAGAAGTGGGAAAATGAGAAGCCAAGGGAAACAGTCAAGCATGACAAAATAATCATAATGTAGCCATTAAACAAAGTCAAGGACCTTAGTTCCTCCTCAAGGGCTATAGATCATATTCTGAGCCATGTCCTGTGAGCTGTTTTGCAGATACTGAAAGCCCAGCAGGTGGGAGAAGTCACCTGCATGCTGCCCACCAGCATGGAGACCCCAGACCAGTCGGAACCAGAAGTTGATGATGTGGACTGCCGATGACCTCCCTGCCAGCCAGTCAGAAGAATGTCCACCAGCTGATCACACACTCACCACGCCCCTCTCTCACCCTGTCTTTAAAAGCCCTCCCCTGAAAACCATCGAGGAGTTCAGGCCTTTTAAGCTCTAGCTGCCTGGACTCCTTGTTTGGCACCTGCAATAAACGCTGTACGTTCCTTCACCACAACCCAGGGTCAGTAGATTGGCTTTGCTGCACGTGGGTGACTGGACCCAAGTTTGGTTTGATAACAGTGTCTGACCATCTCGTTTCCCATCTGGTTACAGAAAAGAAGTATCAGAAGGTATCAACAAGTGATACAGTGGCTGCCCTGAGATGCCGTGAACGACCTTTCTGGGACTTGGCTAAGAGGGGACGACCCTCTCTGGGAGATGCCGGGTCTGGGATGTAGGCTGTGACGCATCTCCTTGTCTGCACCTCAGAATCAGGTCCACGCACTACTGAACTGTCTTAGAATAAAAGGTGATGGGCAGCTTGGAGAATGCCCAGGATACTGCCGGACCAGAGAAAAGGCAGGGCCCAAGCAACATCACGCCCCAGGTCCTGGGCGGACAGGCCAGCTCAGCTACCCCAGCCAACACTGGCCTCACACAGGAGATGCCTGGATGCTGCCCTGAACCCATCCTCCTGCTGCCTGGAAGGACCACACCACTGCCATGTTGAGAGCTGATTCAGGACCACCTACCCTAATCCTGCCTCACCAGGTTTGCGTGATTCCCCCCTCTCCCGGCAACTGTGTAACTGATGGAGCAGGTTCACCTGGCCTGTCCCAGGGGCAGGAGAAGGACAAAGAAGGGAAGATTCTGCCTTTGCCACGTGCCCGGTAGGAGACAGACTCTGCCCATGAGACAGAAAATGTTCCCCAAACATGAGGGACATCCAGATGCTGGGTGACCTCTGATGGTGACACCGGCTCCATCCTCCTCTGATGGTCCAGATGGGACCATATTCACCTCTGCAGAATTTCACAATGCACACAGATGAAAAGATTCTAGGAACAGTCTCCAGGTACTGTTTCATTAACAATGGGCTTCTTTTTTTTCCTTTGCATTAGGTTAAAGTCGTTAAAAAAAATTACTGCTAGTGATTTTTGTAATGGACATGAAATTCACATTATATAAAAGTAACCATTTTGAAGTGAAAGATTTGGCGGCATTTAGTACGTTTATAATGTTGTGTAACCATCACCTCCGTCTAGTTTCAGAACACGCTCATCCCACCAAAGGAGACACCGTCCCCATGAGCAGTCACTTCCCATCCCCCTCCCCCAGCCCCCGACACCATGAACCCATTTTCTGTCTGTGAATTTGCCTGTTCTGGACGTTTCCTACCAATGGAATCACACACTGTGTGTCCTTCTGTGTCTGGTTTCTCTCACTGAGCATCGTGTTGACTTAGAATCTATATGAAAAAAAATCACTGAATCATAAGCCTCTACATTCTGTAAAAAGATTCACATTCAGACCCACAATGTGACATCACGATACACCTATTCAAATTGCTAACCTAAACGTACTGATAATGCCAAACGCTGCTGAGGATGTGGGGCGGCTAGAATTCCCACAGGATGCTGGCAGGGACGCAAGATGGTACCGCCTCTCCGGAAACCAGTTTGGCTGTTTCTGATAGGTTAGCATCCTCTTAGCGTATGACCCAGCAATCCTACTCACAGATGTTTATCCAAGAGAAACAAAAACTTGCATTCACACAAAGACCTGTACAGGAATGTTGGTAGCAGCAGTCTGCACAGATCACCCCCAAATGGAAACCCACTTGGTCGTCCTTCAGTGGGGAAAGGATGAACCACATACAATGTGTGCATACAATGGAGTATCACTCGGTGATTAAAAGGAATGGGCCATCGTTCCTTGCGACAACTCAGCAAAATGCATATTGCTGAGTGAAGGAAGCCAATTTCACGGGGCTAAGTACTGCAGGATGTCACCTATATGACTTTCTGGCAGAGTCAAATATAGGGACAGTGGTCGCCAGGGATGAGGGCTGGAGAGAGGGTCTGACTGTGAATAAAGAACCAGGACGAGCGAATACTCTGAGGTGACGGAAATGTTCTGAATCCCATCGGGGGTGGTGGTTCCACGAATCTGTACATGAGTTAAAACTCACATGACTGTCCTGCAAAAACGAGTGAATGTCTTATTGCATGTAAAGTGTTTAAAAGAGCTCTATGTGTTGAAAAACTTGAAAATGGAATTACCCTATGATCCCACAATTCCACATCTGGGTATTTACCCAAAAGAAGTAAAAGCAGGGACCCAAAGGGATATTTGCGAGCCCAGGTTCACAGCAGTGTTACTCACAATAGCTAAGAGGTGGAAACCATCCAAGTGTCCATGGATGGTGGATGGATGGACACACAGCATTGGGTCCATCCACACAGGGGAAAATGACTCAGCCCTGAAAATGTGTGAAGCTCTGACACAGGCTACCACATGGATGGCCCTTGAGGACGTGATGCTCAGTGAGAGAAGCCAGATATAAAAGGACAAATCCCAGAGGATTCCAGTCATATGAGGTCCCTAGAGGAGTCCGATTCCATAGCGACAGAAAGTAGGATGGTGGGGGCCGGGGCCTGGGGAGGGGGCTGGGGAGTGAGTGTTTAATGAGGACAGAGTCTCAGTTTGGGAAGATGAAATGTTTCTGGAGACGGATGGTGGGGATGGTACATTACGTACACTGTGAATGTACTTAATGCCACTGAACTCTGCGCTTAAAAATGGTTAAGATGGTACATGAAACACTCAGTCTGTCTCTCTCTCTCTCCCCCCGACAAGGGTCCAGAGCTGAGCTGCAAATGGTACCGAGAAATCGTGATTCCAGAAAGGCCAAGCGTGTCATAGCCACTTGGAGCTGCCGGGATCCTTGCCGGATCCGCTTACATCCCTGATCACCATCCGCGGGGGTGGGCAGGGTATCAGCTCCAGACGTGGAAGCTGCATCTCAGGGCGGTGCACCTGGTCCGAGCGTCCGGGCTGTCAGGTGGGGGTGGGAGGGATGGGGTGGGAGGCACGCCCACCAGCGTCTCCCCAGCATCCCAGACCCTTAAGCGCTGAGAGGGGGAGCCTGGGACACCTCCCCATGGAAAAGAAAACAGCAGTGTTCACCAGCTGTGGGGGGAGGGGAATCTCAGCGGCTTTTTCGTTGTTGTTGTTTTTTTAATTTGGTCTGAAACAGACTGATTAACTCACTTGGAATTTTAATGTGAATTCCAGCTCTGCAATTCTAAAATCTAGTGCACATAGCTTTGAAGGGTTTAGTCTTTGGAGTGACCCAGGGGTTCCCCAAAGGGAGTAATCCCGACCCCCAGGGGACACTAGCAATGTCTACGGACATTTTGGGGTGTGACGACTGTGGAGGGGCTCCTGGAATGTGGTGGGTGGAGACCAGGGATGCTGTTCCACAGCCCCCAGTGCCCAGGACGCCCACATCAGAGTCGTCCAGCCTCAAATGTCCACCTGCCCAGGTGGAGAATACCTGGGGCAGCCAATAACATCACCCCTTATAAATTATGCATATATATATATACATACACGTGTATATATATGTACACACTCATATGCATGAATCGAATTGTGAGAAAACCCAAGGTGTGGGCGTCTGGCCACTGGGTCCAGTTTCCTGGCTGTGTCCTGACCTCCCTCCCTTACAAACTTCTAAGACACGTGCGTTCTCTGGTTTCGCCCATCGGGGTGCCATCCATCATTTTCCAAGCAGAGAGTTGCCACTTGCACTGCCTGGAAATGCTTTCGGTTCTTTTCCTCGGGATATAATTTTGCGTCTCTAACTTAACCAGGCGCGATTTTTTCCTAATACCCAAGACACATCCCGACAGCAAATCCTGTGCCTGAATCACCTTGGACGGTTTTATAACTCCCTCCAGCCCCGGGAAGGGTGCGTCATCATTTATGCATGGCCTCTGAGGTCCTTCCAATCCTAGGAAATCGACTGTCATATTTCATGCCGCTTTGGTACTTATAAAACCTTCCACGGAGAGAATTTCAAAGACGGGCAGAAAATGATGGAACCCAGTGGGGTCTATTTCTTTCTATTTTGAAGGTTACCGAAACTCTTGTTGTTTTTCCGCCTCCTTGCCCTTCAGACACAGGGAGACAGAGTTTTTAAAGGAAGCGGGGCTCCTGCTACAAGTGAGCATTAAAGGCTGCTTGCCTTTGCCAAGGACGCCTGAAGGTCAAATAACTAAAATACAAAGTGAAGCTGCCAACAGCCACTGATACGCAGATCTATGGCCCCGGTGGCTGGGAGGCTGGTCCAGTGGCTAGGGAGGGAAGGTCTGCTTTGGACCGGAAGTTGCACATTCTCAATGTGAAAGGATGACCTTCAGCGTCCTTCAAAGGCAGGCTATGACCTCGAAGACAGAGGAGAGCTGTGTTTTGCTTCCTAGAGCCTTGATTCTACCTGGAAGTGAAGGGTTCGACCTGCTACACTACAGGACCTCATGGACAAGACATGGCTGCCCGGAGCGTGTGCTGAAAGCTTCATTCGAAACATCAAGTGTCGAAACGTCTGAGGCGTGGAAATATCGTCCATACGGTCCAGGGGATGGGGGCCTGGGAGCCCAAGACGGGGACACCTTGTTTGCAGGATGCATAGACGGTTAAATAAGATGATATTGGAAATTTTTTTTTTTTTTTTTGGAGTAGAGTTGCTTTACAATGTTGTGTTAGTTTCTGCTGAACAATGAAGTGAATCAGCTCTATGTAAACCTATAGCCCCTCCCTCTTGGACCTTCCTTCCATCCCCCTCCCCCATCCCACCCACCTCGGTCATCACAGAGCTTCGAGCTGAGCTCCCTGTGCTATACTGCAGGTTCCCACTGGCTACCTATTTTACACGTGGTAATGTATTTATGTCAAACCTAATCTCCCAATTTTGGAAACATCCTGGCATAAAGTAGGAACTTCCTAAATGGAAGCCCCACATCTCCTGTCTTATTTCCCAATCTTTTTGAAAAGGAAACGAACACCCGTATTAGTTATTTTTGATTTGATTGAAGCAAGAAACAACTTGAGGGCTGTCTGCTATCTATGACAGGATAGAATACCCAAGGAGCCCACCATGGGGGTGTTCCCGCCCCGGCATCAAGCAGTTAGCTTAGATGGACAGGAGTTGGACGTAACCCCTGCTCGTGGAAACCGAGGACGATGTTTGAGGTCTGTCAGAACCCACAGCATCACACTATGTCAACCCTACCATCGCCAGGGTCGACATCCCTGGAAAAATGCGCTTCTGGCCCTCTTGCGAATCCCAGCTCAGGAAAGCTATCCCAAGGGGAGAATGCCTTATGCAATCCTGGTGCAAAGGAAAAATGGAAGTGGACGGTCAGGCCAGACCGCTTCTGCTCCATTGATCAGTTTGGTCCGGTTCGGAGCACTGCCCGCGAATGCCCAGTGTGTGGGGCTGAGAAGAAAACACAGCCTTGCTGGGAGGTGCTTTGTATCTGCTTCGTAGCAAGTATTTAATTGTATGGAGGCGAGATTCACATAACATCCAATGAGTCACTGAAACTGGACAAATCAGGGACGCTGAGCACATTCACCATGTTGTGCAACCGCCACCTCTATCTGGTGCCAGAACCTTCTCATCCCCCCAGAAGGAGACCTGTCCCCGTGAGCGGTCACTGCTCCCGGCCCCTGGCAAACACTAAGCCACTTTGTGTCTCTCTGGATTTTACTACTGTGGGTGTTTTGTAGAAGTGGAATCATATACGATGTAGCCTTTTGTGCCTGGAGTCTTTCACTTAGGATGTTTCCAGTGTCCACCCACGATATACCATGTATCAATACTTCATTCCTTTTTCATGGCCAAATAATATTCCACCCTGGGGATGTAGGTTAACCCTTTTTTTTTTTTTTTTTTTTTTGCGGTACGCGGGCCTCTCACTGTTGTGGCCTCTCCCGTTGCGGAGCACAGGCTCCGGATGCGCAGACTCAGCAACCATGGCTCACGGGCCCAGCCGCTCTGCGGCATGTGGGATCTTCCCGGACCTGGGCACGAACCCGTGTCCCCTGCATCGGCAGGCGGACTCCCAACCACTGCGCCACCAGGGAAGCCCCAACCCATTTTTAATGTCCCTTTACTTTCCTAAAACAAAATCACAGATACCTACAGACAAATGACCATAAAGTGATACCCATTTGAACATAGCAGTGCTTGGACCTCCCCCCCTCCCCCGCCTGGAGAGGGTGAAGCAGTAAGGGGATGTCTTCGTATGTTGGATCCCCAAGATGGTGCCGGCTGCCCCAGGCCTAGAGAACTGGTCACTCAAATGCCACGAGCTGCCGCCTGCCCTACGGTTTCCCCAAATGCTGAACATTCAAGCCAAGGATAATCTTCTATGAATGCAATGGTTGCTCGCCTGGAAATTCAATCTCTTGCACTGATGTGTAAACAGCCGTAAGTTCTAGGCTGGGGTTAACTATAAACAGGGTTTCCCCTATGTGAACGTCTGGCCAGATGTGAAGAAGTCATGTGAGGTGTGAGAACATCTGACGCTGGGTACCCTGTCCTGTGCCTTGTAAGAAATTAACACGCTGGCCTCCTCCTGCCAAATGCTAGTGCGAGGTCCACTCAGGGTGCCCCTCCCCACCCTTCCCTGCACCCCGGAGAAAACAGCCACTGCTTAGAAGCACCAGGATATCAGGAAAGGAGTCCAGATCATTAGGTCCACGTGATTTGCACCAAAGCCACAACGGCGACATGACTCGTATAGGAAACGTATTTGCAGCCTTGAAACGCTTTTAGATCCATCCTCTTATTTGAGTCTTATAACCACAAAAGACCCATTGAACAGAATGGGACACCGGGATCCTGGAGGGTAAACTGTTTGACCAAATTATGCAGTTGGCAATAGACATTTCACATTGTTGCTGCAAATCAGAACATGTTGTCCACCTTAAAGAGATACAATTCCTATTTGTCACTGATACCTCAATAAAGCCAGAAAACTAAATATTCCTCCCTTAAAAAAGTGTTCCTCTTAGTTCCCATGCTATTTTTTTCCTTTCCAGGATATTTTAAATGAAAATGTTTTATTGTATCTACACATCTGGTACCATGGTAGACCAGAAGTCCCGCAGGGTCTTTTAAGGACAAAACAAGTAGGTTCTGGGTGAATTAGAACAGATGTACTTTTTAATGCATTCCTGGACCCATGACAGTAAAAGGATTATTTTTAATTCTATATACTTGGGGATTTTTAAATACCCATTGAAGTAACCCATGGGGTAAAGAGGAACCATGAAAATAAGGACTGAACTATGTATCTATGAGATGCAGCCCAAGGGACAGACAGAAATGAGGACCCTGCGACCAGAAATATGAAAAGTAAAAAATAAAGGGCAGGCATTAACTCTGGAAGCCCGACATGACATCCCAGAATGAAGGCAAAGAATGAAGGGAAAAAAAGGGAAGGAACAGATGTAGGCAATATCACCAGAAGTTCTAAGCTAGCAATAAACGCAAAGATCGCTAAAAGACTGTGAACTTCAGAAAATGCTTCACTGAAGAGAGCCCCAGAGACTGAAAAATTCTCAAGCTTTTTACTACGTACAGATGCTCCCCCATCACACATGCAGAAACCCAGGATGTCCTCATGTCTGGGATCGTGTTTGTGTTTTTGTGGCCGTCGGTAAACAAGCTATGGATTTAGATCCATCCCCTAGGATACTGGTACCCAGACGACAGAAAATACAACCCCAACTCATTTCTCTGGTTAAACGACAAATTCAGTGACTACGGAGCTTGGATGCGGAACCATGCCTGGCAGGGATTTACCCCTAAGCATCCTTCAAACAGAACGCATACCGTCTTGCTGTCCACTCGGCAAACCCGGATGGAGACAGGGCACATGTTAGGAGCATTATTTGATGGATGAAGAGTCGGAAACACAGAGACCAAAAGGCTTAACGAGGATGCTTAACAAATGTGAGACTAACACTTCCCAAGGAAGAGCCCACATGGGAAATGGGCAGGGTGCTACCTCCCGGACCCATGGGTCACCTGAGGAGCTCCTAATCAGACTCCCAACCTGTCCAGCCTTGGAGGGAGCCCGGTGCACCTTCTATGGTTGTATTTCCTAATAGCCAAGATGAGAGGTATTTTCGATACAGGCACCCTCAAAATCCAGTGGGAGCCGAGACGGAGGAAGCTTCAGCTGGGTCATGTCGGACACAGACCCGCCTTTGCAGAGCCCACTCTTTCCCGTCAAAAGTGCCTCTTATCACGTCTGGTACCATCTCCAGTTTCTAGGCATTAAGACCTGATATCTTTGAGTCCTAATCCCACCCTAGACAGCAAGCTCCTTTAGGACAAGAGCTCTGTGCCACTCAACTTTGAGCTCCATCCAGTGTTTGCTCAGAGCTTGGCTGGGTAACCCTACTCAACACATCATTGCCGGATGGATGGATGGATGGATGAGGTGGTCGTTTCCACTGTCGTACAAAACTCATTGATGCTACGTGCAGGGAACTGAGAAATACATGCACCATGGGTCCAATTACTGAATCAAGACTTGCCCAGGGATGGAAGGTCATCCATCCCGGTGTGTATGCACACAGCCCCGTTCCCAGGCTCCCTGAACGACAGCGACAGGTGTAAACCCAGGATCCCCAGTGCCCACCACGCCATGGACGTGGCCTTACTCACCCAGTGGTCCACGAGACTTCTCCAGCTGCTGCGAAGTGTCTCTGAGCTCTGAGGAATGTTCCACAATCAGGTGTCGAGGGAACATGGTAACTTCTCCAGAACTGTGTCCTCTCTCTCCCCTGGTGGACGAGCGACATAAGGCCGGTCATGCAAAGAGGAGGAGCCTGTGAGGCCAGGGTCCTACACAGTCCAAATTGCTCTCAGAGCCTAGCTTCGCCCAGGGACTGCAGCATCTTTCAGGGGCCAGCAAGCTTGTTCTCAAAGTGACAGAGGATGTCGGACTGGCCAGGACTCTTCCTGCATCCTCATCCTGAGTCTGTACCTGGGAACCAACTTTGTGATGCTGCTAAGAGTAGCTGGCACTTGTGTACTATGACCTCAAGCCGTAAAGGGCTCTCTAGTGATGTGCAAATGCTCCAAGGTTGGGATCTTCCTGGAAGTCAAGATCCTGCTCTGCCATCCTGGCTGTCCGGAAATATTAGACAAGGCATGTCTCCATCTTGGTTTGAACATACAAAGGAATTCTAGTTCTGAAACACATCAGTCAGGGCTGTAGGGCTTAGCAGAACATCTGAGCAGTTCTGGGAGGGGCTGGCGCCCAGGGCTGGAAGCTTCAATCTGCATTTGCCTGGCCCAGAGGGTCTCAAACTTGCCTGAACAAGAGGATGGCTTGAGGAGGTCTAATGAATGCCGGTGCCCAGAGGAACGAACTTGGGGATTCTGCTGATGGTGGAGCTGAGCATTAGTGGTTTTCAGAGGCTTCCCCAGTGTGCAGCCAAAACCCACTAGCCTTACTGAATCTCGGGGAGAGGTCTTCACCACCCATGAAAGGTAGGTTTGAGCGCATCAGTGGCCAGATGGAGGGTGTGCTGGGGGTGGGGGGGTCCTTATTGGGTGCAGACTTGCTCCTCTTTCTTGAGGTTGGAAGGAATGTGAGCAGAGAGGGCTACCGCATTTGCAGTTCCAGGGCAAAATGAAAATGTGGGTCCTTGTTCACGCTTCAAGAATTTCAATATGGCGGCCATAGGGCATTAAGCCAATAGGCGTCCTTATGAGCCCAGGGTCCCGTGTAGTGACATGGGTCACTCGCCCAGGAAAGCGGCCTTGGGTACATATAGAAGAAGCCGTGACCTCCGTGGTTTTCCAGTTCACCAGAAAAGGAATGGATGTTTCCTGAGTTTCCAAGTATCCAGTTCATGTACCACGCAGTGGATTGAATATTTTCTACCAAAAAGATATGACCACGTCCTAAACCCTGTTACCTGTGGATATGACTTTGTCTGCAAAAGGTTCTTGACAGATGTAACTAATGAAGGATCTTGAGATGAAGAGATCATTCTTGATTATCCGGATGGAAGTGAAGGGTCTGAGATGAGGTCCTCCTGGAGGAGGGTGGCCCTACATCCAATGACACTGTCCTTATAAGACACAGAAGAGGAGAGACACAGACACAGAGAAGAAGCCACATGCAGACACAGGCAGCGATGGGAGGGATGCGGCCACAAGCCCAGGGACGCCTGGAGCCCCCAGAAGCTGGAAGAGGCGGGAAGGATCCTCCCCAGGAGCGTCTGGAGGGAGCACAGCTCTGGGACATCTTGACCTCAGACATCTGGTCTCCAGGACCGGGGGCTGGATGACTTTCTGTTCTTTTCAGACTCCCAGTTTGTGGTCCTGTGTTACAGCCGCCCAGGACACTCTTATACACGACATAACAGTGAGCTGTTTGAATAAGCAGGGTCTTCCACTGGGACCATGCGCCCCCATCTTCACACAGTGATCTGAGCCACGGGCCACCAGGACCCACAAATCGTCTTGTGGCTTCACACCGTAATCATCACCTCCCCTGCAACTGTGATGAAGGGGGACAGGAATCTCTGACCCTCTGGCAGCTCTCTTCCTCGTGCTGGTCCACGGTCCCCGGGAGCCTCCTTGTCACCCTATGGTTCTCCCGGGAAGGGTGTCAGGATGTTTCTTATCCGAGCGGACATCCTGCAGAGTCTGTGCACCTGCAGAAGGGGCCCTGGTTTGTTCCTCTCAGGCCACCACATGAACAGTCCCAGACGCTGCGGTCTCAGCTCTGCCAACCACAGCAGGATGCAGGCAAGGAGGTGAGGACCTCAAACGTACACGTCCTGGTCTCCTGTCCTTTTACACCACCGTCTCCTGGTTGCACGACACAGAACTCATAACATCTTGTTCATCTGTAAGGAAAACATGGTCTCTGGGGTTAGACACTCCTGAGGTTCCCACCTAAGGGCCAGCAGGAACTTGAAACTGGGTGAGACACCGAGTTTTTCTGAGGCTAAATGCCCACCCATACGACAGGACTTACAAGGCTCCACGTGGCACACAGGGGTCAAAACCAAGGTCAACAAAGTACGGGCCTCGGATAAATCTGACCTCCCCCCTTTTCTGTAAATAAAGGTTTATTAGAACACAGCCACACGTTAGCGTAGTGTGTGTACATGCTTGTGTGTCATATGGAAGAGTTGAGCAGTTGTAATAGATCATAAAGCCCTAAAATATGAAGATATTTATTAACTGGTCCTATATATAAAAAGTTTGCTGACCCGGAAACCCTTTCTATCTATCTATCTATCTATCTATCTATCTATCTATCTACCTACCTATCTACCTACCTAACTATCTATCTACCTATCTATCTATCTATCTATCTATCTATCTAGTGTAGTGTGAACCCCACTCTGGAAGAGCTGCTGGCTGTTATTCCAACGCATGAATGTGCTGGGGGCTGACATCAGGTTTGGGGCCTCAGTGGGATTTTGCCAATTGAGGGAATGCATGGTTAGCTGACCAGTGGTCCCTGGTCTTGAAATTCAGGGTGCAGTCTGGCAGGAAACACACAGAGTCCTTTCGCTAGCATTCTAAATGTCTGATCTCTCCATGTTGGAATTTGAGAACCCAAGAGCCATTCTCAGAGAGAGGATTGAGCCTTCCTTGCCTGACTGGTGGGTGAGGCAGGGCGGGCCCGGATGCCCAGGCAAAGGTCCACTAAGCTGCTAGAGATGTTCACATGTGTCAACAACTGTATGAGTTTCTTGTAACAAATTACCATCAAGGTGCTGGTATCTTAAAGCAACTGAAATTTATTCTCTCTCAGTTCTGAAGATGCGGGGCTGCGCTCCCTGAAGAGGCTCCAGGGGAGGGTCCTTCCCGCCTCTTCCAGCTTCTGGGGGCTCCAGGCGTCCCTGGACTTGTGGCCGCATCCCTCCCATCTCTGACTCTGTGGTCACATGACCCCCTCCCTCTTCTGTAATCAGTTCCCCCTCTCCCTGTTTCCAATAAGCAACCTTGTGAGTACATTCG
Source organism: Grampus griseus (assembly GCF_964374135.1). Classification (NCBI taxonomy): domain Eukaryota; kingdom Metazoa; phylum Chordata; class Mammalia; order Artiodactyla; family Delphinidae; genus Grampus; species Grampus griseus. Next base: position 1,363,191 of record NC_138999.1, read on the forward strand.
CCCTACCTGGATAAGCTAGGATGGTGTCCCCATCTTAAGACCTTAATGACATCTGCAATGATTCTTTTCCCAATAGGAACACATGTGCAGGTTTCAGGGGTTAGGATGTGGACATGTATCTTGAGAAGCCACCATTCAAGCCACTACAGAGGGAACTGGATGAAACCAGGATGGTCCCACCACTGACCTGTTTCCAAGGCATAGAGGGCGGCCATCACGCTGCTGAAAGATGAGGTGTCTGCAGACCCTGGAAGGTCCACGATGAAACTAGTTCAGGAAGAGCCTGACAGACAGCGATGGGCACCCAGATCCAGGGAAGCACGGGGCATTCGACATGATTGCTGTTATTACATTAGTACCGTGGTCTGAAGTAGAATCCAAGCCCTGCACACGTCTCCAGGAGAGGAACATGCCTGTGTTAACAGACGATGAAATGAAGAAGCAGATACCAGGAGAGAGGCTTCATGTGACCACTGAAGGGCAAGTGGGCAGCAAAGCTGCCATTCTTAGACTAAGGCCCTCAAAAATGGTGGGGGAATGTGCAGCCCAGCAAACCCTGTGCAGCTGAATCCCATGATTGGTTTAGTCCAGGCCCCGTGCCCGTCCCTGTCCTACAGACCCCACAGTGACAGGTGTCCAGGCCCCGTCCTACAGACCCCATGGTGACAGGTGTCCAGGCCCCGTCCCTGTGCCACAGACCCCATGGAGACAGGTGTCAGGCCCTGTCCCTGTGCCACAGATCGCATGGTGACAGGTGTCCAGGTCCCGTCCCTGTGCCACAGACCCCATGGTGACAGGTGTCCAGGCCCTGTCCTACAGACCCCATGGTGACAGGTGTCCAGGTGCCATCCTACAGACTCCATGGTGACAGGTGTCCAGGCTCCATCCTACAGACCCCATGGTGACAGGTGTCCAGGCCCCGTCCCTGTGCCACAGACCCCATGGTGACAGGTGTCCAGGCCCCGTCCTACAGACCCCATGGTGACAGGTGTCCAGGTGCCATCCTACAGACTCCATGGTGACAGGTGTCCAGGCTCCATCCTACAGACCCCACGGTGACAGGTGTCCAGGCTCCATCCTACAGATGCCCATGGTGACAGGTGTCCAGGCCCCATCCCACAGACCCCATGGTGACAGGTGTCCAGGCCCCATCCCTGTGCCACAGACCCCATGGAGACAGGTGTCTAGGCCCCATCCCACAGACCCCACGGTGACAGGTGCCCAGGCCCCATCCTACAGATGCCCATGGTGACAGGTGTCCAGGCCCCATCCCACAGACCCCACGGTGACAGGTGCCCAGGCCCCATCCTACAGATGCCCATGGTGACAGGTGTCCAGGCCCCATCCCACAGACCCCATGGTGACAAGTGTCCAGGCGCCATCCTACAGATGCCCATGGTGACAGGTGTCCAGGCCCCGTCCCACAGACCCATGGTGACAGGTGTCCAGGCCCCGTCCCACAGACCCCATGGTGACAGGTGTCCAGGCCCCATCCTACAGATGCCCATGGTGACAGGTGTCCAGGCCCCATCCCACAGACCCCATGGTGACAGGTGTCCAGGCTCCATCCTACAGATGCCCATGGTGACAGGTGTCCAGGCTCCATCCTACAGATGCCCATGGTGATAGGTGTCCAGGCCCCGTCCCACAGACCCCATAGTGACAGGTGTCCAGGCCCCATCCCTGTCCTACAGACCCCATAGTGACAGGTGTCCAGGCCCCGTCCCGCAGACCCCACGGTGACAGGTGTCCAGGGCCCGTCCTACAGACCCCATGGTGACAGGGTCCAGGCCCCAACCCTGTCCCACAGACCCCACGGTGACAGGTGTCCAGGGCCCGTCCTACAGACCCCATGGTGACAGGGTCCAGGCCCCAACCCTGTCCCACAGACCCCACGGTGACAGGTGTCCAGGCCCCCTTTCTTACCCCGTGTCCTACAGAATTCCCTACCCCTCTGTTGAGGGTCTTTCCATGAGTCACGGGGTGAGAGCCCTGATAGATGCCCTAATGGCGGCAGGAAGCCCCTAGGACCTGGTCCCCCTAAAGATGGTGGGGCAGAGAGTTAGGGTGGTCACATGACCCTTGATCAACAGACTAAGGAAGGCTCACGTCTCTCCCTTTCCAGGACCCACAAGTCAGAGCCGCACCTCTGGCACAAATTGCGAGTGAGAGAACAGGGGACACAGGACACCCTCAAAGCCACCAGCACCCAAGAGTCCCAGGCCCCCTTGAAAGTGTTTGTTTCACCCGGATGTTTCTACCCCAGGGTCCTCGGCGCCTCTGTGCTAAGCAAGAACACCACCTGCGTGGCTGGCAGGGTTTAATGACTCAGGGCACCCGGTACAACTGGACACATTGGGGATCACGAGATTCATGGCTGAGGACCAGCTGCTTGGGGTCGCACTCAGCATTCCTCTTCTCCTCAAGTTCCGGCCCAGGGCAAGGAAGCCGACGGGAGACGCTGGGGAGACAGAGCCCCAAGGGCGGGGGATGTGAACGACGCAGACACGTGGTCCAGCACAGACACACCTGCGCGCGCCTGGCAGATCACGGTCTCCCCGGCGGGTGGCTAACCCTAGACCTCCTGGGTCACGTTGGCGATGCCCGTCATCTGGCAACTTCTGGCCCACAGCTGTCGCTGAAGCTCCAGGTCGTACGTGACCCCCAGAGACTTGGTCTCTTTCTCGTTGTAAAGATAGCAGCCCCCACGGCCTTCCAGCGCTGGGGTGACCGCCGCGTAGACGGAGGTCCGGGCTCCCTCATCCGGGGTCTGCAGGGAGAAGGGAAGAAGAACAGAAGTCAATTTTCAGAGCAGAGACACGGGGGTCGCCACGCTCACAGACACTGTGGGTGAGACACAGCACCTCCGACCTTCTTCCATGGACTCAGGCACAAAGCCGGGCCGGACAGGGTGGGGCAGCCCAGCCTCCACGGGTGCAGGAAGTGGGCTGTACTTCCACACTGGGTTAATCCATTTCGATAGATGCATACGAAGACCCCAGTGTAAATACTCAGGTCTCCAACTCTTTCTTAAAAAGTTTATTTTTATTGAAGTAGAGTTGTTTACAACGCGGTGTTCGTTTCTGCTGTATGGCCAACGCCTGATGAAACTGAAATGCTTCCTCGTTGGCTCAGAGCAGATGACGGTTCTGCCTCTGTGTTGAACGCACGACATTTAGCAATTTGAGGTGGAAACGTCGAGACGGCAGAAAGGTTCTTGGTTTCCATGCAGTGAGGAGAGTTATAGCAGGAGAACTGTAAGTTCAAGAAAAAGCTTGAAAGGCTGAGAAGAGATTGAGAAAAGTGGACCTCGGGCAGTAGGAGGGAAGGAGGAAGGTTTGAACGCCAGACACACTGTGTTTTGGGTTGGGAGCTGGTCCCTGGGCATGGTCAGTGGATTAGAAGAAGACGTGGGGTGGTGGGGTGTATATATATAACTCTGTGTGTGTGTGTGATGGAGTATTACTCAGCCATGGAAAAGAATGACATAATGCCATTTGCAGCAACATGGATGGACCTAGAGATTATCGTACTAACTGAGGTCAGACAAAGACAAATACCATATGACATCACTTATATGCAGAGTCTAAAAAGTAATACAAATGAACTTATTTATGAAACACAAACAGATTCACAAACAGAAAACAGAGCTACAGATACCAAAGGGGAAACGGGGGCAGGGATAAATTAGGAGTTTGGGACTAACAGACACACACTATTATATGTAAAGGTCCTACTGTACAGCACAGGGAACTACATTCAAAATCTTGTAAGAACCTGTCATGGAAAAGAATCAGAAAAAGAATATACATATATATATAAAGCTGAATCACTTTTCTGTACACCTGAAACACTGTAAATCAACTATAATTTTTTAAAAACTACAAAAAAAAAAAAAAAAAAGAACCGGTGGATTAAAAGAACCAGGCAGAGAAGTTCAAGGGATTAGACCTTGTGGGAAGTGAGGGGCTTTGGGGCTACGATTCAGTGTGCAGAAACCTACATAATCCCCTCATCTTACTGTCATGACGATGACTTTTCAGGAGCTCATCGCATGTAACACACTTTTGGAAATCCGCTGAACGCGCCTAGCCCTGGTCCTTCTCGTGTGCCTCTAAGAGCGTACCATTGTGGGACCCTCAGGTACACACGCAGGCCAGGAAACAACCCCACGGTCACATTTTTCTGGATTCAGACGTGCTCAAAAGGGCTATCTCGGAAGTCGTGATGACAAATGTCCCCCGCCACTTATAATCGGGCTGGAGAAGGTTAAGAAGAGAAGTGCAGGGCAAAGCTTCCTTTACTCCATGGAGCCGTCTGACAGGCAGAGAAGCCGCGACTCTGAAGGTATTGTCTGGAAGACCAACACTTCCCCGTGTGATCTCCCAAGAGGGCTGTGTACCCACCTGCCAAAAGCACTGGACATGACAAAGATGGGAAACTGCGGAGGGCAGCCAGGTTAACTGTTCCTTTGATGTTACCGGGTCCCATACTCAAGGAAGCAAGATCCTGGGACCCTACGGTCAAGACATGAGTTGACGAAGACAATCTGAAACATATGGGCGTCTCCCAGGAGGAGCCTGAAGGTTTGCAAGGAAGTCCGCAGAGGGGAACACGCGTTATTGGAAAGCCTGTGTTCTCATGTGCTGGGACGGGGTGGGAAGGGGTGGCCATGGGGTCAGGAGGGGTCAGGGGTCACGCCTCTTCAGGAAAAAACATTCATTTCACTGTAGCAACGAGCTCCTTTAGACAGGATTCTACTACTTTTTTATGGAGATAAAGTTATACAATGTTATATGTCAGTTATAAAGTATAAAGCATATTGATCTGACACGCAGTCTTATGAAGACTCCTAAGTGTTTTGGGGTTTTTTCCCCAAGTGCTGATAGGGGTTTTTTCATCTTATTTTAGGTGCAGTTTCCAACTTTTAGAAACACGTAGGTCACCTATTCCACCAGCCCCAAGTCTCATCCTTGTCAATTCGTCAGTGTTGCTCCGATGCTTTCTCACATCCGGTTTTCTGTATATGCCATTCTTTTCAGATGTATTAAACAAAAATCCTCCAAGAAAAAAGGATTTACTCATTTAAATAGAAGACGCTGCCTGCACGTCGCATGTGCCCTGAGTCTGTTTTCTGGGAATGGAGGTTGGATTTACCTGTCTTCCTGGGGCAGTGGCTAGGACCAGGGTTCTGTTTCCACCTCAACTGTGATTCGATTCTGGTGCTGTCCACCCAGAGGTGGCAAAGCCTCTGCGTGTTTATGGCCTCGGTTCTCCTTAACGGTGCTCACCACACGTCTCTGGGGTCCTCCTGCACTCCGGACCCACTGACTATAGATACTGGGGTACCCAGGACCCCCGCAGGGCTGAGGATTTCCAAGAACGACTCACAGAATCCAAGACGGCATCTCCTTGTGATTCCACTTGTGATAAAATCCAGACCAGGCACAGCCACGTGCAGAGCGTGGGCCGCAGGGTGAGAGCTGGGAGGGTCCCACACATACATTTTCCAGGTGATTTTCCGTTATACATTATCACAAGACAGAGGAACTGCTCTTCCCTTCAGTGGTGTCTGAGACGTTCTTGTTAGGATGGATGTACACCTCCTTGGCCAACAGATCCTTCAATCGGCTCCTGGGACGAGCTTGCTTCGTAAGTCAACCGTCCTCCAGGCCGAGGATTCAGGGGTCCATGCCCGGAAACCCCCTGCCGTGTTTCACCCCCAGAGTGAGTCACCTCCATCAGAAACACCTGCTCTGTTGCAGCCGCAGGCTCCCCCGCTCCTGGGATTTCCCTGGGATGTGTCCAGCCCTCTTTTTAGAGGCTGCTTCTTTTGGGTCCTCCAGCAGGCCGTATCTGGGGGTCCATTTCCCCCACAGGTTGGAAGTCCTCTTGTCTGGGTAACAGTGCTTGTGATCCGCATGTCCAACTAAGACACAAGGATGGCAGTTTCAGAAGGTACTGCCTGTGGTGTGCCGGACATGAGCGTGGGATGCCCAAAGGACACAGCACTGGGCCCAAAATTCAGCTACTGTCAGGAGACGGGATTGCAATGGAAATCTGTTGATCATCCTGTTTCTGAAGGAAAGGGACTTCGAAGCACAGATACCCCCGTGCACACACAGTCACACGCACTCACACATTTACACCCACATTCACTTGCACACACATATACCCCCATGCACACACACACATTCACACGCACACACATATACCCCCATGCACACACACATATACACCCATCCACACACACATTCACATGCACACACACGGATTTACATGCACACAGTCACATGCACACACATATACCCCATGCATACAGTCCCATGCATACACACATATACCCCCATGCACACACACGTATACACCCATCCACACACACATTCACATGCACACACACCCATGCACACATGCATTCATATGTACACACACCCATGCACACATGCATTCACATGCACACACATATACCCATGCACACATGCATTCACATGCACACACACCCATGCACACATATACACCCATCCACACATTCACACACATATACCCCCATGCAGTCACATGCACACACACCCATACACACAGTCACATGCACTCATACATATACACCCATACACACATTCACATGCACAATCACATGCACACACATTCACATGCACACACATATACCCATGCACACATGCATTCACATGCACACACATATACCCATGCACACATGCATTCACATGCACACACACCCATGCACACATGCATTCACATGCACACACACCCATGCACACATATACACCCATCCACACATTCACACACATATACCCCCATGCAGTCACATGCACACACACCCATACACAGTCACATGCACTCATATACACCCATACACACATTCACATGCACAATCACATGCACACACATTCACATGCACACACATATACCCCATGCACAGTCACATGCACACACATATACTGCCATGCACACACATTCATAGGCACACACACATACCCTCATGCACACATTCACACACACGTGCATTCACATGCACACACATATACACCCATGCACACAAATACACTTACATGCATGTACACACACTCACCCAGGGTGGCCCTGCCCAGCCAGGTAGTTCTCTGACACAGAAAAGGACAGGAAAAAAAAAGAGCTGTTCTTCGTGCTCACGTATCTCACGGAGAATTAATCTCATCCACTTATCCCACTTAAACACATGATAGATGCTGGGCTAAAAACAGCCACCCCCGAGCATTTGCAGAACATTTCCAAGCCCTGGGCAGATGATAAAGATAGAAGAAATGAGACTTCATTTGTACTTTTTAATTCCTAAATGTTTTGCCAGCTCACGAAATGGACGGCTTTATGCATTTCTTCTTCCCGACATCCGATGTCACTGTCCTAACCCTCACCCATCAGGGTGATGACACATCATGCCTGAGTGAAAGGAAGGAAGTCTGGTAGGCGCTGAGATGCACACGTGTGTGTAAGCAGGCACACGCACACTCGGCCACATGCACAACACACACTCCCTCCCACGCCCAACGTTACCTTGGGACATTTAGCTACCTCCTCTGGAGGAGGGAGTGGCACCAAAGAATTGCGGGTCCCAGGACCAGGGTTCAATTTCTGCATCACCTCTCGTGACCCAGGAGACCTTGCTAAAGCCACCACTCTGTTAGCCTCAGCTTCCTCACCCAGATGCCAGGTGTTTGTGTGGGTGTCCGGCCCCCGATGCTCAGGTTCTGCCACATAGACCTGAGACCAGCAACGTCCATGGCGGGTGGGAGATGCTTCTTAAACAGGTGTCCAGTGAATGCATACGTCCTGCTATGGATGGAATGTGTGCAACCCCCGAGTGCATACACTGAAGCTCTTATCCCCAACGGGCTGCTATTAGGAGATGGAGCCTTTGGGAGGGGATTAGGGTTAGATGAGGTCATGAGGGTGGGGCCCCCAGGATGGGATTAGTGTCCTTAAAAGAAAAGAAGATGCCCCAGAGCTCCCTCTCCACCACGTGAGGACACGGCAAGAAGGCGGCATCTGTAAGCCAGGAAGACAGCCTTGCCAGGGACTAATCTGCCCACACCGTAATCTCAGACTCCCAGCCTCCGAAACCTGGAGAAACAAATGTCTGTTGTTTAAGCTGCCCAGTCTGCAGTGTTCTACTGGGGCAGCCTGAGCTGATGACTACATGTCCCAACTCTATATTTAAATGAGAATGTCTTCAGGTTATCCAAAAAGCATGAAGAGGAAATAACCAGCACCCCTTTCCCCAAAGCCTTTTGAGCTAGAACCCAACAGACAAAAGAGGTCATGGTACTGGTCCAAGCAGCTTCAGTGGGAGCAGCAGAAACTCCTGCAGCACTTACGTGTGCCAGGCGCTGCCCTGAACACCACGAGGGAATCCTTCTGAAGCATCCCCCACCCCCATTCCTAATGATGCCTTCGAAACACGTCTCGGAAACATCCCCGTGGCACCCAGGCTGTGCTGGATATTGGAAAACACGTCGTAAATGTTGGCACATTTAACCTGTATTCCAACACCATGGCGTGCACACAAACACAGCCTCTAATTTACAGAGGAGGACATGCAGGGATTTTTTAACATATTAAAAGCGATTCAGTTTTATGAATGAACACATATTAAATTCACAGTTCATCGTCTAAATAATGCATTTCAAAAATCCGCTGTAGGATCCTTGATCAAAATAAAGATGACAAGCGTTCAGGCAACATCCTTGTTCTGATGATACCGTGGACCTGAGGACGGTACCTCCTACAATTTTAAAAATGAAGGCTGTACCTCCCAGGTACACCTGCTGCAGCTCCCAGCACAACTGGATTACCTGTCCCTGTTCACTTGTCATTGACAGGAGCTCTTCCAAGCACGATGAAGTGTGTTTCCTGGGTGCCATGGGCTGGGAAATGAGAGTCGGATTCTGAAGAGATAACAAGATGCTCTAAACAGTGGTCCCTCTGGGATAAATAACATCTCCCATTTTACCTGCAGCTTAAAAAAAAAAAAACTAAGATCCTCTTGGAGACTTGTAAGAAGGCAGAGATGTCTCAAATGGGAAGCCAAACCCCGGTAGGAAACAGGGTGGCTTTTAATCAGAGGCTTCGGAATCCCTGAAGGACAGACGCACGCCGGGGGCTCGGGGTGCAGGGCTGGGGAGAGCACCGTGTATTTACAGCTGAAGTTTTTCTCTGCATGAAACCAAAAAGCCAAGAGAGATCATTTAGATAAGAGCCCCGCGCCCCTGGAGCGGAAAACCAGCAGAGGTGATGGGTCGAGGGCTGGGTGCAAGCGCACAAAAACTAAATAAATAAAATAAAGCGAAGGAAAGAGAGCAGAGGGTGGGGTTCACACGGTGCATAACAGAGCCGTGAGCTGTGTGCGGTGAGAGGGGAACACGAATGCCTTATAACTATGTAATTATCCAGGGCTTTACAGTGTTGCAAATGCCTTCCCATGTATTATGTCAGCAATGCTCACAACAGTCTTAGGAGATGGTATTATCCAGAATTAACAAATTACGAAAACGAGGGGCAGAGAGGACGGAGGGGAGGTGCTGCACGGAATGGCCAGGTCTTGCTTCTTCCAGAGACTCCAACCCTCCCCATCTTCCTCATCAGTCATGATGGGTGCGTCACCCACACCCACGGCCTCGTGGGTCACCTCCCTTCCTGCCTGCATGTTTGCAACCACAAATTCCATCTGCACCTCTGAGCTGCACACAGACGCTCAGAGCAGCCCAGCTGGCATCCAGAGGTAGAGACCCTACGGACACACCTCAGGGTCAATCATCCTTCCGTCCCCACCTGCCAGTTCCCCCGTTTCCTGGACAGCAACCACCATGCGCCCCGACTTCCCTGAGTCAGAAACCCCAAATGACCCGAGTCTTTCTTGGTTCACTTTCCACGGGCAACCAGTCAAGACTGCGTGACTTGGTCTCTAGAATCATTTTCAAAACGAACTCCTTCTGCCCCTCTGCACCGGCCTCTAACCAGACCCCAGGCCCATCCCACCACGCCCTCCAGTCCACGGGCTGCTCTGTAGGCTGGGTGCATCTGATCCTACAACATCGCTGTTTTGGGGTTTTTTTTGAAGTACAGTTGATTTACAATGCTGTGCTAATTTCTGCTGCAAAGTGACTCAGTTGTACACATAGAGACACTTTCTTTCTTCATATTCTTTTCCATGATGGTTTATCACAGGATAGAGAAGAGTTCCCTGTGCTCTACAGTAGGACCTTGTTGTTTATCCATTCTATATATAATAGTTGGTATCTGCTAATCCCGAACTCCCACCCATCCCTCCCCCATCTCCCCTCCCCCTTGGCAACCACAACTGTGTTCTGTGTGTCTGTGAGTGTGTTTCTGTTTCGTAGATAGGTTCATTTGTGCCATATTTTAGATTCCACATGTAAGTGAGATCACATGGCATTTGTCTTTCTCTGTGTGACTTACTTCACTTAGTACGATCATCTCCAGGTCCTTCCATGTTGCTGCAAGTGGCATTATTCTATTCATTTTCATGGCTGAGTAATGTTCCATTGTATACATGTACCACACCTTCTTTACCCATTCCTCTGTTGATGGACATTTAGGTGGTTTCCATGTCTTGGCTATTGTAAACAGTGCTGCTAGGAACACTGGGGTGCACGTATCTTTCTGAATTAGAGTTTTGTCTGGATATATGTCCAGGAGTGGGATTGCTAGATCATATGGTAGTTCTATTTTTAGTTTTCTGAGGAATCTCCATACTGTTTTCCATAGTGGCCGCACCAACTTACATTCCCCCCAACAGTGTAGGAGGGTTCCCTTCTTCTCCACACCCTCTCCAGCATTTGTTATTTGTAGACTTTTTAACGATGGTCATTCTGACCAGTGTGAGGTGATACCTCACTGTAGTATCGATTTGCATTTCTCTAATAATTAGTGATGTTGAGTATCTTCTTGTGTGCCTACTGGCCATCTGTAATAACACCACTATTGACATCCGTTATCGGGCGTCCTGGGAAGAGGTCCAGACCCAACATCTAAGACACTCACTGGGGCTGGGACCAGTTGTCCTGGGGAGAATGGAGATGGGGGTAGCTCACACCGTTTGTGGGGATCTGGGGTTCTGATGAGGGACCCAGCAGACAAGGGAGAAATGACAGTATGGCCACCCTCATCTTGAGCTATTTCTGCATCACTGATGGTCCCAGCCTGGTTCAGGCTCCTTGGACCTTAGCCCAGCCTTCAACCCTCTCCAAGGGCTGCATCTTTTGTGTCCTGCGTCCACTGCAAGGGCAGATCATTGACACTGTCCTCCTCCTTTCAGCACTCATGAAGATTGCTGAGGAAGGGAGTACCCACTGCCTGGTACGATGTTGGGACATACCTCCCGATGCCCTGTTAACTGTCTTCACAGCTCTGTGCAGAGAGATGTCACGAGTCTGAAGGACATCACGCCCTAACCCCCTGCTCCGTGCCTCCTAGGGAATCCCATCTGAGGTGATGTGATCTTTTTTTTTTTTCCTAAGGTGTATAGAAAATGGGAGATGTTATTTATCCCAGAGGGAGCACTGTTTAGAGCATCTTCCTGTCTATTCAGAATCCGATATGCATTTCCCAGCACACGGCACCCAGGAAACACACTCCATCATGCCTGGTGCGTGACGTGCACCATCCTCAGATCACGGTATCGGAAGGACAAGGATGTTTCCTGAAAGCTTGTCACCTTTGCTTCGATCAAGGACCCTACAGTGGATTTCTGAAAGACTTTATTTAGACTATACTATAAACTGTGAATTTTAATATATGTTCATTCATAAAACCGAATCGTTTCTAATGTTAAAAAAAAAAAATCCCTCCACGTTCCCCTTGGTACACTGGGGGCAGGATTCGTGCCCGCCCCGTGGTCTTGGAATACAGATTAAACACGCCGATGTTTACAAAGTGCTGTGCGACATCCAGCACGTCGTGGGCGTCATCTGGGCGTTTCTAAGACATGCGTCAAAGGTCTCATCAGGACGGGAGGGGCTGATGCTTCAAGAAGGATTCCCTCGTGGCGTCCGGGGCAGCGCCCGGCACAGGTAGGTGACGCAGGCGCCCACCTGAGAGGTGAGTCTTATCAACGTGCCCCAGAAAGGCAGGATCTGAAGGCAAGGAGCTTAAAAAGCCACAAGGTGATGGTCTGGACACTTGAGATCTAAGGAGAGAGGAGAGTGTCTGAATTTCCTCTGGGGGCTCTTGGGAATCATCACAAAATCGTGGCTCAAAACAGCACAAAGGTATCATCTTCTTCAAATCCTAAGAGGTCGGGAGCATACAGTGGATCTGGGCGAAAATCCAGGTGCGGGCAGCGCTGTATTCCTTCTGGAGGTGTCGTGGGGAGAGTGTTTCCTTGCCTCTTTCAGCTCTGAGAGGCCACTGCATCCCCTGGCCCGTGGTCCTCTGTTCCACCTTCAAAGCCAGGAAGCCATGACCTCTGCTTCTGCCGTCACTTCTCCCTCTCTGACCCTCAGCCCCCCAGCCTCTCTTATGAGGACCCCTGTGATGACCTTGGGCTTCCCCTGGGTCACCCAGCATCTCCGGCGAGAGGCTGACCTCCAAGGAGCCTGGAGTCATGGATGGCGGGTCCCTATGACATGATGGAATGTCAACTGGGGGTGTCACATGTCTTAAGCTGCTGGGACAGCGTGCTTGCACCTGGATGCTTGGTCCCCGACAACGGAGCAGCTCAGGACGCAGAGGTGAGACAGAAGGCTCCCTGGACGTGTGTCCCTGAGGTGCTTAACCAGGCCTCTCAGCCGCTGAGCGCATCCATCCAAGAACCAGACTTTCCGATCCGTCTTCACTGGACAGATTTCGATGCGTGGTGAAGGGAACCAACCACGGCCAGCCATATATGTTATTCTGACAAGGGCACATTGCACAGGGGAGACGTGATCGTTTGTAATTGGAGACCTGATAAAGGGAATTTCAAAGGGCTTATTGGACAGGAGCCCCGACCAGGGGACCAGAGGTAGTCAGCATTGAAAATCATGGTACGATTTTTTCGTGGTACGCGTTGACCTTGAGGGGGTGCGGGAAGGCAGCCAGGATGACACCCCCAAATGCAAGGGCCCGACGGCCTCTGGGAGATGCAGGTTTTCTGTATCGGAGCTAGATTTGATTTATGATGCTACTAACTGCTTCCTAGACGCCTGAAGGGCACTCACTCCCTCTGAAGACCTTCCCTGACCCTACGGCACAGACAAATGGAATGGTCTTGACTTGCTTGTAGAAAGAACCAATTAAGCCTCTTATCTTTATGAATGTAGCAACCTGCTGGGTTGTTTCAAGGTACTAACTGGTTTACCCAGGGGACCGGCTCTGAATTTGGAATCAAGTCCACGGCTTTTGATAACGTGTAGAATAGAGGTTTCGGAGTGATAGAAAAGAATGCCATTAAATGACATAAAGGGACATAAAGGGACATAAAGACACATAAATCCTCTACACTCCCCCCCGGGCCCCCAGGGACTGAGGGCACACCCTTGAAGACTTCACACAATGCATGCACACACACGTACGTGTAACGAAATAATATGTATAATGATGACATACAATCATTACAAAGGTGACATCAGAGCCTGCCACTGTCCTACAACTTTTTTCTTTTTACAACTCACATCACTTTTGCTCTATTACCATGGTAACAAATAGGCTTCCACTATGGAATGCTACAGTTTCCATAATTTCCTCTCTTATATATAAAAGCACCATTACTCAGTGCCCTGTGGTTGCACTTTTAAACCCAAATGTGCGTGTGATGATCAAAAGATTTTTTAAAAATGATTCGCAGGTGCAAGCTTCACCTCCATGTTGGACCACAAAGAAAGAACACCACGTACTCTCTCGGGATGTCCAGGGATTCCTGGAGGAACAGGGAGTATGTCAAAGCGTGGATGTTTTGCTAGCGAAAGAACGTAAAATTTGAAAAATTTTAACATCCCTTGCTTGAGAATTGAGAGACTAAAAGGTGAGCTGAGAAAAAGCAAACTGAAAAGAGTTCATGAAGGTCTAAACGGAGCCCAGGGCAGTAGCTGACTTCATTCAACTGGAATCAGGAGCATTCCCGAGCTGGAGGAAAGAGGTTTAGTAAAAACACATCAAGTCTAACACTGGAAACAGACGATTCTATCGATAGGAGGATGCTGCCAGAACTAACCACAGAAGAGGAAGAAACCCTCAAGCAAGCAACAAGCATGGAAGGCATTTTGAAAGCGGACTTAGAATTCCTTTTCTGAAAACTCCCAAACCCTGAGAGTTTTCAAAGGGAATCGTTCCACTTTTCAAAAGCTTCTCATGACAATTAGACTATTCCGAGCAAAAGGGCAGGAAATAGAAAGCTTCTTAATTCTCTCTCTCTTTTCTTTTTCTTTTTTTTTAAACAAATCATCAAAACTTTACCACCCACACTTGTCAAAAAACAGCACAGAAAGGGGATCTCCAGCTCCAGGATAAATATCACTAAGCAAGTGCGCAGTGAAGTCGCTGGGGAACAGAATCCCACAGAATGAGGCTCCACGACGGTCAGAATCATTCGAGAAATAAAGACCACCCCTTCTAGGGAATGTACTGACCCACACCACCCACATAAGGGAGGAAAGGACACTAAAATGCAGTCCCCTCTCTAGGTCAGAGCCAGCCAGCTTTGTCTGCAAACGGCCAGACAAGAAATGCTTTTGACTTCTGTGGGCTTTTCGGTTTCTGTTGTAACTTCTCAACTCTGCCTTTGTAACATGAAAGCAGCCACGTGTGCCAATAAAACTTTATTCTCAAAACCATGCAGCCAACCCATAGTTGTCTAACCCTGTGCCCCGTAGGTCAGGTCTTTATAAAATTAAACTGATACTTTATTTTTTAAAAAGTTATGAATCCGCCTGCCAATGCAGGGGACACAGGTTCGAGCCCTGGTCCGGGAAGATCCCACCTGCCGCAGAGCAACTAAGCCCGTGAGCCACAACTACTGAGCCCGTGCGCCACAACTACTGAAGCCCGTGTGCCTAGAGCCCGAGCTCTGCCACAAGAGAAACCACCACAATGAGAAGCCCGCACACCACAACGAAGAGCAGCCCCCGCTCGCCGCAACTAAGAGAAAGCCCGCGCACAGCAACAAAGACCCAACGCAGCCAAACATAAATATATAAATTTCTCAAAAAAAAAAAGCGAGATAGGAATGATATACAACATAGCATACGATAAAGTATAATATACAAAGGACAATAGGTATAAGTATTCTTCAGAGAGAAACATTAGATGTTTTCCCTTCAAAATAACAAATTAGCTACCAGGACAAATGATACATGAGCTACTATTTAATTGCCTAGAGAGTAGATGGGGACATTTCCAAAAGCAGCACACAAAGGAGACAGTCTGATCCATATATGCAGATTAAATAAGCATATGGCTAAAAAAAAATTGAGATTGAAAATCTATTAGAAAGTAGAAGGTGTCAGGGATGGAACTGGTAAAATCATGTTTTTGTCTCTTCTTTTTTTGTTGTTTTTTTAAAATGAAATAGACATTTATTTTCTTTAACATTGTTTTCCTATATTTTGAAATTATATTTCCCTGTTCCCACATACCATGAATCACAAAGCCATCACCACAGGCAGTACAGGCTCAGAGTATACTGAACATTGTCATCAGTGAGGCCGTTATAATGGGATTCTTCTGATAATGGGATAGAAATTTTGGAATCTCAATATTTCTTTTTTTATAAATTTATTCATTCATTCATTCATTTATTTTTGGCTGCGTTGGGTCTTTGTTGCTGCATGCGGGCTTTCTCTAGTTGCCACGAGTGGGGGCTACTCTTCTTTGTGGTGCGCGGGCTTCTCATTGCAGTGGCTTCTCTTGTTGTGGAGCACGGGCTCTAGGCGCACGGGCTTCAGGAGCTGTGGCACGCGGGCTCAGTAGTTGTGGCTCACGGGCTCTAGAGCACAGGCTCAGTAGTTGTGGTGCACGGGCTACGTTGCTCCGCAGCATGTGGGATCTTCCCGGACCAGGACTCGAACCCGTGTCCCCTGCATTGCCAGGTGGATTCTGAACCACTGGGCCACCAGGGAAGCCCCGTATTTAATATATCAAAATTACTTGAGAAGGAATCATGTCCCTTGAATAAATAATCTTCCATATAACTATGTGCATCTAGGAAGTTATAAATCAACGTGCATTCCACAAATGATATATGCCACATACTCCATCTATATGTATGCATGTATATGTACGAGTGTGCAGATACACACACAGATATACATGTATCTATTTTTTTGTTTCTCCATTTTCAAAGTATTTTTCTCCTATGTTCCAATATCTTTCTCCTATGTTCCAATATCTTCTCCTATGTTCCAATATCTTTGGTTATAACCATACAATATTACTTTCTTGTATGTTCTTGAAGCAGAAAATACAAAGGAAAAAGTACTGGCAACATACATAACCGATACAAACCAACAGCCAGAATAAGGAACAGAGATGAATCCAAAACACAAAGGCTAAACACCCCCTAGAAACACGGGGAAGAGGCATTTCCCGGAAGCCAGCGTCCAGATGCCAAATAATCCCACGGACACCGTTCCACCACAAGGATACTGCGGAAAATGCAAATGCAAATTAAAACACAGCAAATGCCATTTCCTGCTCCAGGACTGAAGAGCTCGGCAGTGGACCCAAGCTGGCAAAGACTGAAAAGTCCAACACTTAACGCATATGATAAAGATGTAAACCCCTGGGAATTCTCAGTACCTGGACTGTGCACTGGGAAAACCAAATGGAATTCCCAGGAAACGTGAACATGTGAGAACCTTCTAGCCTTAAAATGTCACTGCCTGCGATATTCCCTAGAGAAAGTGAGATGTGGAGATCCATGGAGGACCCTTCACGGCAAAGCTGCGGTAACAGGAAAGAACCGGAAAGAACCCAAGTGTCCTTGACCCTGAGAATGGATCTGAACCATGATGTATGTGCAGGTGGACGACTTCACAGGGATGGTAAGCAATAACCTACTTCTACGTGCATCAACATGGGCAGATCGCCGACATTTAATACTAAGTGCTTTGGGGTAAACCGTGACCCCTCAAAAGACATGTTGAAGCCCTAGTCCCTGAACAGGACTGTATTTGGAAATGCGGTCTTTGCAGCCATGAAGGTTCTGAGATGTGGTCCTCCTGGATGAGGTGGCCCTACATCCAAGGGTCCTTCTAAGAGACAGAACAGGAGAGATCCAGACACAGAGGAGAAGCCACGTGAAGACAAGAGGCAGAGACGGGAGGGACGCGGCCACGAGCCCAGGGACGCCTGGAGCCCCCAGAAGCTGGAAGAGGCGGGAAGGACCCTCCCCTGGAGCCTCCGGAAGGAGCGCGGCCCTGGGACACCTTGACCTCAGACGTCTGGTCTCCAGGACTGGGGGAGGGTGGATGTCTGTGGTTTTAACCCACCTGATTTGTGGTCATTTATGACAACGACCCCAGGAAACAAATTTATGGTGCAAAGAAAGTACATCACAGACATTACTCTACTTATGTCAGGATGAAAAAATGCAAAATTAAATTTCAGAGACACACCCACGTAATGAGAAACAGGAGAATGGGTAACACCACAGCTGGGATAGGGGTTACGTCTTGGGGGAGGAAGGAATGTGCCTCTGGAGCAAAGCAGGGCGTGGCAGATGCTGTGATGACGTGTGCTCATTTATTATTGACTTTTAAATATTTTATTCTGATGTGTTCAGAGTCTGTAACATTTTTAATAAACCCTATTCAGAACCGAAACAAACATCAGCATTTCAGGAAATAATTAGGAATAAATGCAATAAATATATGGGCATTTATGGAGAATTAATAAGGCACCTCTGAAAAGCTCAAAGATTTTGATCACCAGTTCCCAAGTGTGGCTTTTCCAAGACCAACAAGCAATTCTGCGACTCCAGCAGGGTGTCCTACCATTCAACTCCATTCTGACACATCTACCTAGAGGTAGCCTCAGACCCCACAGGTGAAGGGCTCAGTCCCCCAGGACTACCCCTCCCTCTACCACAATTCCGACGCCAAGTGGTCACCTGTGCCTCGGACCAACCGGCTATAGATGGAAGGTTGCCATGACCCCTCCTGGGGTTCAGTTAATTTGCTAGAATGGCTCGCAGAAGTCAGGAGATATTTTACTCACTAGATCACTGGTTTATTATAATAGCAGATAACTCAGGAAAAGCCAGATGGGACAGATGCAGAGGGTGAGATCTGGGGCGGGGGCAGGGGACCCCCAAACCCTCTCCAGGTTCTCACTTTCCTGGTACCGCCACGTGTTCACGAACTAGGAAACTATCTGAACCCTGACCTTTGGGGGTTTTATGGAGGCTTCATGACACAGGCACCATTGATTAAATTATTGGCCATCGGTGATGGACTCAACCCCCAGCCCCTCTCCCCGTCCCCGAGAGGTCAGGGGGTGGGAATGAAAATTCCAACCCTTTAGCTGCTGATTGGTTTCCCTGGCAACCAGCTACCATCCTTGAGTGAGTTCCAAAGGGCACACCTCATGAACATAACAAGAGACACCTTTCAGGCTCTCAACACTTGGGAAACTCCAAGGGTTTTAGGAGCTCTGTGCCAGAAGTGGGAACAAGGACCAGGCACATATATTTCTTATTATAAAACACAGTATCGGGCTCCCCTGGTGGCGCAGTGGTTGAGAGTCCGCCTGCCGATGCAGGGGACAAGGGTTCGTGCCCCGGTCCGGCAAGATCCCACATGCCGCGGAGCGGCTGGGCCCGTGAGCCGTGGCCACTGAGCCTGCGCGTCCGGAGCCTGTGCTCCGCAATGGGAGAGGCCACAATAGTGAGAGGCCCGCGTAACGCAAAAAAATAAAATAAAAAAAATAAAACACAGTATCGCAAGCATCAAGAAAGACGTGGTCAAAACCAGAAATGACCTATATTCAGACAGAGAGCAGCTCTGTCTGAAATCCGGAATTAAATCAAAAATCCTCCCACCAAGGGGATCGATGTACACATACAGCTGGTTCAGTTTACTGTATAGTATAAACTAACCCAATCCTGGAAAGCAACTATACACCAATAAAAAAAAAATTCCCCCTCCCAAATTAAGTTTTCTTACGATGATTATATCGGTTGTGAAAAGAGGAACACCGCCAAAATGTACAAAACATGTGAGCAAATGATTGCACAGGAGAACCCCTCCTCCTACATGCTGCTTTTCTCGATTTGCAGAATCATCTAAAAGGTGGTCTGGAAAGATAATCGGTTCAGAGTCAGGAAAGGCAGGACAAGAGAGTGATAGTGTAGATAAGAGTAAATTCAGAACAGACGGAAGCAAGGGCAGGTTTCTAGGAAACCCCTTCAGTAAGCGTCACGGTTGGCGGTTTTAGTCATCGTCATGGTGTGTGGTCAGCAGAGAAGGATGGACCCTTGGACACAGGGCTCCTAGTTTGAACAGGAATGAGCACCTGGGGTCCTCCTACATCACCCCCTGAGGACATCACCTAGGCTAAGGATTCAGTTGTTGCCACAGGTAAAAATACTGGAGGGGAATTTCTAATCACGTCAGCCCAGAAACCATGAAAGTTCAACAACAGAACAATTTACAACAAGAAAAAAAAAATGTTAACCCCTTGACTCATTCTGGCAAAAAGTACTTTCTCTAAGACCGAAGGCACAAGAATTCATCGTGGAAGATGAAACAAGTGATTATGTCCCTAATATACAGAGAAGCTTTTTCTGCATCATCACCTCCCCTCCGCCACGCGCGCGCACACGCACGCACACACGCGCGCACACACACACACACACACAGATAAGTGTCCCCACAGGACAAGAACCAACAATTCGCACAAGTTGTCACATGCACAAAAGGAAATTCGATTTTGAACGGAACCACAAAGGGGAACTGGGTGATTCAGGAGAGCTGGGTTTTGATGGCCTGCTGACGAAGATGTAATTACAGCTGGTGCTGGCTGCATGCTGGGGCCCGGCTGTAACTGTTAATTCATACTTGTCAGAATCTGAGTTCCACGGGTGGCCCCAAAAGGCTGCACTGAGGAGAGCCCAGTGGTGGAGAACTCAGGGCGACCACTGTCATTTACGGCTTCCACCCTCCCCTCCAGGGCTCTGGCGATCACTGTTTCTAATCTCTGCGACCCCGTGGTGAGGAAGAAATGAATGTGGTCCACCCGCCAAGACTGTGAAAGCCGGTCAGCACCTCCCACTGAAAGGTGATGGTCAGAGGAAAGAAAGACGTAATCCTAGTAAGGAGCCAGACACCGTCCTGTAAACACACCATCTCGCTGCTAACGGGGAAGAAAACGCAGGGTTAAACGGGACCACATACGGTCTGGGGGCAAAACACTAGAAAACTATCAGCAGAAATGTGCTGTGGGAATTTGGGTACCACATTGTACATGTGCACAGCCTCCAGATAGACAAACTCGCTTTTAAAAATTTATCCTAAAAGAATAATCGCTCCAAAGACCTAAACAAACATGTCTCCAAAGAAGACAGACAGATGGCCAACAGGCACATGAAAAGATGCTCAACATCACTAATTATTAGAGAAACGCAAATCAAAACTACAATGAGGTATCACCTCACACCAGTCAGAATGGCCATCATTAAAAAGTCTACCAACAATAAATGCTGGAGAGGGTGTGGAGAAGAGGGAACCCTCCCGCACTGCTGGTGGGAATGTAAATTGGTGCAGCCACTGTGGAGAACAGTTTGCAGGTTCCTTAACAAACTAAAAATAGAGCTACCATATGATCCAGCAATCCCAAATATCTGGAGAAAACTCTAATTCAAAAAGATCCATGCACCCCAATGTTCACTGCAGCACTACACCCAACAGCCAAGACATGGAAGCAACCTAAGTGTCCATCGACAGAGGAATGGATAACAAAGATGTGGTGTGTATATATAATGGAATATTACTCAGCCATGAAAAAGAATGAAATAATGCCATTGGCAGCAACATGGATGCAACTAGAGATTATCATACTAAGTGAAGTAAGTCAGACAAAGACACATACCATATGATATCATTTATATGTGGAATCTAATTTTTTTTAAATGATACAAATGAACTTATTTATGAAACAGACTCAGACATACAAAACAAACTCATGGTCACCAAGGTGGAAAGGGGGAGAGGGACAAATTAGGATTTGCGAATTAAGAGATACACACTCCTATATATAAAATAGATAATCAACAAGGACCTACTGTAGAGCACAGGGAACTATATTCACTACCTTGTAATAACCTATAATGGAAAAGAATCTGAAAAAGAATCTCTCTCTCTCTATATATAAAATATATACATATAACTGAATCGTTTTGCTGTACACCTGAAACTAACACAACGTTGTAAATCAACTACACGTCAATAAAAAGCAAAAAAAAAAAAAATACAAAAATAAAAAACAATGTATAAAGAAAAGCAAGAAATAACCACAGAAACACCAATGTGTCTGGGGGCACGGGGCCTCCTTGGGCAGGTAGGTGATTTCATCCCTGTGCTTCCAGTGGGGACAGTAAAATAACGACAACCATGGCCTCTATGGGCCTCACTGGGTTACTTGGGGATTAACTGTATATAAAGGAATTATTTTCAGCTTGTAGCTCATACAGAGGGCGACAGACTGGATGTTAATTTTTCTTATGATTATTGCACGTATCAGGGTAAAACCGATCACAACCTAACTGCACCAGAAAGGAAGTCTGATCAAGAAAGAGATACCCCAGACGGCAATGCAGGGGGAGAGGATTAAGAGGCCCAGACGACTAGGCATAAAGTGAGCTCCAAGAATATCGTGCACAACACCGGGAACAGAGATGATAGTTTCTAATAACTATAAATGGAGTCAAACGTTAAAAAGACAACCCAGAGACCCTTGCATACTAGATCGTCAGGGCTCACTCCACGTGGGCAAAATGGAGCAGGAGGGACACCGAAACAGAAACACGGGGAACCTTTAATCGGAGGGACTTGAGGGGCCTGGCGTTCATCATTTCTCACTTTGGCATCATGTGAGCCATGGCCATGGCGGCAGGCACATGTCACCAAGCCTTCTGTGTGTCCCCAGCTCCTACCTCCTCGCCTCAACCCCTGTGGTCTGGTTCACGTGTACTGTGAGAGCCCGCCCTTCGCCCTGGCATCCGGCCATGGCTGTGCTGTGCCCTGGGTGTCCGATGCCCTGTGGAGAGGGGTCTGCTGAGGTCCAGCGGGACCCAGATGAGTCCTCCAAGTGGCCTTTGGTGGGACTGAGACTGACATGTCCACACGGCTGGATATAAAATAGAGAACCAACAAGGCCCTACTGTAGAGCACAGGGAACTCTACTCACTATCTTACAATAACCTATAATGTCATGGATGGATCGAGAGATTCTCATATGGAGTGAAGTAACTCAGACAGAGACAAATACCGTGTGGTATCACTTATTATGTGCAATCCAAAAAAAGATGACAAATGCAGGGGACACGGGTTCGAGCCCTGGTCTGGGAAGATCCCACATGCCACGAAGCAACTAGGCCGGTGAGCCACAATTACTGAGCCTGCGCATCTGGAGTCTGTGCTCCGCAACAAGAGAGGCCACGATAGCGAGAGGCCCGCGCACCGCGATGAAGAGTGGCCCCCGCTCGCCAGAACTAGAGAAAGCCCTCGCACAGAAACGAAGACCCAACACAGCCAAGAATAAATTAATTAATTAAAAAAAATAATAGAGAAACATGGGTCTTAATGAGATTCTGCAACTTTTTTTTAGTTAGGAACAATTGCTTACCTAATCTAGGTATTTGCAATTAAACCATGAGTTGCACGTCAGACACCTATTCATTTCCTTCTGCATTAAAAGTTATCAGTAAATCGGGGATACTTAGAAGGTTTTAATAAGTCATCTTCCTTTATTTCAAAAGCTTGGACTTTGTAATGTACTTGTTATCATAAAATACCTGACAACTGGTCTGTCTCATTTGGATGCTGCAAGAATAAAATTAAGATAATATTCAAAAAAAAAGATGACACAAATGAACTTAATTACAAAATAGAAACAGACTGACAGGCTTAGAGAACAAACTTACGGTTATGGGGGGAAGGGTCAGAAGGAGGGATAGATTGGGAGTTTGCGGTTAGCAGATGCAAACTCTCACAGGTAGAATGGATAACCAACAAGGACCTGCCGGAGAGCACAGGGAACTCTACTCAATATTCTGTAACAACCGAAATGGGAACAGATCTGAGAGAGTGGATACATGTATATGCGTAACTGAATCGCTGTGCTGTACCCCTGAAGCTTACACCGCACGGTTCATCAACTGTACGCCAACAGGAAATAAAAAGAGAAGCAAAGCGCTGTCCAAGGAGACACCGCGCGCAGGGCGGCACAGACACAAGCAGGAAGCACACGCGATTAATCCTGAACTGGAGGGAGGCTGGAGGGGAAGACACACGGCTTTCACTTCTCGAGGCAGACGGGTGTGCTTCCAACGCCCTTCAAGAGTGTGCAAACCAGGGCTTCCCTGGTGGCGCAGTGGTTGAGAGTCCGCCTGCCGATGCAGGGGACACGGGTTCGTGCCCCGGTCCGGGAGGATCCCACATGTCGCGGAGCGGCTGGGCCCGTGAGCCATGGCCGCTGAGTCTGTGCGTCTGGAGCCTGTGCTCCGCAATGGGAGAGGCCACAACAGTGAGAGGCCCGCGTACCGCAAAAAAAAAAAAAAAAAAAAAAGAGTGTGCAAACCAGGGCCAGGGAGAGCCCAGAAGGACAACCCCAGATGCCGCCTGCTCTTTCAAGACA
The DNA here is from genome assembly GCF_964374135.1 of Grampus griseus. Lineage (NCBI taxonomy): Eukaryota > Metazoa > Chordata > Mammalia > Artiodactyla > Delphinidae > Grampus > Grampus griseus. The sequence continues at coordinate 1,387,032 of NC_138999.1, forward strand.
TGACCCTCTGAGATCCATCAGCCCCGAGTCAGACACGCTCGCTAATGACCAGGGTCCTTGGGAGCAAATGCAAGCCCGCCACCGGCCTCTGACCGAAATCGCTTTTTCTCTTTTCCAGCAACAACAAGAACAAAAAAGTGCCGCGTGGATACACAGGGGAGGGTTCTGCCTCGGTGCTTATCTCGGCAATGGGACCACGGGCTCCCAGGCCACGAGGATTCTCATCGTCCTGAGGACCGCCCCCCCCCCCCACCCCGGGCACGAGTACAGAAAGCCCAGCCCCTTCGGGAAACCAAACTCTGCCCACGTGGGCTCGGAGCACACAAGCCACCACGACACACCCGACCACCGCAGCCTTACCTTGAATAAGCACCACCCGAACAGCTTCTTAATGAGCCGTGTGCCCCAGAAGACGTGTCTATACAGGTCGGTGTCCACCACGCCGGGGTCGGCCACGTTGGCGGTCACGGCGCTGCCCGTGGCCTCCAGCAGCGCCTGCAGGCGGTAGGTGAACAGCACGAGGGCCAGCTTGCTCTGGGCGTACGCCGCGTGCGCCGAGTAGCTGCTGCTGCAGAAGCAAAGCGGGAGAGGGTGTGAAACGCAGGCGTCTGGCCCCGATTTCCCCTCGCCCGACCGGGGAGGCAACCTCCAGCTACAGGCTGAGGGCAGCTACACACGCACCTGAGTTCAAGCGTCTTACGAGAATCGTTTCCATCTCTGAGAACTGACTGCGTTTTGCTCTCCTCCGAACGCTCAGCGCTCGGGAAACAGGCCCTGATGCGTGTCCCACTCGGACACAGCCTGTCCATCTTAGCTTCCTGTCGTTGCAGATCATGTTATGGGGGGCACAACGTGTTGACAACCCGGGATGCCTCTCTGGCAAAACACATCGTTTCTCATTCCTTAGGGCTTAGTCACTTTCTTCAAGCCCACAGCTCCTTTTCCTGAGTTTTATGGGATATGAATACAGCCCCACCTGAGTTCCTTCTTCCGGTGGGATGTGCCCCATATTCTATGTTACTTTCACTCTTTCAACCTCAGAGGTGTCTCCTAAGTTGGGAGAAAATCCATCCGTGGAATTCACCCTCGTGGGAGTTTCACACAAAGATGAAAAGAAGGAAATCAGAGTCGTCGCGTGAAACGCGGAGAAAACACGCTTTGGAATTCAACGGACAAAGGCTCTTCCTAAATAGGAATTAAAAATTGCAATAAATGGGGACTTCCCTGGTGGCGCAGTGGTTAAGAATCCACCTGCCAACGCAGGGGACACGGGTTTGAGCTCTGGTCCGGGAAGATCCCACATGTCGCGGAGCAACTAAGCCCGTGCACCACAACTACTGAGCCTGCAGGCCACAACTACTGAGCCTGCGCTCTAGAGCCTGTGAGCCACAACTACTGAGCCTGCATGCCACGACTACTGAAGCCCTAGAGCCTGTGCTTCTCAACAAGAGAAGCCACTGCAATGAGAAGCCCGTGCACCGCAACAAAAAGTAGCCCCTGCTCGCTGCAACTAGAGAAAGCCCGCGTGCAGCAACGAGGACCCAACGCAGCCAAAAAAAAAAAAAAAAAAAAAAGATTGCAATAAACGAACTAACTTGACTAAATGATTCAGAAAAGCGAACTGAGAAAATGTGACCAAGGAAAGCACAGAAGGGGAAAAAAATAATAAAAGGAAAAGGGAAATATTAGAACGTAGAAAACAGGACAAGAAAGGGTATCAGAAATCGAGCCTCGTACGCTTAGTTGCCACGTGAGACTTTCTGAAAAACCTCAACTCTATAAATTGCACACATGGGCGCTTGTCTGTTCCTATGTGACAACCACATCAACCCCTTTTCGGACTGATTTCCGGCCTCCTGCTGTTTCCTGGGTAGCATCTTTCTTCCTCATCAGCACGTCCCCACCGTGTGCCCATCACACAGCGCCTCGTCACAACAGGCCACAGGCAAACTCGGAGGTTTGGCCTCGGGTCCATGCAGTTTAAGCTGAAAAGAAGCCCCGCGTCTTTTGTCTGAAAGATGACTCAGAACAAGTCAGCCAAGGATGACACCGGACAAGCTGGCCGCAGGGCGTCGGCCAAAGGAATTCCAAACAGGTCTTCTGTTGGAGGGAGGAATTAAGACAAAAATATAGCGCACAGACGCCCTCCTCTGATCCACGACAACCTCCCAATTATCGTCGAGATACTTGTTTTGGGCAGTTTCCTCCTGTCTCTTCCCCCCAGAAGAGGAGAGAGCTCCAGGAAAGAGGGAGTTATTAAGTGGGGGGAGAGAAAGGCTGAACTTTCACCTTGGAATTGGGCCATGTCGACCTCACGTGCACGCGTCTGCTCCTGAATTACCAGGGCTGTTTGGGAGGGAACAGGAACCCCGAATTTAGAAAGAAGAGAAGGAACCATAAATGTGCACATTCCTCAAGGGTAAACTGGCAAGTGATGTAACTGTAGTTTCCTACGGTAGCATGGAGAAGAGAGAACGGAAATTCTCGAAATATACTATGTGGCTGGGAAAGTCGATACATTTCTCTACAGGAGGAAAAAAAAATCAAGAGTACAAGTCATTTCAGGAGAGGTTCCCTGGTGGATTTAAAGATAAATAAACATCCACAGTGGAACTGGAAAAGAATCAAAGCCGATACACAAGAGGACATGATTCCCCATGAAAGTTTAAAAATAAAGCCCGGAGGAACGGCAGGGACACTTGGTGTTTGAAACAATGAAGAGACTGTTGCAATTTTAACAGACAGAAGGCAGCTGAAAGGGAGAATCAATCCACAAACTTAAGCAGAGGTAGGAGAAATTCAGGAAATGTCTGCATGGCTTGATTCGAAACATGAGATTTTTAATACGTTGCTTTTGTAACGAATGGTGTCAAGAGGTAGAACGGAAACCATAAAAATATATCTTTGTTTTCAATAAATAATAATCTGTTGATGTAACTACTCCATAACGAATTTGAAAGTCGATCTGGAACAGAAGTAGAGGCAGTCTTGTGGTAGGCTTTTTGTCGGCGAGGAAACATTTTTCTCCTGTACTTCTGTGTTCCGTACCTGAGGCGTGCAACTTAAACCACCAAGTGCCAGAGTAAAGAGAGAAGTTTTTACTTCTAACTTTACACGTATGGGGAACTTCATAGAAAAGAAGAGAAAACCCCAAAGAGTTGGGAAGTCCTCATTGCTCACAAGTTTCTGCTTTTAGTCAGATAAGGGAGGCCCCCGAAAGGCACCGTTCTGCATCTGTTGCTTCTCCAGAAGCTCAAAATAACCTGTATGTCAAAGTGGCATATTCTGAGTTGGCATACTCAGACCCCCACCACTTTCTCTACCTTACAGACAAGAGAAGGAAAGGTGAAAAATGATATTTTGAACACAACATATACAAACCTGTGTATTGAATCAAAGACTCGATAATCCTCAAAGGCGTTCTTGATTAAAAACTAGGAAAACATTACTTAGAGATGGGAAAGCCTATTCCTAAATTGAAGCAGCATGGCTTTCTGGTTGGGAAGAGGACACTGGATTTTTGGATCCCTGTTTCATGTAAGCAGTGTGTGACATTTACAAGATTGAGGACTGTACCTGGTCTCCACCTGGCATTGATCTGACAGCCGATCTACACCCACTGAAGAAGTTACACTGAGCCACCAGAGACCAGGTGCTAAGTGCACAGGGTCCGCTAGTGCCCCCGGGCTCAGCAACATGCCAGGAATGTAGCAGGTCATACGTTGCCGCTAAGCAAATGAGGTTTTCAAGTTCTCATCAAAGACAAAGTTACTATTGCCTATGACAATAAATGCACACCCACATATTTCTACCTTTTAAAAAATACACACATAAAATCTACATTTTAATAAAGTATTGTAGGGGGGGAAATCTTTTCCCTCTATCCTCTTAGGTTCTGTCCTGGGGCCTGCAGATCAAACTGTTAAAGGACAGTTTAACGAGAGAAAACAGTTTTAATTACGTACATACATATAGGAATCCCCAAAACGATGTGATTCAGGGAGGTGGCCAGATGATAGAGGCTTATCTACCATCTCAGGGTAAACAAAGGAAAAGGGGTTTGGGATTCTGGGTGGAGGCGGCAGGTTATGGGAAGGGAAGAAGTGTGTGTATATAAAAAGGACCGTCTTGTTATGCAAATAAGAGTCTCGGGGCGAAAAGAGTCATCTCCAGGAGTAGCTCTCTCCCTGGAATGGAGACATTACTACACATGGAAAATCCCTGGATAAATGTAAATTTCCTTTACAAAACAGCAAATTGATACTGTATTTTTTAGACAGTTGGGGGCGGTGGCGGAGGGAAGTAAAGAGCGTTTCCTGGGTCTGCTTGTTCTCAATTGCCTTTAGCTCAAAAGATGGCATGTATCAAAGAGGTACACTTGGGGCTAGCGTGTCCTGGTCCCCTTCAGTAGGACCAAAGGTATACCTTGGGAGAACTTTTTAAGGACAATATTAATTTTTCATTATTATAAAAGAAATATATATTGGTTGTAAAAAAATGACAAAGCTCAAAGAAGAATGGAAAATCAATTCCATAGTGATGTCAGTGTTCCCCTCCACCAAGAAATGGCCATTGATCACACTGCCTGAGTATATTTGTATAGACACAGATATGTATATGAACGTGTGTACATATGTGTGACCGCACATATATGTACATGAATGTGTGCAATCACACATGTATGAATGTGTGTATACGTATGTGTAATCACACATATGTATATGCACTCATATATACATATGTGTCTATATACTCATATATACATAGATGTATCTGTGTCTACATATATACTCATATATATACATGTCTATATACTCATATATATGTATATGTGTCTATATGTGTCTATATATATACTCATATATACATGTGTCTCTATATGTGTGTATACATATTCATATATACATATTTGTGTCTATATGTGTGTCTATATATATATATACACCCATTTACATATATGTGTGTGTGCGTGTATTCCATCCTATCTTAAAGATGGCTTTCCTCACTGGCTTTCCACCATCTTTGACCTACACCGTATTAATCCTATGCTTTGATGTTTCAACTACTTCCACACGAGTGGTCAAGGTTACTTCTGCACACTGCTCTCTACTGCCCACAATTAACTACCGCCCACCTGTCTTAGAAAACCATTTCGCATTAAGTGTCTCACGAGGAGTCCGTTTCCTGAACTCCCTCAATCCCATGAGAAATCATGCCTATGACTATGGGATTTCTAAGACAATATCTTGAAAACCATTAATTCACTGAGCTTTCTTGTTGAAGGAAAACCCCAGGGAAACACACATGACCCTGAATGTGGATATGATTAAGGGTATCTGAGGTCGTGTTATAGAAAACATTATTCTCCTCTTGCCGTTGGAGATCAGAAAAAACAAACCGGCCTGGACAGCTTATTATAAGAAAGGAGCTCTTCATTGATTACCTTGATGGACACCGTGCCATATGTGTGTGTGCGTGTGTGTGTGTGTGTGTGATGGCTCAGTCCCACTCCAGTAAGACAACTGACTGTGTGATGCTCACTTCATATGAGTAAGTCCCATTTGCTTCCCTTGAAAGTTCAATTCTGAGACAGTAACCCATGAGCACATGGCAAACACGATTATGGAAACTCCACGTACTACCCATAACCTAGTTTCCAGTTGGCGCGTTTTGGATGCTGGCCGAGCCTGGTAACGATCAGTCTGCAAGCAGGACCCGTAGCCAGCACGTCGGCAAGTCAATAATCCCTCAGCTCCAAACGGAAGTTCTCCCTTGACAAGACGAACAACTGCCTTGCATTCTGCCTTGGTGTCCTAGGTTTAACACGACGGAGGAAGATGGAAAGAGAGACCACCCACCAGGACCTCTGAAAGTATCGTCAGCTAAGAGGAGTCTGTCCTTCCACGAAGGGAAGTCAGCAGAGACAGCCCGGGATGCGGCAGGGCCGCCTGTGAATTCCAGCCTCATCCAAACACCTGCTACAGTTGGTCACAGAAGCACGGCAAGGGTGCCGGCTGCCTGTAAGGGGTCCCAGGACACACACTGAACATGCTAAATGTTTAGTGAAAACCACATCAATGCAGGACAGCATATTTATAACATGACATCTCACCACAGACGTGCCACAACCAACGATATACGAGGATGTGAAGACACACTTATGAATAAAAGAGTGAAAAACTGCCCCAAAGTTAAGTTTGGGAAACTCAAACCAAGACAGCTATGTTCACAAGACAGGGCCGTGCCCATAACGTGTCAATGATTACTGTGTCTCCAAAGCAAGGTCAGGCTGAAATAACGTGAGCCTTAAAAGGTTAAGGATGGGGCCTCCCTGGTGGCGCAGTGGTTGGGAGTCCGCCTGCCGATGCAGGGGATGTGGGTTCATGCCCCGGTCCGGGAGGATCCCACATGCCGCGGAGCGGCTGGGCCCATGAGCCATGGCCGCTGAGCCTGCACGTCTGGAGCCTGTGCTCCGCAATGGGAGAGGCCACAGCAGTGAGAGGATCGCGTACCGCAAAAAAAAAAAAAAAAAAAAAAAAGGTTAAGGATCTATCCATTGGAGAGGGACAAATGGTGTGTGCTGTGGGCTGAATTGTTTTCCCCCTCTTCCCATAACAGAAGAGGTTATGCTGTGGAGTCCTAACCCCCAGAACCTCAGGATACAACCTTCCTTGGAAATAGGGTCTTTACAGAGGTGATCAAGTCAAAATGAGGTTGTCTGGGTGGGCTGCAATCCAGTATGACTCGTGCCATAAAGCAAACTCCAGAAGCTGGAGAGAAGCCTGGAAGAGACGGAGCCTGGGCGGGTTCCTCCCAGGGCCTCCACGAGGGACCCACCCTGCCTAGCCAGCCAACCTCGATCGTGGACTTCCAGTCTCCAGGACTGTGAGACAGTAACTTTCCGTTGTTCTAAGGAACCCAAATTTCTGGTCCTTTGTCATGGCCGCCCCAGGAAACTCATACAGTAACCACTGTTTTACAAAAGCAAAAGTTACTTGGGAACTGGCGGTCCAGTGGTTAGCACTTCGCACTTTCACTGCGTGGTCTGAGTATGATCCCTGGTCAGGGAGCTAAGATCCCACAAGCCACACGGCGTGGCCAAGAAAGAAAAAAGAAGAAGTTACTTGGTACAAACCATAACAATGTGGACTTCACTGATTTACTCCACTGAAGAACAGAGAAGAGAGAAAGCCGAGAAAAATAAGGAGACTTTTCTACGTTCAGAGGAAGTAAGCCCGTAAGATGTGAGTTTCTTGTGGGGAGAGGAAGCCATGAGAAGAGTGTGCTTGTGAGGAACCCTATGAAAGTCCCCTCTGAGCTCTGGTCTGTAGCTGCACCTCTGTGGACAGAGCCACAAGACCCAGGGACATGCAACACTTGAACCCAAAGAAGCACCTTGGCTGGTGACACAGCACGTAGCCTAATCCTGCATCCCGAGGGTTCTGTTAACTTTGCCACTAAGAGCAAATCTTAATCTCTTGATCTCTTCCGAGGTCAAGAGTCAAGATGGGGGACTCGCTTTGGTTTGGGTCCAAGGAGAGGAGGTAGCAGGGTACCATTTTCCTAGCCGAGGGCAGCCCAGGAAACAGCTGCCTGCATTAAGAGGGGAGGGTCCAAGGACAAGCAGGACGAGCTGTCCCCGGGAGAGGTGCAGAGGGGTCTTCCCGTGCGGCCACCCTCAGGGCTGGCACACAGCTGGGGCACCTCTGATGCGACCCCCGCAGAGGGTCCCTTGGGTCCCGAGGTGCCCATGGGTGCAGGAGGCTGAGCACGGAGACAAGTCAGGGTGCAGGGTGGGTAGACGACCGACACCACGGCACATCACCTACAGAATGCCTTGCCCACATCTGTGCCCCTGACGGTTCATTTCACGTGTCCACGCTCAAGTGTTTGGTCCAGTGCCAGTCTAGATGGTGCCAGGAAGTTATTTTTCAGAGGAGATGAACCATGAAACCAGTAGCCTGCGTGTAAAGCAGGTGAACCTCGGCCATGTGGGTGGGCCTCGTCCTATCAGGTGAAAGCATTCCGGGGAAAAGAATGAGGTTCCCCCAAAAGAAGAAGGGATTTGGCCTCAAACACCGCAGCATAGAAATGCTACCTAAGTCACCTAGCCTTTAGGTTCAAGACTACGACCTAAGTCACCTAGTCTTTAGGTTCAAGACTACAAACGTCACCGCTTCCCTGAATCTCTGGCCTGCTGGTCAACCTTGTCAGCTCCTCCAAGCATGGGAGGTAGTTTCTGAAAACAAGTCCAACTCTAGTGGGGAGCGGGAAGGGGGAGGGGCAATATAGGGGGAGGGAAGTAAGAGATATAAACTATTATGTATAAAATAAGCTCCAAGGGGACTTCCCTGGCAGTCCAGTGGTTAAGACTCTGTGCTTCAGCTGCAGGGGGTGTGGGTTCAATTCCTGGTCAGAGAAGCAGGATCCCACAAGCCACACGGTGCAGCCCAAAAAAAAGAATTTAAAAAATAAAAAAATAAGCTACAAGGATATACTGTACAGCACAGAGAATATAGCCAATATTTTACAATAACTGTAAATGGAATAGAACCTTAAATTGTGACTCACTCTGTTGTACACCTGCAACTTATATAAATTATATAATATCTGTGGCAATTTTTAAAAAAAGATGCAACAGAGCTTTGTGCAGTTGATACCTTTAAAGAAAAGTCAGTCTCTCCCTCTCACATATACGTAAATTATAACTATACATATAATTATAATTGCATAATTACATAAATATTGCAGATATATTTTATATCATTTACATATTATATATAATTAACTATTATAGATATACAAGTATTAAATAAATTCAATATAATTTTTTTACTTAAATAGTATATAGCTTTTTCACCCTCTTCCCACTAAATATAACTTTTTTTTTTTTCTTTTTTAACCAAGCTGTCCACTACATCACAAGTCTTGTTCACTGACTACAATTTTCCCAAGATTCCGCCCACCTCTTCCACTGGAATTTCTTCTGTAGGAGGAGGGACTGAGTGCAGCCGGGCAGAGGTGACAAGCCCTCTCGTGTGGAACAACCCACCTGGGTTTGGAACACTTCATGCTTTTACAAGTGATTTATGCTTGACAAGAACGCTCCTTACCCAAGCCAGCAAATCAATCTTGGCAATTAACCGTCATCACCAGCGGTGTCTACATCAGGTGCGAGCCAAGAATTCACTCTTTTTTTTTTTTTTACCCGGAAAGGCAGCATGTTTTTAACCCAAGTGGTTCTCAAATGTCAGCATGCATTAAGAGCCCCTCAGAGGGCGTGTTAAACTTCCCAATGCCTGGCCGCACACCCTGAGTTTGGCTTGTTTTGTTTTGAACACGGTTTTAACGTTTTAACAGTCTATTGTCAAGCCTTTAAAATAGAACAAGCGTGAGTTAGGCTCTTTTGGTTTTTTTAAAGGTAATTTTCTGTATGTTTATTATAGAATGAAAAGGCTGTATGTGGCGTGGTCTCAAGTGAAATATACACTATAAGGTATATATAAGATTTACCTGGAGGGGGCAGGTTGCTAGGAAATACCCTTTTATTGTCTTTTTAAACAATTTTGATGGCAGTAGAGTTGCTTTACAATGTTGTGTTAGTTTCTGCTGTACAGCAAAGTGAATCAGCTGTACGTATACCTATGTCCCCTCTTTTTTGGATGTCCTTCCCATTCAGGTCACCTCAGAGCAGTGAGGAGAGTTCCCTGTGCTATACGGCAGGTTCTCCTTAGTTATCTATTTTATACATAGTAAGATTTACAGTATTGTGGTAGTTTCAGGTGTACTACAAAGTGATTCAGTTATATATATGTGTATACATGTGTGTGTGTATACGTACATATATTTTGTCAGATTGTTTTCCCACCCTCAGAGTTTTGATTTCACAAGTGGTGGCTGTGTGGTCTGAGCATCTACCTGTATCATCCATCACTTCTCAGGTGATACAGATGCTGTTGCTCTGGGGACCCCACCTTGAAAACCACGGTCCTAAACGGTCTCATCCCCTTTGGATAACCATTTAGGGGAAAAAACGATAACAACGAGATGCCTTTGATGTGATTCGACATAGGAAATGTAAACAAATACAGGAGGGCAGTTATCACCGCTTCCTGACACACTCACTCCTGCGGGCCATGAGATTACTTCTCTGCAAATGTCAGAGTTTTGTGCGATGCCATAAAAAGCTTCATTTTAGAAAAAGGAAGCTACGGTGCACACATCTGCGTTCTCTCTTGCATATTTCTACACCCGTATTCAAAGGAGAAAACGACAAGAATATTCGTGAAAGAAGCGCCCCACCCCATACACGGGTCCCCTTGTCACGATGCTGGGTTTGTTTGTTTTTTTTGCGCAGTACACGGGCCTCTCACTGTTGTGGCCTCTCCCGTTGCGGAGCACAGGCTCCGGATGCGCAGGCTCAGCGGCCATGGCTCACGGGCCCAGCCGCTCCGCGGCATGTGGGATCTTCCCGGACCGGGGCACGAACCCGCGTCCCTTGCATCGGCAGGCGGACTCTCAACCACTGCGCCACCAGGGAAGCCCACGATGCTGTTTTTCACGAGCCAGCATCATGCCCCCATCAGATGCAGGAAACACTTGGCGATCCTATACCCTCTGCAGACCCTGAGCCTGGACCCATGCGGATGAGAGAACCACTCTGTCCAAAGACGCCCCTTTGAGGGACGACTGGACCCCAGGAGTTAAAACACAGGGTGTTGAGTCCAGGGGGAGAAGCAGCCGCATTGCTGTGTGAGTGCTTGAGGCGACATTAGACTCTCTAGAGGCTCAGGGGCCTTTTCGTTTTCTTCCTTGCTATGCACGCCCTGTGCGGAAAGCACCGGGTTGGCTCAAGGGCTACGCACGCCTACGTGCTGAGAAATAAACGGGGACAACTCAGAAACGGCAGCGAACGAAGTCAGCCCGTTAACTCCATCAGGACCCCAGAGCGCCCATGACACCCATCCTGGCCCGGCTCAGAGGCCACGGGGCTGGTCCTCCACGAGACCCACACACCCTGAAGGTCTCCTTCAGCCCCAGCACAGGTGACCCACAAACTGGGGGCTGAAAGCCACAGGACTTCATCCTCCCCCAGTCCTGGAGACCAGGCGTCTGAGACAAATAGCACAGGACAGCACTTATATGTGGAATCTAAAATATGACACACAGGCACTTATCTACCAAACAGAAACAGACTCACAGACACAGAGAACAGACCTGTGGTCGCCAATGGGGAGGCGGGGGGGGGGAGGGGAGGGGAGGGGAGGGGGAGGGGAGAGGAGGGGAGGGGGAGGGGAGAGGAGGGGAGGGGGAGGGGAGGGGAGGGGAGGGGAGGGGGAGGGGAGGGGAGGGGGAGGGGAGGGGAGGGGAGGGGAGGGGAGGGGAGGGGAGGGGAGGGGAGGGGAGGGGAGGGAGGGGAGGGGAGGGGAGGGGAGGGGAGGGGAGGGGGAGGGGAGGGGGAGGGGAGGGGGAGGGGAGGGGAGGGGAGAGGAGGGGAGGGGGAGGGATGGACTGAGACTCTGGGATTAGCAGGTGCAAACTGTTACATTTAGGATGGATAAACAACAAGGTCCTACTGTAGAGCGCAGGGAACTCTACTCAACATCCTGGGATAAACCATCATGGAAGAGAATGCGGAAAAAAACGTATATATGTGTATAACGGAATCACTCTGCTGTACACCAGAAATGAACACAACATTGTGAGTCAACTATACTTCAATTAAATAAATTTTTTTAAATATATGCTTCTCAGTTTCCTCAAGTGTAAAATGACGATAATAATAGGATTTACCTCAAAGCATAAATATAAATAGACTGATATGGATGTGTGAGTGCCAGTTAGCAAACAATTATTAATACGGGCAGACCTCACTTTACTGCGCTTCACCGATACTGCATTTTTTTTACACACTGAAGGTCTGGGGCTGCCCCGCGTTGAGTAAGTCTCCTGACGCCGTTTTTCCAACATCATTTGCTCGCTCTGTGTCTCTGTGTCACATTTTGGTCATTCTCGCAGTATTTTAAACTTTTCCATTATTATTCTATTTGTTACAGTGATCTCTGATCAGGGATCTTGGATGTTACTACTGCAAAAAGATTATGACTACCTGTAGGCTCAGAGGATGGTTAGCCTTTTTTAGCAATGAGGTATTTTTTAATGAAGGTGTGTACACTGTTTCTATAGCCATGATGCTATTGCACACTTACTAGACTACAGTGTAGCGTAAGCATCACTTTCAGATGAACTCGGAGCAAAATATTCGTGTGACTCGCTTTACTGCAACATTTGCTCCACTGCTGTGGTCTGGAAGCGAACCCGCAGCATCTCCCAGGTCTGCCTGTGTTAGTCAACACAGCTTTCACCTCGAGACACGTTGATTCACAAACGTTTGGGGCTGTGAACCGCCATCACCTGGGACGAGCACCCTGCCCAGTGCGTCGTGGTGACGGGTCACCCTGACCGTCCTGGCAGCACTCGAGACCCCTGGCGACTGGCACCCACCTGCTCTGAAGGTCGTCCAAGTTCAGTTCCCCGACGTAGTGTGTGGCTGAGGACACGGTCACCACCCTCGCGCTGCAGCCGGGGGCACCCGACTCCCGCAGGGTGTCCAGGAGGAGGTTGGTCAGCAGGAAGTGCCCCAGGTAGTTCACACCAAAGTGCTCCTCAAAGCCGTCCTCGGTGGTCCCCTGCGGCACCATCATTACACCAGCTGCGGACACAGGAGGGTTCACGGACAGTGAGATGGGAGGAAATGGGATGAGGATGGCAGGAGATGGGAGGAGGCGGGATGGGATGAGGTGGGGGGAGGTGGGATGGGAAGAGATGGGATGGGATAAGGTGGGATGGAAAGAGATGGGATAGGACGAAGTGGGATGAGATGAAGTAGGATGGGATGAGATGGGATGGAATGAGGTGGGATGGGAGATGACATGGTTTGGATAACATGGGATGAGATGGGATGGAATGAGGTGGGATGGGAGATGAGATGGTTTGGATAACATGGGATGAGATGGGATGGGAGGAGATGAGATGGGATGGGAGGAGATGAGGTGGGATGAGGTGAGATGGGATGAGGATGGAAGGAGATGAGATGAGGCTGGATGGGATGGGGTGGGATGAGGTGGGACGGGGATGGGATGGGATGGGAGGAGATGAGGTGGGATGAGGTGAGATGGGATGAAGATGGAAGGAGATGAGATGAGGCTGGATGGGATGGGGTGGGATGAGGTGGGACGAGGATGGGGTGGGATGGGAAGAGGTAGGACAGGATGGTGGCGCTGCCCCCCAGGTGGATGGGGCACCTGCCCAGCGCCAGTAGGGTGGCTCTGGTCCTGGCTGCTGCCCCACCTTCCTGCCTCAGTTTCCTGCTCTGTACACGGTGGGGAAGATGCCAAAAGACCAACAAGACCCCTTCCTGCTCTCAAACTCTGCCCTTCAACGGCCCGAGCTTGTAAATGATGAAAAAACAGCAGGACCCCCCAGAAAGTGAGACAGTCCTGAGTCACCCAACAGTGTCCCCCGGGCAGATCACTGTTCTGGATGGGAACAGCCATCCGCAGATGCCAGGGGCCTGGTCTGAGGCGGGGGCAGCACGGCTGGGACACCAGGGGGTGACGCTATCCTATGGTCCACAGGCAGGTGGACAGAGCACTGATCCCCAAACTCACGTTGCCACAGCAGCCCCTCACTCAGGTGAACCCCACGAGTGAATTCATCCCTCAGGCGCCCTTTGGGGAACTGCAGGCCCCAGCAGCCAGCCCCTCGGCCATTGGTCCATAAACACATTTGTGAAGCATATCCTGGGGCTCCGTTCGTTCTACCCATCAGTTTGGGACACCCAAGCCTGCCCTCCGGTGGGGGGCAAAGGTCACCTAAATCCCTGTCCCTAAGTCCCTCCTACAGAGGCCAGGACACGGGTGATGGGCAGAACACATGCCCGGCCCATATGGTTCCATCTCCTAGAACGGCCAGCAGGCTTGCATGTGTGTTTGTCTATGTGTGTGTCTAGATGTGTGTGCGTGCTGCCTGCCTGTGTGTGTGCATTTTATTTGTGCATGTAATTCTGCATGTATTCGTATGCTTATTCTAGATGCATTTGTATATGTCCATGTATACATGTGTATCGCGTATATGTTCATATGTATTTGCACACACATGCACATGCACACATTTATACACATCCATGTTTATGCGTTTGTGTGTTTGCATGCACATGTGTTTATAAATGCCTATCAACATATGCATGCGTTTTCTTTTGCATATGTTGTATGCATGCCTATGAATTTGCATTGCAGATGCATGTATATGTACTTGCACGAGTGCCTGCATCTGCGTAACATGCATATGCATGTACATATGTGCACATATTTGTAAGTATATGAGCAGTTATTTGCCTATGTGTAAGTGTTCAGTCAACTATGCATTTGCACATGTGTGACGCATGCACACGTGCATTCCAGTTGCATATTCGTCCACATAGGCTTTTGTATTTACATATATTTGCATTTTCAAGTTGTTTTGCATATATGCATAATTTTATACACATACGCATATATATTTTTGCATGTGTGTATACATGTGTTTGTGCTTGCATGTGTATACACTTCTCTGGGTATATGCATTTACATATGTGTATATGTTTGTGTTGATATGTTTGTTTACATGGATGTATACACATATATTTGTATATGTATATGTACATTTGTATGTGGCTGTATATACATTTCTATATGTAATTCTCTGTATATGCATTTGTATATGTGTTTGTTGATGTGTGGGATTTTTTTTTTGTTTTTGGGGTTTTTTTTTGCGGTACGTGGGCCTCCCACTATTGCAGCCCCTCCCGTTGCGGAGCACAGGCTCCGGGCGCGCAGGCTCAGCGGCCATGGCTCACGGGCCCAGCCGCTCCGCAGCACGCGGGATCTTCCCGGACCGGGGCACGAACCCGCGTCCCCTGCATCGGCAGGTGGACTCTCAACCACTGTGCCACCAGGGAAGCCCGATGTGTGTGTATTTTATATGGATGTATTCGTATATGTATACATATATATTTGTATGTGCTTGTGTATGCATTTCTACATGTAATTCTCCATGTATGCATTTGTATATGTGTATGTTGATGTGTATTTTATATGGATGTGGATTTCTATATGTATATTTCTGTATTTGTATATGTGTGTGTATATATATATTTGTATGTGCCTGTGTATGCATTTCTACATGTCATTCTCCAAATACGCATTCATGTCTGAATAACTGTATGTGTGGACAGTTTTCCCAGCTGCACTGCAAGGCCCCTCCCGGGCCACACAGGCCACACTGCACGTCCCTCCACACTCAGGTCCCGGGTAGGTTTCACGACCCCGTACATCCCCACTGCAGGTTCTGAGGTTCCTGAGGCAAGAAAACATCTGATTCAGGCTCTGGCTTTCACAGAGCCAGCCAAGTGCTCTCGGTGTTGCAAGGTGGTAATATTAAAAAAACAGAGCTGTAGGGAGGCTGCGGGCTGACGGCAGCTTCCACAGACAAGGATGGAAGAGGAACCGTGACGGAAGATGGGGCTCCAGACGCAGACACGAGAAGACGGGGAGTTCAGGTGTGTGGTGTCTCACCTCACACGCATCCTGGCCACACCTGCCTCTTCCCTCCACACCCAGCTCTCCCCAGAAACCTCCGGACTGCGGAAAGTTTATCCCCTGCGCTGATGACTTTCAAACATCATGACTGTGGCACAGCATGGACGGAGGCCACAGACACGAGAAAAACGAGCTATACGTGTCTTAGGCACTCAGCGGAGTGTGTGTTCAAATATACCTACAGCCACTAAAATTCGATGAACAAAACAGATTGGGAGTTTGGGACTGACAGGTTCACACAGCTACATTTAAAATAAAATGCCTTTCCATTAAAACAACATAAAGAAGAAGTGGCTTGGCAAAGTTCACACAGCCAGGAAACTATAGAATTAGGTCAAAGGATGATTTTATTTTTAACTTTTGTATTGGGGTACAGTTGATTAACAATGTTGTGTTGGTTTCAGGTGTAGAGCAAAGTGATTCAGTGACACATATATGTGTATCTATTCTTTTTCAAATTCTTTTCCCATTTAGGTTACTACAGAACTAAAACCCATTATTTTAACTCTAAACCCTACGATTCTCTTTTTCCCCGGGACCATCATGTAACCAAAACTAGGTTTTCTCAGCTACAGACCTACATGCTCCAGCATGTCTGGTCTCTAAACTTGTGTCGTTCTGAGATGAGACACTTTGTTACGATTTTCACAGTCAAATGAATTTGTTGAGATTACATGATATTAGGCTCAAAAATATTCTAAAATGTTGTCTTGTAGTCAATAAAAAGTAAGGTATAAAAAAAAATGTTTCTGGACTTCCCTGGAGGTCCAGCAGTAAAGAATCCACCTTCCGGGCTTCCCTGGTGGCACAGAGAGTCCGCCTGCCGATGCAAGGGACACGGGTTCGTGCCCCGGTCCAGGAAGATCCCACATGCCGCAGAGCGGCTGTGCCCGTGAGCCATGGCCGCTGAGCCTGCACGTCCAGAGCCTGTACTCTGCAACGGGAGAGGCCACAGCAGTGAGAGGCCCACGTACCGCAAAAAAAAAAAAAAAAAAAAAAAAGAATCCACCTTCCGACGCAGGGGACGTGGGTTCGATCCCTGGTTGGGCAACTAAGATCCCACGTGCCACGCGGCACGGCCAAAATAAATGAAAACATTTTTTTTAATTTGAAAAATGTTTCTGAAGAGCATGCCAGGGTGCCGTTCAGAAGTCACCCAGAAGAAACACAGGCTTTTTGGTTGTCACGTGGACATAAGGTCTGGCATTTAGAGAAAACGCACGCACTTCCCTGGTGATGTGTTTCCTTGATCGCCCAAGTTAGTGGGACGAAGCTAGACCAGTGAGCTCTGTCAGTGCCTGCAGCGCAGGCAGCCCTCAGCGCAGGACAGACCCGTGCATCCAGGGCACCTGGCCGATGTGAGGCTGGTTGAAAGGGACAGCAGCCTCCAAGCAGCCGGACAACCAGCCTGCACATGCGTCTGACACCCGTTTCCTCGGGAGACGAGTCTGTGTCGCATTCCTCAAATCCTGGCAGCCTCATGCACTTTGCTGTCATGAGTCGAACGCAGTGGCAGTGACAATGTCGTACAACGTCCAAGGGCATATGCTCAGAAAGACCCCAGAGCTTCCGGTTTTCAGAACTCTGTCTCTCTGGGCACAGCCAGCTTCACTAGAGAAGGCTGGCAGTTCTGAGATCACTATTTTGGTGAGGAGACCGCACGTGGGGATCTGGTCGACCAGCTCAGCTGAGGCCAGGCGACGGGCAGGACCAGTTTCCCGCCACAGGAGAAAGCCACCCTGGACGTCTGGCCCTGGCTGACCCGTCAGACAACGGTGACCCAGGTGCAACCCCATGGGAGGACCAGAGTGATGACTGCCCAAAATGCAAGCACAATGGTTATTTTGATAGCAGCACTGTTGACGATAGCCAAGACTCGGGAGCCACCTAAGTGTCCAAAGACAGAGGAAGGGATAAAGATGTGGTGCATGTATACCATGGAATATTACTCAGCCAGGAAAAAGAATGAAATAATGCCGTTTGCAGCAACGTGGATGGACCTAGAGATCATTATACTTCGTGAAATAAGCCAGACAAATACTATAGGATATCACTTATATGTGGAATCTGAAAAATACAACCAACTAGTGAATATAACAAAAAAGAAGCCGACTCACAGGTACAGAGAACAAACACGTGGTTCCCAGCGAGGAGAGGAAAGGGGGGAGGGGCAGGATAGGGGAAGGGGAGTAAAGAGGAACAAGCTATTATGCATAAAATAAATAAGCTAGAAGGACATATGTACAGCACGGGGAACACAGCCAGTATTTTATAATACCTACAAATGGAGCATAACGTTTAAAAGTTGTGAATCGCTATATTGTATACCTGTACCTTATATAATATTGCACATCCACTGTACTTCAATAAATATAAATAAAAAATAAAAAAGGGGAGCCACTAGGATGGGGGGGTGGTCTGTGCACGCTGAAACGGTCAAGTCCAGGCGAGAGAGCTCCACCTCCTGGGACAAACGGGCAGCCACTAGACATGCCCTTCCAAGGTCAAAATCCATTGGAAAATGCCCCACATCACGGAGCAGGGGCATTTGAAGGGGATATGGGGTGAGCAGGAATTATGGCCTGAATCTGGGGGTGTTAACCCGCGGCGACTTCCCGGCTTCCACCTGGTGAGTTGAGGGTAACATTATATAATAAAAGGAAGCTGGTGGTGGTTGTTACTTCCTTACGATGGTCTTTGATTCCTTGGACGTTGACAGCAGAGAAAACAGCCAGGAGGCTCGGGTCAGCCAGACATTGGAACAGCTGCACCGACTCTGGATGTCACCCCGCTGGGGCAGAACAGCCGGACTCATCCGTGTCCATGTTCGCTGGGGCACCCGTGGTCCGGTTCGTGGTGACCTGAGCTGAAGGGCAACCCCTCCCCGATCTCCTTGAGGCTGTATGTATTCCATCCGCCCCACTCCGTGTTACGTATTTCCTAACGAGAATGTACAAGACAGGACATGTGCAGCAATGACGCAGCCCTGGGGACCTGCCAACACGGATCGTCATTGCATACAAGCTCTGCTGACAGATTCTAGCAGAAACTCACTGACCCCGAGCAACAGTGAGGATGCTCCGGGCACAGCACGAGTTCAAGGTGAGCTGGGAAATCATCACAGTCATCTGAGCAAGGTCTGGGCGGAAATAGCATCGTTGGGGAAAACATATTTTTAAAGCAACAGCAAGGACATCGCTGCCATGCACACAGCTGCCCACCCACCGTGTTCCAGAAGCATCTAGCCCATCCTAGGGTTCATCGAAGCTGTGTGAGGGCTACAGCCCCACGGAGGCTGGACCCAAAAAAAACTCCCGGGGTCCCTGCCCACGACTAAGCCCACGATAAAATGAGATGCTGAGAATAATCACGCCGGTTTCTTTTTTTTTTTTTTCAAGGTGGACCATTTTCTTAAAAAGTCTTTTATTGAATCTGTAACGATATGACTCCTGTTTTATGTTTTGGTTTTTTAGCCACAAGGCCTGTGGGATCTTAGTTCCCTGACCAGGGATGGAACCCACATCCCCTGGATTGGAAGGCGGAGTCTTAACCACTGGACCACCTGGGAAGTCCCTGGTTTCCATTTTTTAAGCAAAATGTCCTAGACAGCTCCCTGGGTAGCAGATCTAACTGCAACAATATTGACTGAACGTCTGGCGGGTGCTGAGGGAGAGATTTTAAAGGTTCGCCCACGTCGCTGCACTTGTATTTTTTAAATGGATAAAGGGACGATGTCATGTCAGGGCTTCACATGGTCATCCTCGTTAGTGACCCTCCGTGAAAACCGCAGCCTCTGCGAACTGACACACAGGAAAAGAAGCCGTAAAAAATATCTGCTAGGGACTGCCCTGGAGGTCCAGTGGTTGGGACTCCACGCTTCCACTGCAGGGGGCACGGGTTCGATCCCTGGTCTGGGCACTAAAATCCCACAAAGCTGCACAGTGCACCCCCAAAAACATCTGCTCGTTGGTGGATGGATTTGACTGGTGAGTGGACACACGTCTGTGGCCTGGAATATCTCAGCGTCACAGGTGGCTTCTACACTTTGTACTTGTGTTTTTTAAAAATTTTTCGGCTGTGCCACACAGCTTGTGGGATCTTAGCTCCCCGACCAGGTATCGAACCCGAACCCTGGCAGTGAAAGCACAGAGTTTTAACCAGTGCACTGCCAGGAAATTCCCCCACTGTTTTTACTTCTATAGATAATTTTTGCCTTGCATAGAAAAGCCAAGCCACTCGTCTGGAGGATGTTTCCAATCCAAAGAAAACGTATACGTTTTGTATCCAAGAAACGATAACGTGTACTGTTTGCACTTGCCTGCTGGGATGTGGGCAGACTCTCTGCACGGTTTTCGTGCTTTTCTAATGGATACTGGCCTGTGATGCTTGTTCATGGAGATGTATCAAATGTCTTCTTTGCCTGTATATTTCCATGCTTAGGTATTTCTAACGTTTATTTTTTTCCCCGTCTACTTCCATACACAGTGACGCACCGTGAAAAGTAAATGGCGTGAATGATATGTATATTATTATTCAAAATAAAGTCTTTCACTTAAAAATAAACCATGCGTTATTCCTTATAGAGAGGGGAAAAAAATAGATGTGTCCCAATCAGGAGAGGATGAGAGAGAGTTATTTGCCTTACGGGGGAAAAGAGAGGGGCAGGGAATGAGAGAGAGAAAGAGAGAGAGAGAGAAAGACAGACAGAGAGAGAGAGACAGAGAGAGATAAAGACACAGGGAGGGGGAGGGGGGAGAGGGGGGAGAGGGAGGGGGAGAGGGAGAGAGGGAGACAGGAGAGGATGAGAGAGAGTTATTTGCCTTACGGGGCAAAAGAGAGGGGCAGGGAATGAGAGAGAGAAAGAGAGAGAGAAAGAAAGACAGACAAAGAGAGAGAGAGAGACAGAGAGAGATAAAGATACAGAGAGAGAGAGAGGGAGAGAGAGAGAGAGGGAGAGAGGGAGAGAGGGAGAGAGGGAGAGAGGGAGAGAGGAGGGAGAGAGGGAGAGAGAGACAGAGAGACAGAGAGACAGAGAGAGAAACAGAGAGAGAGAGAGAAGGGTATATTGTAGCTGGTGCCCAATGGCTACATGAAGGTTTAAGTCCAGAACACGAGGAACATCTTAGAAAACTCTCGCAGACAATCCACCATCAGTCCAGGGCTGACCACGAAACCTGCCTCCAGAGCTGGGGTCTGCCGCAACTTTGGAATCCAGAGACTTTACCATCAGTGGAACTAAAAACGCAAAAGTAAAGACGTCTGGAAGCAGGCAACCAAGGCAGTCAACAGAGGAACGCAAAAATGTTCGGAAAGAAGGATAGAAGATTCTGGAAAGGGATGAGGGTTCTGAATCCACCTACACAACGCGACCAGGAAAGGAGGTGTCCATGTGTCTCGGGGAAAATCTATAGATGGAGGGAAGCCTGTGATCTGAGGCAGGACCAGGGGTGGCCATGAACCCAGGTGTTTGTCAGCCCAGCAGGACCCGGGTGCTGGGGCTGAGTGCTTAGGGGTACTGAACACAGTCACATCCTGGGCCAGTGAAAATGTCGAGCTTCAAAGAGCACATGAGTGTGTCCCAAATCATCCTTAAGTCAATGGAGAAAACACTGGCTAGAGCATCATGTGGACAGGTCCAAAGGTCACCCTCGTACTGTGTTTCCAATACTGTCATCTCCCTGTCACCACAGAGGACAGAGCGCCCCATGCCCCATGGCCACGGCAGAGATGCCACCGCTTACTGAGGATGTTTCCCCAACGAGCAACTATTCGCACTAGAAATACCCCCTGGGGACCCGCTATAAGCACAGCCAGGACACCTGGGGCCAGGGGATCGGAAACGCCCAGCTCTGTTAAGAGCTCCTGTGTTGCACTGTTTCCAAAAAGACATCCAAGTAAGGCAGCAGGAGCGTGCATCCTCTCGGGGAGGGTGCATCAAAAACAGAATCTCCCTCCCACCCAGAAAACCCTTCTGAAAAGGAGACAATTTTATCATTGACTCACTGTGAAAGCAGAGGACAATCAAAGAAATTGCAAAGACGAGAGGACATGTCACCCTCTTATACAGCAAAGTGGCTAAAACCCATCCCATTCACAGTCTGAGGATAAAACTACTCCATCATCACAAAGTCTATATATAATAGACGCTGGAGAGGGCGTGGAGAAAAGGGAGCCTCCTACACTGTCGGTGGGAATGTCAGTTGGTGCAGCCCCTATGGAGAACAGGATGGAGGTTCCTCAGAAAACTAAAAATAGAGCTACCAGAGCTACCAGCTCCAGCAATCACACTCCTGGGCATATATCTGGACAAAACTCTGGTTCGAAAAGACACACGCACCCCAATGTTCACAGCAGTGCTGTTTACAATAGCTAAGACATGGAAGCCACCTAAGTGTCCCTCAAGAGAGGAACAGATAAACAAGATGTGGTACGTAGATACAATGGAATATTACTGAGCCATAAAAAAAAAAAGAATGACATAACACCATTTGCAGCAAGATGGCTGGACCTAGAGATGATCATACTGAGTGAAGTAAGTCAGACGGAGAAAGACAAATATCATATGATATCACGTCTATGTGGAATCTAGAAAAACAGTAGAGATGAACTTATGTGCAAAGCAGATACAGGCACACAGATGTAGAGAAGAAACTTATAGTTACCAAGGGGGGAAGGCGGGGGATGCATTGAGAGATTGGGATCGACACGTACACACTGCTATATTTAAAACGCATAACCAACGAGGACCTACTGTAGAGCACAGGGAACTCTACTTAATACTCTATAATGGCCTATACGGGAAAAGAATCTAAAAAAGGGTGCGTACGTGTATCACTGATGCCCTTTGCTGTACACATGAAACTAACACAACATTGTAAATCAACTGTACTCCAATAAAAATTTTAAAAAAAAGAGCTCCTGAATTAAATGCTGGATGCATTTGGGTAATTAGAAAACCACTGCATCTTTGGACCCACTTCCTGGATGCTCAGCAAGGGCTTTGGAAGAAGGAGGCCCTTGAACAGGGACACGGGATGGGCAGCCTCCTGTACTCCTGTGGCACTTACGGAAGCCGGGTCAATCACGCCCAACAGCCCTGCGAGCTCCACCACCAGCAGAGGAGCGTCCAAGTGTCTTCTGCTCCCAAAGGCAGGAGGAGCACCCCGGAAAGCACGACACAGCGGGAAACGGTTCCCTCAGGGAGACACAAACCCCGGGAGAGAAACAGAAGGCGCTGACGGTGGTCCACACATATTCACATCCAACCCTCCAAGGATAAAGGCACCCACGGTGCGTCACCAGTCTCCCAAGAGACACATCCGTTGCCTCTTTCTCGGAGGAAACGCCGAGCACATAAATAAGGAAAGGATTCGGGCATCTGCGCCCCTACCCCGAGAACTGGGCCCCGACTCCCTGCTTTCTTGACCCCCCTGTCGGTGCCAAGGCCATGGCGGCCACTGCTGGGAAGACTGGCTCTAAGTGTACCTGGTCCCTGGTCCTCCATGCTGACTTAGGATACGAATTCACGAACGAATGAAGAACTATACCGAAAACTGGGCTCCTACGTACCTGGCCGGGCAAGCATCTTTGTGATTTCTCAGGGTTACCACGGACATTGATTTGGAGGGAAAAACATAATTTTTAGTAATTCTTGATCTTGAGAAATATATCCACGTGTGTTATGGGGACAACTCCTCCAAGGCTAAAACTGAAGTCCTGAGGGCTGGTGACAAATCTACCCGACTTCTGGCACAGGGATGGGAAACGAGATAAATCCGTATGGATGTGAACAAGTGATAAATACTGACCAGCTTGGCAGGACGCAATCATTCTTGGGTTAGATAAATCCTCAGCTTCTCTCCTGAGTTCCCCACAGCCAGAGAGAGGCGGTCTGGTTCTATTTATGTCACGCTAGCGAGGGCAGAAATATTCCGCGTCTGAAACACCAACGTTTGCAAAATCCTGATCGCTCTCTTCAGGAATAAAATTTAGAAATGCAACGCACGGAGTCTAGCGAGACGTGGCCCTTGGACGTCTTCTCTGTGGGACACAGCTGGGGCTGTTTTCCATGAGAGTTGATGGGTGAACAGGAGTTTGTCCTATTAACCCAACTCCTCTGAACCCATCACCTTGGGGCGGGGGGGTGGGGGGGGTCGGTAGTTAATATCCCAGAGGAGGGTCCCAGGCATATGGTTTTCAGAAACTCTGCAGACCCTCCTGGACACCAACAGTACCATCGACAGGGCTCCCCTCTGAGAAGTCCTGTAGTTGGGAAGCCCACTGGCACCTGCTGACTCAGAATCTCCCCAATATCGGTCCCTTCAGAACTGTCGTTTGAACACAGCAAAGACAGACCCTCGTGTACAAACCAAGCCACGAGATGAATGAGAAAATCCTTCACTTCCCCCACATCAGCTAAGTCTGCCCCGAGCCCCGGGCACACTGCGCTGGTAATGAATCCATTCTCAGTCTGGACTGGACCCTCCTGGCTAACCCCTGGCCCGAGAGGCATTTATCCCTGGAGCCGTCCACCCATCCTGGGTACCAGAGGGGGATGCCCCTTCCTAAGTCCAGGGGGTGCCAACACTCCTGTGGTCCCGTGGCATCTCTGAGAGACACAGAGGCTCTGCCAAGGAGGGATCCCCTTTTTGAGGGACCCGACAGCCTTCCTGCCCAGCACCGTGGGGACTGGGCATCCATTATGGGCACCAGTATAACCTCCGCCCCAGGGCACATCGTTCCTGAAAGTTGCTGTCTGAACCCACAGAGGCTGTTACTTCCAAGTCCTAAGAACCGGGCTCCTCCCTACAGGGACCCAGACGGGGTTCCGAGAAGCACCGTCCTAAGTCTGCAGAAGAAACCGCCCCAGAGGCAAGAATGTGCCCAACCCGGCCAACAATTTGAAAGATAAAGGGTACCACACGACAGGAGCAAACACCACGTGTGATTTCGGCCAATCGTCCTGTAGGAACTGGACTCCCATCTCCGACTCTGGGAAATGGCGTTCGGAGGAGTCCGGGCTGGGAAATTCCACGCGTGGCATTTAATTTAATCGCACCTAATGATGCCGTCTTCTCTTCACACGACCCTGTGTCACACTGTAAGAGGCATTTTCTAGGGTCAGGCATTTCACAGAATAAGTCTTTGTTTAACGTTTGTCTCCTTGGCTAGAGAATGATTTGCATGAGGTCAAGGGCTCTTATCACCGTATGGTTCCTGCGTATGATTCACCGAGATGGTGGGTGTGGTGGGCAGAACAATGTTCCCCAAAATGTTGTTTTAATCTGTGGAACCTGTGACTATGCCACCTGACCTGGCAAAAGGGAGTCTGCAGATATGATTACATTAATGACCTTGACCTGGGGCGCTGACCCTGGGTGAGCCCAGTGTAATTTCACAGTCCTTTACAGCAGGGAGGCAGGGGGTCAGACTCAGAGAAGGAGGTGTGAGGACAGAAGCAGAGGTTTGAGGGAGAGGGCTATGTGAAGGTGCTGTGGTGCTCGCTCCGAAGATGCAGGAAGGGGCCATGAGCTAAGGAATCTGGACAACAAAGCTGGAACAGTAAGGAAATGGATTTTCCCAAGAGCCAGTGTCCTTTAGGGGCTCAGGAATCCCACACCGGTTCTGTCGCCTTGAGGTGCCTCTGGGGCACTGACCAAAAACAAGAGGTGCTGAGCTCAGAGGAAAGATCTGGATGAAGGAGTTAAATCTGGGCTGAAGGTCAGCCAACGTGCAGATCAGATTCTCTGCAGAAAGAAGAGAGAGGGTGTGAAAAGAGGGTCCAGCGGCAAGCCTCCCAGGTCCAAATGCAACTCTGTCCTGGTTTCCAGAGGAACGTTATCTGCCTGAGAGCCACGCAGGCGGGGTTTAAAATCTGCAGAGAAAAGGAACACGGGACCATCGTAGGATGACTGGAGTCATCTCAAAACTCAAGGGCACTACAGATAAATGCTGGAGACGGTGTGGAGAGAAGGGAACACTCCTGCACTGTTGGTGAGAACGGAAGCTGGTGCAGCCACTATGGAGAACAGTATGGAGGGTCCTTAAAAAATTAAAATTGAGCTACCATATGATCCAACAATCCCACTCCTGGACATGTATCCAGAGAAAACCATAATGTGAAAATATCCATGCACCCCAATGTTCATAGCAGCACTATTTACAGTAGCCAAGACATGGAAGCAACCTAAATGTCCATGGACAGATGAATGGATAAAGAAGATGTGGTACATATATATATATATATATATATATATAATGGAATATTACTCAGCCATAAAAAAGAATGAAATAATGCCATTTGCAGCAACAATGGATAGACCTGGAGATTATCACACTAAGTGAACTAAGTCAGACAGAGAAAGACAAATATCATATGACAGCGCTTATATGTGGAATCTAAAAAATTATACAAATGAAGTTATTTATAAAACAGAAACAGACTCGCAGACAGAGAACAAACTTATGGCTACCAAAGGAAAAAGGGTCGGGGGGAGGGATAAATTAGGAGTTTGGGATTAACAGATAAACACTACTATATATAAAATAAATAAACAACAAGGACCTACTGTAGAGCACAGGGAACTATATTCACCATCTTGTAATAACCTATAATGGAAAAGAATCTGAAATAGCACATATATGTGTGTGTGTGTGTGTGTGTGTATCACTGAGTCACTTTGCTGTACACCTGAAACACAACATTGTAAATTAACTACACTTCAAGTAAAAAAAAGAGAGCAAAACAGTCAACAGAGCATTGTATATAAACTAAATAAAATTACTTAAAGTGCTTTCCCTTTAAAAAACAACAAAAACAACAACAAATTGGGCTTCCCTGGTGGCGCAGTGGTTGGGAGTCCACCTGCCAATGCAGGGGACACGGGTTCGAGCCCTGGTCCAGGAAGATCCCACATGTCGCGGAGCAACTAAGCCCGTGCACCACAACTACTGAGCCTGTGCTCCAGAGCCCGTGAACCACAACTACTGAAGCCTGCGCACCTAGAGCCTGTGCTCCGCAGCAAGAGAAGCCACAATGAGAAGCCCGTGCACCACAATGAAGACCCGACGCAGCCAAAAATAAAATGAATAAATTTATTTTTTAAAAAACCCCAGCAACTTAAGGGTGAGGGTGAATTATGGAGAACACATTGATGTCTTGCCTACGGTATTCTCCCCAGAGAGCTCTCTCCACTGCAGCAAATATTTCTCACTAAAATTCTGTTGACCCAAAGCGGAGATCTGTTGCAGAAAGGCATCAGATTTGGGATACATCATTTTCCCTACTTCCTGGCAGATGGAAGGCTGTACTGAAACTGCAGAAAAGACCCTCAGTGGATATTCAGTTCTGTTGTGCCTGTGTCTATAAAACCTCAGGAATCCTGCACGATGGCAGCACACGGGGCACGCGCTGCCGTTACCGATTCCTGAGGGTGTTAAATGTAATGTGGAAAGAAGGTGTGTGGCTCCACACGTCTCCACGGCCCCTCTGTGTAACCCACCTGTACACGTGGCAATCTATAATGTTGTCTTTCTAATCAAGGACGACACAGACAAACGCCCACGAAAGGAACCCCACCCCAGGGCTGAGGATCCCAGGTGGCCATGTCCTTGGAAAGCGTTTATTTCTGCAAAGAGGTCTAAGGCATAATCGTTTTGGCGAACTTGAAAGATATCAACCAAGCGTACATTAAATTCATTCTGAACCTTCCCAGAAGAACTGCCAGCATTAACGACACGCAGAGTCCTTTCCCGGGCTAAGGAGAGGGAAATGGTATTAGTTGTAGGTGTTTCATAGGTACCCACACATCAGGAATAAAGACACAGACCTACTAGAGAATGGACTTGAGGATACGGGGAGGGGGAGGGGTGAGCTGTGACAAAGCGAGAGAGTGGCATGGACATATATACACTACCAAACGTAAGGTAGATAGCTAGTGGGAAGCAGCCGCACAGCACAGGGAGATCAGCTCGGTGCTTTGTGACCGCCTGGAGGGGTGGGATAGGGAGGGTGGGAGGGAGGGAGATGCAAGAGGGAAGAGATATGGGAACATATGTATATGTATAACTGATTCACTTTGTTGTAAAGCAGAAACTATCACACCATTGTAAAGCAATTATACTCCAATAAAGATGTAAAAAAAAAAAAGCCACAGATGCATACGTGTAGCTTTGGAGACACAGTTTATATCCCATGCATTTCCCTTAAGTGGGAATTTCTAATTAAACAAGTGAATTGAACAGCAGTATCTCTATCTGACCCTGACCGCCAACCCCATTAGTATTACGGGAGAAAGATAGAATACGCAAGACAAAGAGAAAGGTGAGGAAATGACAACAAGCAGATCTCGGGAGCCAGAATCAGATGGACAGTGTCACAGCCTCAGGAGGAGGAACAACGCTCCCTCGCCTTGAGATGTGTCCACACATCCCCGGCATTACGCGTTGGGTCCCTCAGAAAAAGGGGCACCAGCAAAAGGGAGTTCGGAGAAGGGATTAGCTTAGGGATGTTTAGATGCGAAAATGACCCTGGATTATCCACGGGGGGCTCCGTATAACCACAAGGGTCCTAGTTTTCTCTGCCATCCAAAATACGAATAATTTGGGACTTCCCTGGCCGTCCAGTGGTTAGGACTCAGTGCCTTCACTGCCGTGGCCCTGGGTTCAATCCCTGGTTGGAGAGCTAAGATCCCACAAGCCACGGGGCGCGACCAAAATAAATAAATGAATCCATAACATTGCTTAAAAACACTGGAAAAGAGAAAATCTTAGAGACAGAATAAAAGACATTAAAAAAACCCAAAATACAAATAATTTGACAAATGTTCTATCTATCTGGGAAAAAAGTATAGTGGCTGTAACTCACTGTTTACGTCTATTCCTTTTACTGTATTAATTAATTAATTTAATTATTTTTGGCCACGCTGTGTGGCAGGCGGGATCTTAGTTCCCCAACCGTGGATTGAACCCGTGCCCCCTGCATTGGGAGCACAGAGCGTTCATCACTGGACCGCCAGGGGAGTCTCTACTGTATCGATTTAACTATTTACCTCCTTTATATACTGGATTCTCCACGTCTGAAAGCAGTGTGTTAACTTCTACCAGCAAAAATGTTTTCCAGGAGGCTTACAATAGTTTTCGTTCTCTATATTTATTGTTTGGAGATGTTAAACACTGTGTTTCTCTGTGGAGAGTTTGGACGAACTTTTATGAAACAAGTTGCAGCAGCGGAAGAGAGAAAGAGGCGGGGAAAAGGGCAGGAAAGTGAGAAAGCAGACGTGTTTCCAACGCTCCTAAGAGCTCAGCGCGGCTGACAACAGGGCTCTGGGTGGTCTGCGGTCCGGGGGCGGGTGGAAGGCAGGGGGAGGGGAGATGTGGACTCCACATGTACGTTTGAAGAGTGCTGGCTGTACGGATGACATCAAGAGACAGTTGGGCGTGACGGTCTGGAGCCCAGATAATGATTGTCATGGAAACACGCTGAGGCTTTAATAACATAACCCTTGTGACAACATCCAGCCCTTTGCATGTCCCTCATACATCTTAGCCCAAGTGGACCTGTCCAAGTTATCAAATCCACGGGACACATCGTCCCACTTTACATCATTTCAAAGCAACGTCCTAAAATTGATTATTCTGAGGACGAAAGCCAAACGCATCAGTGGAACCAAACAGGGGCAATAATTGCAACATATATGTCCTTGGGAATCCCGCTTTCCCAAGGGACCGCTAGAGCGCGTGTCTGTGTCTGAATTAACCTCTGGATTTCACCAGAACTCACCGTTATTGACCAGTACATGCAGTGGGATTTTCTTCATCTTGAACCTCTGGACGAACTGCTGAATGGACCTCATGGACGCCAGGTCACAATACAGAAATTCCACTGGAGAAAGACAAAAACGCGTGGTCACCCTCCAATTTACCACAGATGCTAAGACGATTTCTAAAGAGGTTAACTTCTATCCCTCCTGGGAAGTAACACCGGATTAGAGGAAAGAGGAAGGTCCAACATACGCTAAGAAGACCCTCTGTGAGTTACGTCCTTGACGATGCCCTCTTTTTGAGTGTGGGTGGGACTGTGTCCTCTTATACGGCAAAGATCCTGGGATGTCACCCCTATGACTGTATTTCATTACATAATATTCCCTCTTGCAAGCAAACTAGAGGAAGAGAGATTCCCTTGCTGTTCTGCAAGAAATAAGTTGCCTCGTTGGGAGAGGGCCATGGGGCAAGACCCTCAGGGCAGCTCCTGGGAGCTGAGAACAGCTCCCACTCAAGAGCCAGCAGGACAGTCAGAACCTCAGACCTTCAGGGACTGAGTTCATCCAACAACCACGTGAGCTCAGAAGACGATCCTGCGGTCCAGAGGGGAACTTAGGCCAGACAACCCTTCTGAGTGGAAGGCAGTTTTCTGGGTCATTCTGCAGCACTGCTGTCCTTGCACTGTCGCAGCTGGCTCTGCTGAAGGATCGCGTTGGGTCTCCCCAGGCCCAGCTCTTGGTAAGAGGCTCACAGGGATATCTGTGGTCCCAGGACCCAGGAACAGAGGGGAGTACGGTTTCCATATCCTAAGGACCAGCACCTACTGTGCCACACATCTCAGGGGGGAGACATGCCTGCAGGATTTTGCTGGTTTGTGGTTTCTGTAGGAAGTTTTAAATATAATTACACCTGAGATCCAGCCAAAGTACTAGCTTGGGAAGGTACATATTTTGCAACACATGTTAGTGTTCGCTCAGAAGAGACATTTTAAGATAATCTTGAGCACAGAGAATGGAACCTCTGTGGGCCAAGTCACACAGCCACTGAGGACAAGCGAGTGTATATATTTATTAAAGTATTTTCCCTAAAAATTTATAGTGGGAGTCGGGGTGGGCGTGCTCCTGGATCAGAGTTACTCAACGTGGCCTACGGACGGGCACCATCCTGTGATCTGTTGGCTACTAGGCTGCCAGAGGACACGTTCAGAAATCGAGGATGCGTTTAGAAATTTAAAAAAAAAAATCAACAGTCATTTTATGTTTGCTGAATCCAGTAATTAAAAAAAAAAAGCAACACTGGGCACTACCGTTTTGCATGTCTCTTACATGTATTTTTTCTCGTAATTCCTTTCTATTCTGTCTCCAATGGCATCAGGCTGTGACAGACTGGGGACAAGGGAGCTTTGCCACAGGGCGTGTGAAAGTTCTGCTCTAGAACACGGTGCCACCTGGACAGGCATTCCTGACCCACTGTTCTAACTTTCACCTGAAACGCTCCCAGGAATGTGGAAAAAAAAAAAAGAGGAAAACTCCCACTACTGCTAGTACTCGAACCCATGGTAAAAGGCTGGGTGGACCCACACACTCAGCTTCCGGAAACAGAGCACTGTAACTGGATCTTTGAAATGTCAGAAGATGAATTTTCCCTGCTCCTTGGGGGAAAAGGGTCAGAAATGACCAGAAATATGAGGACTGATGTTCCAGGCTGAGAGCGCTGCTTTGTGAAGGAGCTACTGGGTTTTGCTCCTTCTCTGCCCATTCTTGTCATTAGCGCCCACTTTCTACATCCTTTGAGGAGCTGCCCCCCACCCCTCACCTCTCCAGCAGCATCACTGGCAGGATGATGGGGTGACGCTGCACAGGGAATATGAGCGCTCCAATCAAGCCCTACCGCTGAGAGGACCAGACTGTCCCCTGCAGACCAGGAGGCTTTAAGCGCTCCATCCCTGAGAAAAGAAACGCCCAAGACAAGTTGCAAACTGTGAGGTCTGCCCCCCGTCGAGCCAAAGCACCAGGATTGATCACTGACAGGATATGGGGACTCATGCACGCTAGGGGCTCACCTAAAACCCAAGTAGGGGCTGCATCCCCCCAACAGCGCACACGGTGAGAGGGGACGGGGTAACTGACACAGCAGGGCTCCTGGCAGGGAGAAGGAGACACAAGTGACATCTTTCATTGTACCTGGGATGCCATCACGAACACCTTCACTTCTATCTGGATAATGAGAGAAATGAAGGTTGCGATGTTTTGAGAAGGGTCAAGATACCCGTAGGAAATAAGAAACGGAACGTCTGCCATGCAGAGGACTGGAACATAGGAGGTATACCAGTTGTCCGGGTAGCAAAGCAGGAAACCCAGGAAGCAGGTAGGGGTGCAGTTGGGAAGAGTAAGTGTGAACCCCAAGGGGGCTGGTTAGGATGCAAAACCAAGATGGTAGCCTCGTATGGGAAGACCACACTCAGCGTTCTCCTGGATATTTCATTATAGAACTTTTTAAAGCAGGGATTGAAAATTAAAAGACTGAAAAGTATCAGGCAAACAAGGAGAAATGAAGCAGGGCTGGCCCTACTGACATAAGGTGGGGAGGATTCAGGACTAAAGTATCAATGGGGCAACGTGGACCGTCATCTGTGGGTCCAACGCCCAGTCAATCTAAAGTCACAATAGTCACGTGCCATGTTCTCAGAATAACACAATATCGCAGCCTGTGTCTCAGGAACCCTTGGGAATGCGGGGAGAAGTGCACAGAACCAAAATGGTTATGGGAGAAATGAGTGTATGTCTTTGAGCATCTGACAGATGGACAGACCGAAAGAAAAAAGAAAAAAAGACAGAAACAAAGATCCAGAGAAGACTGTGGATAATGTATTTGACAAGGTTGAAAATGCAAATTTACAAATAGGGACGAGTCCATCGTAGGAAGAAGATTTTAAAATGATAGGTGTGTGCTTCCAACGATATTAATAATATGCTAGATTTACAAGTCAAATATGAACATCTCAAGGAAATGAATGCTTTTCTGAGAAAAATGCTGATTGTTACGACCTAATCAAGGAAATTAGCACTGATCAGAGCAAAGAATATGGGAGAAAGAGAAAAATTAATGAAAGAATGACATCCAGAAAAGGCAGGGACAGTGTCCATGGTATTTTAGCAAATTTTGTCTGACTTTCAAAAAATAGATAATCCCACCTCTATTGACTGATTTAGAACACGTGGGCGGGGGGAAAAGCCTGAGTTGATTCTTTTTATGAAGTGTGCCTTGTTCTGATACAAAAATCTGCAAAGAAGTAGCACCAGAAGGAGAGGGGAGTTCACATCAATACTCAGAGAAGGAAAAACTCACGAACAAAAATGTAAATTAAAACATTTCCACTGGGATAAACATAAGCACGTACGAGAAAAACACAAGATGATTTTTGGAGAGGCTGCCTGTTCAGAGATGATTTCTGCCGTGAAAGGGCTCCTAGCATTGGTTCTGTGCATCTCACCATAACCACTACCCGCCTTGGAACCTAACAGGGGTAACTTTAGGGCCACCAAGACCCTGAAAGGCTGAGAGGCACCGTTTATGATGAAGGGGGTTCAGGTGAACACGAGGGCAGCTTTCAAATATCCCAACACCAAGCACAGCCCCCGTACACGGGGCCAGCGGGTCCCGGAGAATCTGCCCCCCCCCTCCCCAACAGGGAACAGCAGACGCTGTCTGGGTCCATCACAGACGAATTCGGGGAGCTGCCGCTGCTACATCCATGCCAGGCAGGGATGCAGCTTCCGGAGTCCTGGCCCTGTCTTCACTGCAGACAGAGGAATAGGGGCCCCCAAAGGACCAGGAGGCACCCAGGAGAAGAGCTTGGTTATCACAGCCTGCCTCCCACCTTTCCCTGTATCTCTCTATGTAAAAGACAGAGGTGAAAGAGCACCCATAAAGCGATATGAAAAGGACAAACAACCTCATGAAAAAATGGACAAGAGACACGAGCAGGCACGCCCCAAGAGAAGAAAACTGAATGCCAAATACACACCCTAAAAGACACGCCATCTCAACAGCAAGTGGGAAATGCAGATGAAAACCAGCAGACGTCCCTTCATATCCACCAAGGTGGCAAAAACGCCAGACCTCGCGTTATCAAGGTTGCTGAGGACACAGAATACAGCAGTACGTGTATACGTTGCTCTTTGGAATATAAACTGGTCCAGATCTTTGGAAAAGAATGTAATGTTACACAATCATTTTGAATATGCGTGTAGCACTGGACTGAGCAATTCCACGCCTAGGCGTATATACCCTAGAAAATGTCTCACCCCTGTCCACCAGGTGATGTGTATAAGAACATTTGTATGCGCATCGTTGCTATGGGCAGAAACAAATTCACCAGAAATAGATCAAATGCCTGACAACCAGAAAAATAATTCGTTCCTTAAAAATAAACGTGACATATACACACCTCTTGGCTGTTCTAGACAGACAGACGGACTCAAGTCTGCTGAGACGTGAGATGCTATTTTCTAGGTAGGAAGCAGAACCCAGCTGCCCCTAAAACCAGATAGGGAAAACGGACGGAGGGAGATTATCCTGTGTGTTCGTGAGAGAGAGAGAGAGAGAGAGAGAGAGCGCGAGCGAGCGCGAGCGCGAGAGGGAGGGAGGGAGGGAGGGAGGGGGAGGGAGGGAGGGGGAGGGAGGGAGAGAGGGAGGAGAGAGAGAGGCAGGGAGAGAGAGGGAGAGAGAGGGAGGGAGGAAGGGAGGGAGGGAGAGGGAGGAGAGAGAGGGAGGGAGAGAGAGGGAGGGAGGGAGGGAGGGAGGGAGGGAGAGAGAGAGAGAGAGAGGGAGAGAGAGAGAGGGAGGGAGGGAGGGAGAGCCATCCCAGGCACACAGTGAGAAAAGTGAATAAACCAATGGGCAATTTTCTCTCTGGTTCTGCTGGTGACGAGCACCCTTCCATGGCTCCTAAACAGGGGGATGTCTCCCCAGGACATGTCCTGAGAGGGGTGCGTTTTCCCGGAAAAGGAGGCTGTACCCAGAAAGCATCCTGAGGACAACTCTGCATCAGGACCAGGACACGCATGCGGAATGAACCCCTCGCAGCCTCTCTTCCGGAAGCCCGCCCGCAAGGGCGGTCTTCCCGGAGCAACTGGGCATCACTGACAGCATCTCAGGAAACATCTCAGGAAGCAGCCGCATTCGGAACCACGGGGCCTGGCTGACGTGCTTTCTCGGGGGCTGTGACTCCACATCACCTCAAGGTGGATTTGCTTTTTCTCTTTGACCAGTGCGGGCAGACCTCGTGGTACGGCATCTCAGTGGATCGTGCTTTGCAGATGCTGTGGGTTTTTTGGGGTTTTGTTTTTGTTTGTTTGTCTTTACAAATGGAAGGTTTGGGGCAGCCCCGTGTCGGGCAAGTCTGTCGGGGCCATTTTTCCAAAAGCAATTGCTCAGTTTGTGTCTCTGGGTCACATTTTGGTCCATCTCGCCGTATTTCAAACATTTTCGCTAGGATTCTGTTTGCGATGCTGACCTGTGATCAGGGAACCTTCCCGTTACTACTGTAACAGGATATGGCTCGGGGAAGGCTCACAAGGGAAGGGAAGCAACTTTTGACAGTAAAGTTATTTTTAAATAAAGGTACGTGCGTTGTTTTTTTAGACACAGTAAGGACCTACTGTGTAGCACAGGAAACTACTCAATATTCTGTAATGGCCTGTATGGGGAAAAAAAAAACTAAAAAAGAGTGGATACCTGTATATGTGTAACTGAATCACTTTGCTGTACACCTGAAACTAATACATTGTAAATCAACTAAACTCCAATAAAAATTGTAAAAAAAGAAAGACTTTTTTTAAGTTACACGTGAATTACTTTTAATCCACGTGCAATTTTTTTTAATTTAAAAATTTTTTTTTTAATTTTAATTTTTATTTTTGGCCATGCCATGCAGATTGTGGGATCTTAGTTCCCTGACCAGGGATTGAACCCAGGGCCCCAGCAGTGAAAGCTACGAATCCTAACCACTGGACCGCCAGGGAATTCCCAAGACATAATAAGACTTAACGAACCATGGTCTAGTATGAACATAACTTTTAGATGCACCGGGGAACCAAACAATTCGTGACTTGCCGTATTATTGTGATATTCGATCTATCGTGGTGGTCTGGAACGAAACCCACGATACCTCCCAGGTGTGTTTGTACTCCTAAAAGGATCAGATCGTAGACAGCCAGCCTGTACGGCCAGCATCTGAGGGAAGCCGTGAGGCCCCAGCCACTTGGTTGCTCTGTGTGACAGCTGCCTGTCCCTGCAGGTGAGGTCAGTGGGCACAGCCAGGTAGGTGCACCTGAGCGGTCTCACCCACCTGCCTTGGTCCTTGATGCCTGTCTGTGCACATCCACTGCCCCAGCGTCACCTGTTCTCATGGTTCATAGTTCAAAATCCCCTTTTTCTTAAGCCTAATGCTCTCCTAGATGAAGTATTTCTGCTCCGTCCATATTCCCTTTTTCTAAACTGTCAACTGAAAAAAAAATGCACAACCTAAAAGTTGAGAATTATGTTTTATTTGGTGGACTTGCTGACGACTTAAGCCCGGGATACAGCCTCTCGGGTAGCTCGAGGGGACTGTTCCAAAGAGGTCAGGAAGCAGCCAGGGTATATAGGGGGTTTTGCAGCAAAGACCAGGTAGTTCAAACATCAAGAGATTATTAAAGAAACCAGACATCTCAAGTTAATGAATCTGGCACTTTTCTATATATGGGAAGATGCAGGAGTCTGAGCTCATTGAAATCATTCCTCTGATATGCACCTTAACTCTCTGGGGCCAGGATCCTGTTTCACGCCATCCTGAATCCCCTCAGGGCAAAACACTGGGGCAGCCAGGATCCTGGTTTTCTCCATCCTGAATCCCCTCAGGGCAAAGCACTGGGGCAGCTGCAGTGGCTGAGGGCTTGACAGCTGCAATATCCTTTGTTTAATGAAAAGGCTGGTGACATTTTTTTGTCCACATCACAAAGATATCTTGGAGATCCAATGCTGTCTTACAATCACCAGCTGCAATTTTTTGTTCCCCCTGTGCCCACCTGAGCCTCAAACTCACCCTTATCAAGCAAAGCCCTGGTCCTCCCTACAGACAGACATTTTTAGGACACACACATCCACCTCCAGGGAAGCTCATTTCTTTAAGTCTCCCCACTCACTTTTCTCTCTCTCCTTGGGAGACAGCAAACCACCACCACTGAACCATCACAGGAAGACGGTACATTCAACCCCAGAATCTCAAGTATAAAACCACTGCCACCACCAAAAAAGAGTCAACAACAACACTGGTAAAAAGCTTTGGTAAAAGGCGTTGAAGTTTGTGAAATTTTCAGGTTACAGATTATTCAAATGTTTATGGTTGCCAAGTATATTTGGAAAATGAAATTAAAGTGAGAACAGTCTCCATCGACCCCAAGACAAGTAACAGACACCCCAAAGCACTTTACAATTAAAGACAAAAGAATGACCTCCAACTGACTGGTAAGCCAGGTGGTTAGAAGGCCATCAGCATCTTACTTGGAAACAGGAGCTTCTGAAGAGTTTTAAAAGCAATTCGTACTCCCAGGAGATAAAGGGTCCTTCTGGGGATCTTATTTAGTTTATCCACCCACAGAGCTGGCCTAAAAGTAACTTCCACCCAGCCCACATGATCACAGGCCCCTAACTAGTGTAGGTTTAGCATGAGTGTGTTACCCACTGTTCATGGATTATAACACGAAGATGACGTGAGCATGCCTCACAGCCAACTACAGCGCTTCGTAACTCATCACAGGGTAAATGCAAATTTAATTGCAATGAGATATCACCTCATCACCTGCTGGAATGGCTACTATCAAAAAGATAACAAACAACAAATGCTGGAGAAGGTGTGGAACCCTCCCACACTGTTGGTGGGAGTGTAAATTGGTGCAGCTACTATGGAGATCAGTATGGAGGTTCCTTAAAAAACTAAAAATAGAGCTACCCTAGGACCCAGCAATCCCATTCCTGGGCACATACCCGGAGAAAACCGTAATTCAAAAGATACATGCACCCCTATGTTCACAGCAGCACTATGCACGACAGCAAAGACATGGAAGCAACCTAAGTGTCCATCGACAGATGGATGGATAAAGAAGATGTGGTCCATATATACACTGGAATATTACTCAGCCATAAAAAGGAATGCAATCATGCCATTTGCAGCAACATGGATGGACCCAGAGGTTACGTCACACTAAGTGATGTAAGCCAGACAGAGAAAGATAAACACCATATGACATCACTTATGTGTGGAATCTACTTTACAGAAAAGATACAAATGAACTTATTTACACAACAGAAGCAGACTTATAGATATCGAAAACAAACTTATAGTCACCAAAGGGGAATCATGGCGGGCAGGGGGAGGGGGGTGAAGTAGAAGTTCGGGATGAACACACACACACAGGACTATATATAAAATAGATACCCAACAAGGACCTGCTGTGTAGCACGGGGAACGCTACCCAATAGCCTGTGATAACCTTTATGAGAAAAGAATCTAAAACAAGAATGAATATATGCATATGTATAACTGAATCACTTTGCTGTACACCTGAAACTAACAGGACATTTTAAATCAACCGATAAAATTAAAATATTTTTTTAAAAAAGCAGAGAGTAGAACGGTGGTTACCAGAGGTTGGGGTTTGGGGAAAATAGGAAGATACTGCTCAAAGGGTACAAATTTCCAGTTATACGAAGAAAAAGTTCTGGGGTCTAACGTACATCATGGTGACTATGGTTAACAGTACCATATTATATACTCAAAATTTGCTAAGACAGTAGATCTTCAATGTTCTCATCACACACACACAACAAAATGGTAAGCATGTATGGTGATGGGTATGTTGTGTGTGTGATGGGAACGCTAAGGATCTCCTGACCTCGTAAAATTACAAGTATATAATACAGCACTGGTTCTGGTCATCATTTCAAAATGTACACGCACATTAAATGTTCACACGGGACATCTTCATAAAAAGACAAAACACCGCAGTGTACAACCTAAGATCAACTAATCAGTCAATCCATCAGTGAATGACCTCAGTCACAGCAAAAGGAAAAAGAAATTCAAATCCTCCAAGAGTAATGTTTGGTGGCCAGAAATGGAAAAAAGGGGAAAAACCCAACTCCAATATACGCCCTCTTCCCACCCACGCGACCAGCACTCTTACTTGTGAAATTTTCTGTCCACTAGGAGGCAGGACAACACCAGTCATGTGGGGTTCAGGGTGGAAAAAGTTCTTCATAAGCAGCTTTTATTGAGATGAAAAGACTTCCTACCAGGAGAACGCAAACAAATGTACAAAGATGTCCAACTTCCTTTGTTGCTCTCAGGATCCCCTTTCTTAGTCCCTGGTGAGAAGGTCGTGTGGTTACTTTACTTGGGTGTAGACACCAGCTTTAACAAGTTGAATCCAGGGAGTAAAGGCGCCCATCTGCCTGCAGGGCTCTCCTCACTCTGCCCTGGATTGAGGGCTTGAAGAGGGAGCCATGGGTATCAGCTAGCTACACTGTGTAACAAATTGTCCCAAACTCCCTGGACGGAAACAACACCCATCTGCCATCTCCCAGCTCTTTATGTCAGAAGTCTGAGTTGGGGTGAGCAGGGTCCTCTGCTCTGGGTCTCACAAAGCTGAAACCATGGTGTCAACAGGGCTGGGGTCATCCTCTGTGGCTGGGGATCCTATTCCAGCCTCACTCGGGTTGTAGGTGAAATTCAGTTCCATGCAGTTGTAGGGCTGAGGTCCCGTTTTCTTTCTGGCTGTCGGGCCAAGGGGGCTCTCTGCTTCAAGGGGTCACTCAGCTCCGTGCTGCGTGGTCCTCCCAAAACACGGCTGTCAGCATTTTCTAAGCCAGCATAAAAATTTCTGCTTCTGTTTCAAGTCTCTCTCACAGGGTCACCTGTTTAGGCCAGGCCCACCCAATGGTCTCCCTTTTGATTAACTCAATGTCAACTGATTTTGGACCTTAATTATATCTCAAAGTCCCTTCGCTTCTGTCATACAGCATAATCTAATCATGGGAGTGACACCCCCATCATCCCTGGGCCCCACCTACAGAGAAGGGGAGGGGATTACGTAAGGCATGCACACCTTGTAGGGAGGGAGGAATCTTGAGGCCACCTTCGCATAATGCAAAGCAGTGCTCCTTTATTTGGGGTCCCCTCTACCCAGTTCCATCAGTAGGTCTCCATCGGGAGGACCTCCCTGTCACTTTTGCTCTTTGCTCCGGGGGAAGTCAGAGCAAAGAGAAAGTTACGTGAACAACGACCTAAAGGAGGTTTGTACCCACAGGGAGTAAGAGGTACCAATTATTAGGTATAAAGTAAGCTCCAAGGATACAGTGTATAATACGGGGAATACAGCCAATATGTTATAATAACTTTCAAAGATAATAACATAGATAAGCATCAAAATCAACATGCACTACAGTCGCCATTGTGTGGTCACCATTTATTACCATCAACTCACACATGCAACATACACGTTCCCTAATGCTGAACGGCCCGAGTAGAAACTCTCTTGTTGAAATAAGATTGAATCATGAGATCTCCAAACTACTTAAAATGTGAATTATTGGTTGCATTGGAAGTTATGACCACAGGTGTAAGAGCATTCCCTGAACTCTCCCTATGGGCTGTTTGTTTCCTCGTCCTCCCACTCACCTAATTTTGTTATAAATAGGCATGAGAAGGGGCTTCCCTGGTGGCTCAGTGGTTGAGAGTCCGCCTGCCGATGCAGGGGACACGGGTTCGTGCCCCGGTGCGGGAAGATCCCACATGCCGCGGAGCGGCTGGCCCCGTGAGCCATGGCGGCTGAGCCTGTGCGTTCGGAGCCTGTGCTCCGCAACGGGAGAGGCCACGACAGTGAGAGGCCCGCGTACCGCAAAAAAAAAAAAAAAAAAAAAAAAAAAAAAAAAAATAGGCATGAGAAGACCCTAAAAGGTCCACCTTCACCTCCTCGCTATGAATGTGTGCCAGGACCCGTACTACCCAAGCCTGCTCAGTGCATAGGACGGCTCCATCCCATTGCCCTTCAATGACTGGGTAGTGCTCAATGCATATGGCGGCCCCACTCCATCCCCAAGCAATGAGCTGGTAGTGCTCAATGCATATGGCGACCCCACTCCATCCCCAAGCAATGACTGGGTAGTGCTCAATGCATATGGCGGCCCCACTCCATCCCCAAGCAATGACCTGACTACTCAATGCCATTCCACCCCCGGTCCCCTACAGAACACTGTCTGGACCACAGACCCAGCTTCCCATGAACACACACTCACATTTCATCTCGTCGTTCTGCCCACCTCCTTTTCCTTCAATGAGCTCCTCTGAAAAAACTCCAGACTCCGGGAACCCCTTCCATGACTTGACGTGCCCTATGATGCTCAGGTTTTCAGAGACGGGGCGGATAATGAAACACTCTAACTCCCTCAGCATCTGTAAACTTCCTTGGGCGCCGAGGGAAGCTACAGAATTCACCGCATCAGCAGGATGTCCGGGTCACTACAGTCGCACGTGTAGAAAGTTCTCGGGCTTATCTCGTGAAAACTGGAGTAGGGAATCATTGCAGTAATAGGTTTTCATGTCTCTACATTATCTAAGAACAGGGAGTTTTTGTTTAGTTTTCGTTTTGGCTACACCCCGTCTCCACGGACACGCAGGCAACCCCAGTATGTGGTACCCACGGTTCCATTCCATTTTATTTTATTTTATTGGGGTACAGTTGATTTACAATGTTGTTGTTCCATTCTATTTTAAAGAATATTTCTTTTCAGACAAAAAAAGGAAGGAAGTGAAGGATGGAGGGAGGAAAGAAGAAAAGGAGAGAGCAGAGGGACAGGTGTCATTATTGTCTTTCTACTGGGAACAGAAAAACCCCGGGTTTAGATTCTTTTTAATATAGAAGAATTCTTTTTATTTGCTCACATTTTAGTGACGGTAATTGGTGCCAGTGTTTTTTCACTCATTCTCTTTGTTTTATCAAATAAACTAGTAAAAAAAAAAAAAAGAATATTTCTTTTGAGAGGATGTGTTTTTTGTCTCTTCTTTCGTTGATGTGGTGTATCACACGGATTGATTTGCATATGTTGAACCATCCTCGTGACCCTGGGATGAATCCAGCATGGCCGTGGCGCCTGATCTTTTTGATGTACGGCTGGATTCAGTTTGCTAGGTTTTGTTGACAATTGTTGCATCTACATTCATCAAAGATACTGGCCCGTCATCTTTTTTGGTCGTGTCTCAAGACTATTCCTTGAAGGAGGTGCCCTGGGATTGGTATTCGCTCGCCACAGTTACTGTCTCTTCAGCTGGTATGCATGTCATGGAGGGACAGACGGAAACGTCGCAGTTTTATCCGTCCCACTCGGAAATCACCGCACTCCCGGTCCCGAGCACACGCCTCGCCCCACCTCCGTCAGCCGAGCCTGAAACTCCGATCGCGACGGAAGTCTCAGCACGTGCACAATAATGACGATCATTTCCCTGA
Organism: Grampus griseus; assembly: GCF_964374135.1. Lineage (NCBI taxonomy): Eukaryota > Metazoa > Chordata > Mammalia > Artiodactyla > Delphinidae > Grampus > Grampus griseus. Next base: position 1,428,976 of record NC_138999.1, read on the forward strand.
GGATGCCACAGCGATTTTCTGCATCATTTCCCTTCCAAGGGCGTGAAGGACACATTAACGTTTGGGAGAACCTGTTCATCGAGGCTGTTAAACCTTCCCGAAGAACAAGCAACATCAAGAGACAAAAACGTGCTTTGTTTTTCTCCAGATGTCTGCAGTTCTGCCCGACAGCGGATTTTTTTTTGTTTACGCACACGATCGTCTTCTGCAAGTCTTTCATTTTTTTCCCTTTGCTCTTCAAGAAACAGTTTTGTTTTGGACTAGAAAGTATGTAACAGGGACTTCCCTGGCGGTCCAGTGGTTAAGAATCCGCCTGCCAATGCTGGGGATACGGGTTCGAGCCCTGGTCCAGGAAGACACCACATGTCATGGGGCCACTAAGCCCGTGCGCCACAACTACTAAGCCTGCGCCCTAGAGCCCGCGAGCCACAACTACTGAGCCCACACGCCAACACTGAGACCCGAGGCAGCCAAATTAAATTAAAAAAAAAAAAAAAAACAAAGAAAGGACATAAGAGTGGGTGGCCTCTCTTGTTTTTCTCCCCCTCATACCTTGCAAAACTACATTCTCTGGAAAAAACTGAGGATTTCTCCAGGCAGCTTTACAGATTAGTAATACCTGCACTGTTTCACATTCCTAGCTGGAAAAATCTCGTTTTTCTGACTATAGATAAATTTGAAGTCAATTGCCTTATTTTTATATAGTAACTACACAGTACTACACAGTTCTAATCCTGCCCTATGTTGGCACGATGTTCGATTATGTCCTGTCGACTAAAAGTCCAGCTGGAGAGCCAATAATGGGCAGAGTGTAAACTACAATCTTTCTAAAATCTGGAAAAATATTCATTGTGAAACACGTCTGGCTCCAAGGAGTACTTTTCAGGACTTTTCCTGCCAGTCATTCCATTTTCCAGTATTGATCAGCACTAAAAGTAAACCAGATTGTGCTGCCCAAACTTCAGCTTAATTTACTAAGTGGTTTCTGTGCAGGAATGAAAAGTAGAAAACCCTACCATATGTGATGATATATTCTAATCCAACATCCATTACAGCTGGACTTCCTTGACCAAGCCACTTGTCTTAATAAAACAGGACAGTAATGAATCTCCAGAGATACTTTTAAAGGGAAATCTAGACTGATTATAAATCGCTGAGGTGTGATTCTAGGGTGTTTTTTGGATACAGTGATCCAGGGTGCAACGTGAATTTCAAAAGCTTGTATTTATTTTTACCAGTATGTAATTACCTACATCTGATTTTTCTTTTGTGAAATGCAAACTTAATGTCCTAATCTTGTATTTCTGCTTAGGTCCTTTTTGTAAATGAACTTCAAGAGTTAGTTCCACTTACTGATATCTGGAACAAATATTATAGGATGGTATGGATTTAAATTCCTAAAAGCTGTATAGTAGTTTTTTTTTTAAATACTATCCACAACTAGCCCTCGTAATTGTATCTTGCAGTGTTTCCTTAGTAGCTCCTTTGTTGTTTATATGTAATGCCCGTTTTTACTTCCCCTTCACTCCCCATGACAAGCCCTTGGTACTGAAGTAAGTGCTGGATTTTGGAAATAATTTTCCTTACATGTAGTTAGAAATAGAGAGTACTATCCATGCAGAAAAAGATACAGATAGAATTCCCATCTGAATGTGAAGCTACGTATTAAGAGAGAGAGAGAGAGAGAGAGAGAGAGAGAGAGAGAGAGGGAATTATCCATGCAGAAAAAGATAGATAGAATTCCCATCTGAATTTGAAGCTACGTATTAAAAGAGAGAGAAAGAGAGAGAGAGAGAGAGAAAAAGAGAGAGAGAGAGAGAGTTATCCATGCAGAAAAAGATACAGATAGAATTCCCATCTGAATTTGAAGCTACGTATTAAAAAAAAGAGAGAGAGAGAGAGTTTCCTCTTGCCTAACTTGACAGAGACATGCCCACAGGTGACAGCAAAGTCCAGCCAAAGCAGTGGTGCTAACGTAGATTCTGCCGTAACTGATGCATCGTGCATCCCACACTGTGCCACACAGAACACGGAACCCCGGGCTGAGATGTGTGCTTTTGTGCGATGCTGAGAGTGGAGTCCTGTCCTCGAGGCATCCTGACTAACACTCGCCCTGCTTTAGCTTCCTGGGAGATGAATGCAGCCATAAGACAACACGTCAGTGAGATCGTGAGCTCACCTGAACTTTTTTAGTGCTGTCACAGACACCTGAAAAAACATAGGATACAGACGATTTTGTTAGATTTATGATTTTTTTTTTTTTTTTTTTTTTTTTTTGGCCACGCAGCAGGCAGGATCTTAGTTCCCCGACCAGGGATTGAACCCAGGCCCCCTACATTGGGAGCACAGAGTCTTAACCACTGGACTGCCAGGGAAGGCCCAGATTTATAAATATTTGAAATAGCAAAAAAATATATATCAGGACATTCAAATAACTCCATGGCCTGCCTAGAAGCAAGCTTTACCTTGAGACCCCAGAATAACTGAGAACGCCAACACAATGATCTTCCGGCGTCTACCCGTCAGCCATGAACGATGGGCCCTCAGAAGGTCATAAAATCAAGGGGAGGTCTGCACTCCACGGGGGCTGGGGGAGGTAAATTGACATCTTTGACTGAGAAACTAAGCAGCTAGGACCATGCATGCTCAAGACAGCAGCACAGCACAGACACACACACCATCCTCAGTGAGGCTGGCTGAGCAAATGGGCAGATTCCTTGCGCTGGGACAAAATTCCACCAGGATCTCTCACGTTTCTGCATTTCTTGCCTGTGAGGCACTGATCGCCCTCTGTCCTGAATTACCTTTTCAAGTATTCATACAGCAAAACACCTAGAAGATGAAGACGGCATCTCGCTCCAGACCAACAAGTGGGCCAAAAGTTTTAAAAAAAAAAAGTGGGATTGCCTTACCCCTTCCTTGTTCTCCGATCCAAACAGCCAACACCCTGCAGTGCACTTAAAAAAGTGTTCTCTCATTTAAGAAAACAGAAAAAGTCCTAGTTATCTTTTCAGAAATTAATTTCAAAGTCGTCCTTCTTTGACAAGGATCTGCCAGGTTCTTTTTAAGGGGCACGATGAAAATGTTCCCATTTGTCATAATATTTGCTTCGAGGAACAATGTGCCTCAGACACAGATGTTGTTGTGGAGATCCTGGTGAATTAGTTTGCTAGGGTGCCGTAACAAAATTCTGCAAACAGGGTGGATTAACAACAGACATTTATTTTCTCCCAGTCCTGGAGGCTGGAGTCTGAGATCCAGGTGTGGGCAGGGCTGGTTCCTCCCGAGGCCTCTCTGCTGGGCGTGTAGACAGCTGTCTTCTCCCTGCGTCCTCACAGGATCGTCCTTCCATGTGTATCTGTGCCCTGATCTCCTCTTCTTATAAGGACCCCCATCCTATGGGATCAGGACCCACTCTAGTGACCTCATTTTACCTTCATTCCCTGTTTAAAGACCCCATCTCCAAATACAGCCCCATTCCGAGGTTCTGGGGGTCAGGGCTTCAACATGTGAATTCTGGGGGCCATCATGCGGACAACCCATGATGCCCGTGGATTGAGACCCAGGTCACCTGTGCTGAAGATGTTCTGCACTTGGGCTCCTCCAACCAGATCGGCTTGGTCCTCCTTGGGACCAGTGACGCATGCTGTGGGGATGTCTGTGCAGAGTGACCAGGGAAGTCGTTGGTCTTAGAACAAGGCAAAGCCACCTGGACCACACAGGCCACCAATGGGGCTTGGCTAGCGCCTTGACGGAACCACGAAGCCAACGCCATCACCCACCCCCCCACGCAAAGTATTCTTCAAATTCAAGAAGGATGGACGGAGCTGGAATTGAGTATTTCCCTGCCCCCAGGTCAGGGAGGCACTGGTGAAGTAATTTCCCTTGAGAGCAGACAGAGAAAGAAACCCTCTGAGCTTGTTCCAAAATGGAATTCCTGCAGAAGGGGACGTTGCTCCAGTCTTCACCATTAGAACCTGGTGGGGTTCCTGGAGGTTCTGCATGAGAGGGCTGCCTCCTCCCGTCCTCATAAAAGACCGGGTCCCGGGGAGTTTAACTTCTCAGGCTTGTCCACAATCACCAGCAAGGCTGAACAGCATCCCACGGAGGTTCTCAAATGCACCAATTCAAGTCCAGGCACATCTTCCCCTGAAAGACGTGGTTCATCTCGACGGGGCAGAACAGCTCCATCGTTCAGTGGCTTTGCAGCCTAACTGCCTGAGTCCCCATCCCACCCCCAAGGCTGGGTAACTCTGGGCAGGTCCCTCAACCTCTCTGAGCTCTGGGGTCATATCAGTCAGCCTAGACCACCATAACCAGAGGATTAGGGGGCTTAGACATTAGAAATTCATTTTCTCACAGTTCTGGGGGCTGGAAGTCTGAGATCAGGGTGCCGACATGATTGGTTCTGGGGAGGTCTCTGTTCCTGGCTTGCAGACAGCCACCTTCTGGGGGAGAGACGGAGAGAGACAACAAGATCTCTGTGTCTCTTTCTATGAGGATGGTAATCCCATCATGGGGTCCCACTCTCATGACTTCATCGAACCCTAATCACCTCCCAAAGGATCTCCTGATACCATCCCGTCAGGGGTGAGGGCTTCCACATATGAATTTTGGATGGACACACATTCATCCCATAGCAGAAAAAGTAAACCTTCCCCTTTGGGGGCTGGCATGAGCTGTAAATGTGCCCAGAACTCAGCGCAGCATCCACAATTCAGCAAGGGGTCCAGGAACAGCAGTTGTGACGCTAAATGTGATTTGTCCTCACCCATAGAGCTCTTTGGCGGTCCCAGCAGGGCAGCGCTGGCCTCACGTCTCACTTCTTTTTAGAAGTGCTACTATCAGTATGACATGAGGATGGACCTCAGCCCCACCAGTTTGCAGCCACGCTGCACACACAAGGCCGTGAGTAAGTCGGGTCTTGAGGCTGTGCTGGTGTGTTCGGCTGACACGACACAGAAGCCATCCACGCTGCTTTTAAATCTCCGGTCCAGCCGCAGGGTTACGTAACCGTGTATGTGCCAAACCCTATAGAGTTGACCGTGCGCTGCCTGCCCTTCCAGGGTGCGTCCTGCCTCTCTCCTTCCACTCACCCTATTTATCGTCAGAACCTGCTTCTGCACCTGTTTCTAATTTCAACGTAATGACGATCTGTGAAGGGCCTGGCGGGGGGCTGTCTCTGACGGTGTAAGGAGATGTCGCGGCATCCGTCCACGCCGGCAACGTTCGGGTACGTGCTTGGAAAAAAAACCGAACGTCAGAATAAACATCGCCTCCTGTCTCCCACGGTCAGGACCCCAGGAAACCACATCTGGCTGGGCTTCGGGGTGAACGAATCCTATCAAGACAGATTTTCCGAGTCAGAATGTTTAGGGGGTGTCTCGAGGGACCCTGACCGCGGCCACGCGCCTGGAGGAGAGTTCTCTTTTCGCGACCTTCGTGTGGTTACTGCAAAGCATCAGAATTTCTGTGTGAGTGATGGTAGTTTTTCTGGGATGCAGGGTGAGGGCCACTCCAGGTGACCAAGGGAGACACACTGTCCCCTGCCCATCCCTTGCTCGCTGATGAGGAAAGAAAGCAAGGGACACATGGTGTTCCTGGGACACAGCTTCTGCATCCTTGCAGCTCGTCGTTATGGGGCCCATATTTATGGCAGGGAATGTCCAAGGCACTAGGGCTCTAAGTAACACGCGGGGTCACTCAGAGGCACCTATGGCGTCCGCTGATAACGCAGGACAACAGGCTACGCCAAGGGCCACGGGCTCACGGTGAAGGCTTCGGTTGAGGAACCCACGTGACGATTCACTGCACAGGCACGGACAGATCGCAGCTCCCGTGATGCCCTTGGTCTCGCGGCCCAAGCACCACGCCGGTTTCCTTCTAGCTCCCTCCTTCCGAAGCACCAAGGCAGACCTGAGACCCCCAGATGGACCCATGGCCAACAGGACAGCGGTGGGGACAGCTGTGCTCGTGGAGTCCAGCTCCAGGGGTACCAGCTGTGGAGTAAGGACGTGGATGCCTTACTCAGCTCACCAGGGTCATCGTCTATCACCAGGATGGGCAGGTGGGTACATACAGGCACTCGTCACCTCTGGAAAGCTACCTAGGGACGGAGAACCTACTGAAAACTGGACTCCGCCTGGCCGGCTCTGTCTCTCCCGGCTACTGTTTGGATCATTTGGAAATAAAACTGTTAAGTGCCCATCGTATGATGTCATCATTCTTTTGCTACATAAAGAGCACACGGACCCCAGGGCTTGACATTTAACCCTTAGTGACCTTAAAGTCACCTTCACATTCTAGATTCCCAAGCAAGTTGCCTTTAGTTCTTTGTGTTCCTGGGGTGTCATTCTTATAATCCACTAAGCAAAGGCTTCATAGGGACCTCATAAAAAAAATGTCCTCCGTCAGATGAGTGGATAAAGACGATGTGGTACATATATACAACAGAATACTACTCAGCCATGAAAAAGAATGAAATAATGCCATTTGTAGCAACAGGGGTGCAACTAGAGATGATCATACTAAGTAAGTCAGAGAAAGACAGATACCCTGTGATCTCACTTATATGTGGAATCTAAAATATGACACAAGTGAACACTATCTATGAAACAAACACACTCACAGACATAGAGAACAGACTTGTGGTTGCCAAGGGGGTTGGGGGATAGGCGAGGGATGGAGTGGGAGTTTGGTGTTAGTAGATGCAAACTATTATATATAGGACGGATAAAAGACAAGGTCCTCCTGTAGAGCACAGGGAACTCTATTCAATATCCCGTGATAAACCATCATGGAAAAGAACATGAAAAAAGAACGTATACATACGTATGACAATCACGCTGCCATACAGGGGAAATGAACACAATACTGTAAAATCAACTATATTTCAATAAAAATAATAATAACGTGCGTGGTAATCTATGGAGCACACAGCAACTAGCTCGCAGTTTGCCCGCACCGAGAAAACACACTTATTGATACCAACAACACACCCAATTGCAAGGGATACAAAAGGCTGGGCAAACCCAAGGGCAAGAGGCAGCTTCCATACAACCAGCTAAGAGGGCGCCATTTTGATTCCAGAAGTGTAGACCTGGAAGTCCACCAGAAAGGAAATATGGAAACCTTAGATGTGACCCAGAGGCAGGAGGAAAGAGCACAGACCAGGGCATTCTAAATGTCTCTAAAATGTCAAAGGCTTATGGACGAGGAGGAAAAATTCCCACCAAAGGACCCCAAGGTGATGGCTGAGGGGACAACGGGGCAAACAAGACAGAAAGGGAGGCTTGGGAGGTGTCCGGCAGTGGCACGTAGTCCAGCCTTACACACTAGGTAGCTGTACCCCTTCGAGACCTGGGAAAGCCTTGCTTTTCTCATCTGCGCAATGGAGCTGAGAATCACATCTACCGTTGGGGTGTTGCATGGATAAGCCATGAGATGTTCTTTGCATCACACCCAGCATACACTGAATACCCCACGACCACTTCGTTCACTCCACGAGGCCTGTTTTTATTACTTAGGAGGGCCGACAGGACAGCCAAGAAAGATGTTGCAGAAAGAGAGGAAAAGAACAGATTGCTGGACTGAACAGTTAGCACGAGGCCCCAGGGAATAAGTCATGAGAAAGCCAAGATGCTGAGTAAAAACTACCCAGGAGAAATGTGTCAGGAAGGGGAGAGGAAGGCCAAAGCGTGTGCAGTGGTATTTTCATAGTGCTTTTAAAATTAGATTGCTAACTGGCCAAATTAGACCTTGGCTGGGTGACAGCGTGGGCAGCATAACTGCCCTGTGTCAGCCACGATTCCAGGTCAAGAGACCCCGCCAGACAGTGTGGAACTTCACACGTGAGCAGAGACAAAATGGCTACACTGTGAATATGAAACACAACCTGTGTCAGCTCTCCAGCCGTATGACCACCAGCCGGTAACAGCCCACCCTGCTGCAGCCCCCAAAGACGGGATTCCCAATTTCATACATTGGCAAAGTATACCTGGATTTTCTTCCTCTGAATTCTAGCAAGACTATTCAATACTGAGTTCCCTTTCAGATCACCAGAATCACAGAGGCACATGAAGCATTTCAATTTCCATTTGATGTGGCCACAAAGGCAATCGGTCAAAGATGCAAGAAGACACTTTTCTATACGGCTGGCTTTGTTATTACCATGGGTTGTGGACAGTGCTTAATTCTTCCAGAGACCATGCAGGACGCAACACAGATGGAGTACTGCCAACCCAGGAGGCTCACCTGAGCTTTGACGTCCAGGGTTTTTTTTGAGGGGCAGTCATGTAGGCATGGCTGAGCACCTGCATGGCAGACATTCCTCCACATTCCCTCCAAGGCCAAGCTGACACTACATGCCCCAAAACATTCCATTGTATGTATGTATGTATGTATGTATGCGTGTGTGTGTGTGTGTGTGTGTGTGTGTGTGTGTGAGAGACAGAGAGAGAGAGAGAGACATCTTCTTTACCCATTCGCCTGTCGTACCATTCTACTTCCTGTTTCTATGAGTATGACCTTTGGAGACTCCACATATAAGTGATATCATATATTTGTCTTTCTCTGGCTTACTTCACTTAGTGTGATCATCTCCAGGTCCATCCATATTGCTGCAAATGGCATTATTTCATTCTTTTTTATGGCTGAGTAATATTCCATTGTATATATGCACCACATCTTCTTTATCCACTCATCTGTCGATGGACACTTAGGTTGCTTCCATATCTTGGCTATTGTGAATAGTGCTGCTACGGACACTGGGGTCCATGTATCCTTTCAAATTAGTGTTTTTGTTTTCGTCAGGTATATATTCAAAAATGGAATTGCTGGATCGTACGGTAGTTTTATTTGTAAATTTTTGAGGAACCTCCATCCTATTCTCCATAGTGGCTGCACCAATTTACATTCCCTCCAACAGTGTAGGAGGGTTCCCTTTTCTCCACGTCCTTGTCAACATCTATTATTAATATTTAATTTTACAGTCATATTTGTTTGTGCTCATCCCCAAACCTTCCTGAATTATCTGTTATTATTATGCTTCTGTTTTTATTTACTTAGGTGGCATCGTAAAGGAGTCAGTTGTAGCTTTCTTGCAGTAGCTCTGAGTCACACGAAACACAGCGTTTGTAACATATGCTGAGTTCTTTTTCGCACCAAACCTCCTATGCTAGCTTTGCTGTCACCGTTCTCTGCCTTAGATGCTCATTCTGCCACTCAGTAGGCACCAGGCTTAGTCACTCTCTCCCTTCCCTGCAGACCCCTGTGCATTTTCTTTATCAAAAGCATTTTGCTACGGCTAATGTACCCTTATTATATCAGACAGCTGCGGAAACATTTATCCAGCAACAAGGTTAATTGCCTCTGAGTAATAAACAAAAAGAGGTTTTGCTACCAGAGGAACAGAACAAGGGGGGAATCGTGCCCATTTTGTCACAAGTGTCTAAGGGTGCAGATCAGCATTTCTGTTGTTGGTGGAGGATTAATTTATACGGCTCCATATACGCACAGCCTCAGGGTGGATCCCCTACCAACTACAGTCAACAGACTCTTCTTCCTGGAGGAACACACGATTCAAGAGCAGACAGGTGGTGCTCAAACCGTACAATGTACTGGGGCACCTGGAGGGCTTGTGGAAGTGCGGGTCGGGGCATCACCTCTAGAGTCTGTCACTCCACAAGTGTGTGTTGGTGGGGGGAGCCTGGGAAGGAGCATTTGGAAGAAGGTCCCAGACGATGTTGATACTGCTGGTCTGGGAATCACACAGTGAGAGTCACCAGATGAGACCACACCCCATGACACGCAGCTATCTGTCTATCTATCTAATCTATCATCTATCTCTCTATATACCTATCTATCTACCAAATCTATCATCTACCTATATCTAATCACTAAGTATGAGAGAAATGCAAATCAAAGCTACAATGAGGTATCACCTCACACCTGTCAGAATGGCCATCATCAAAATATCTACGAACAATAAATGCTGGAGAGGGTGTGGAGAGAAGGGAACCCTCCTGCACTGCTGGTGGGAATGTAAATTGATACAGCCACTATGGAGAACAGTATGGAGGTTCCTTAAAAAACTAAAAATAGAGCTACCATATAACCCAGCTATCCTGCTTCTGGGCATATACCTTGAGAAAACCATAATTTAGAAAGACACATGCACCCCAATGTTCACTGCAGCACTATTTACAATAGCCAAGACATGGAAACAACCTAAATGTCCATCAACAGATGAATGGATAAAGAAGATGTGACCATATATACAATGGAATATTACTCAGTCGTGAAAAAGAATGAAATAATGCCATTTGCAGCAACATGGAGGGACCTAGAGATGATCATACCGAGTGAAGCAAGTCAGACAGAGAAAGACAGATACCGTATGATATCGCTTGTATATGGAGTCTAAAAAAAAGAATGGTACAAATGAACCTATTTACAAAACAGAAACTGAGTCACAGATGTAGAAAACAAACTTATGGTTACCAAAGGGGAAACGGGGGTGGGGTATAAACTGGGTGATTGGAATTGACATATACACACTACTATTTATAAAAGACAACTAATAAGAACGTACTGTATGTCTTCTTTGGAGAAATGTCTATTTAGGTCTTCTGCCCATTTTTGGATTGGGTTGTTTGTGTTTTTGTTATTGAGCTGCATGAGCTGCTTGTAAATTTTGGAAATTAATCCTTTGTCAGTTGCTTCATTTGCAAATATTTTCTCCCATTCTGAGGGCTGTCTTTTGGTCTTGTTTATAGTTTCCTTTGCTGTGCAAAAGCTTTGCAGTTTCATTAGGTCCCATTTGTTTACTTTTGTTTTTATTTCCATTTCTCTAGGAGGTGGGTCAAAAAGGATCTTGTGGTGATTTATGTCATAGAGTGTTCTGCCTATGTTTTCCTCTAAGACTTTGATAGTGTCTGGCCTTACATTTGCCAACAAACACATGAAAGAACGCTCAACATCATTAATCATTAGAGAAATGCAAATCAAAACTACAATGAGGTATCACCTCACACCAGTCAGAATGGCCATCATCAAAAAATCTAGAAACAATAAATGCTGGAGAGGGTGTGGAGAAAAGGGAACACTCTTGCACTGCTGGTGGGAACGTGAATTGGTACAGCCACTATGGAGAACAGTATGGAGGTTCCTCAAAAAACTACAAATAGAACTACCATATGACCCAGCAATCCCACTACTGGGCATATACCCTGAGAAAACCATAATTCAAAAAGAGTCATGTACCACAATGTTCACTGCAGCTCTATTTCCAATAGCCAGGAGATGGAAGCAACCTAAGTGTCCATCAACAGATGAATGGATAAAGAAGATGTGGCACATATATACAATGGAATATTACTCAGCCACAAAAAGAAACGAAATTGAGCTATTTGTAATGAGGTGGATGGACCTAGAGTCTGTCATACAGAGTGAAGTAAGTCAGAAAGAGAAAGACAAATACCGTATGCTAACACATATATATGGAATCTAAGAAAAAATGTCATGAAGAACCTAGGGGCAAGACAGGAATAAAGACACAGACCTACTAGAGAATGGACTTGAGGACACGGGGAGGGGGAAGGGTAAGTTGTGACAAAGTGAGAGAGTGGCATGGACATATATACACTACCAAACGTAAAATAGGTAGCTAGTGGGAAGCAGCCGCATAGCACAGGGAGATCAGCTCGGTGCTTTGTGACCACCTGGAGGGGTGGGATAGGGAGGGTGGGAGGGAGGGAGACGCAAGAGGGAGGAGATATGGGAACATATGTATATGTATAACTGATTCACTTTGTTGTAAAGCAGAAACTAACACACGATTGTAAAGCAATTATACTCCAATAAAGATGTAAAAGAAAAAAAAAGGTCAATTTCATCAACGCTCTCAAAGGTCAGAGGAGCAAAATGGGACTGACGAGCAGTCATGAAAATCAGATGAACATTCATGCTCCCAAACCACCCAAATGCAGCATTCATCAATGTCCCCTCCCCCCACCAACCCAGGATGTTTTATTGTTCGACCCTGATAGTGGGTTGAATTCTGTCCCCCCAAAAGGTATGACCAACTTATAACCCCTGGTGCCTGTGAATGTAAAGATATTGAGAAATAGATTCTTGGAAGGTAATTAGAATGTCAGGATGACATCATCTTGGATTTAGCATAGGGTCTAAGTCCAGTAACCGGTGTCCTTGTAAGAGAAAAAAGAGACCCAGACACGGAGAAGAAGCCCCGTGAAGACAGAGGCAGAGACGGGAGGGACGCGGCCACAAGCCCAGGGACGCCTGGAGCCCCCAGAAGCTGGAAGAGGCGGGAAGGACCCTCCCCTGGAGGGAAGGACCCTCCCCTGACCACACTTGACCTTAGACTTCTGGTCTCCAGAACTGAGGGAGGATGAAGTTCGCTTGTTTTAAGCCCCTCAGTTTGGGGTCACTTGTGATGACAGCCCTAAGAAAGTAACACAGCCTTAACTGAAAACATGAACCTCCATTCACGTTGGGTCTCACTAATCTTCTGCGATATAGGTCCACAAACACTCTCTGGACCTTTCCTTCCTCAGCCACGTCCACCATTTCAGTAAGTATCACCTAGAAGCTTCTTAGAACAAAGCCTTAGCATCCCGACAGACCCTTTCATTTCTCTCATGCTCCACATTCAATTGGGAAATTCAAAATATATCCCGCTTCCATTAACTTCTCATCAACAGCCCCGCCTTTGTATGAACAGTGTCTTTTAATTTTCTGCATTTCTGATACATTGACATCCAGCATCTGGGGTCTTGCTGACCATGGAGGGACCGCCCCTCCTAGGATTAGATAATTCCTCCAGAGAGTAAATAACTAGCCCCTAAGCATGCTTCTCAAATGCAAACCAACCCATGAAAAGTCCACACCCCACCCCCTTCTCTAAGGGGGTCTCACAATCTGGGCCACCGTCCACCTGCCCTCATCCCCCCCAGGGCAGGTGCCAGACAGCGAGGACAGTCCCTGCACCCAGGACCTGCTGGAATTATTCACACCAGCCCATCCTAACCCTGCTCAGCCTGCCTCACCTCTTCCTTCCTGCGAAAATCACAACAACGGCTCTTGTCTAAGTGTTCCCCTCTCCCTAAACCAACCCTGATGCTTCCCTCATGTAACCCTGCATGGCGTGGTGTGCTCCCTCGCTTTAGGGACTGTAAGAAACCCACTCTTTTCAATGTCAGTTGCTCCTAGTCTGTTGGCCTCACCATACCTGAATAACAAATCCTCTATTTCAGGACAACCTTCCCCCAGCCGCCATCTCTCCTGTGATGGCCATGGGCTCTGGTAGAAATGGGGCAGAGGATGTGAGAGCCCCAGATTCCATAACCCATAGACGATGGTCCTCTGTGGTTTCCCAGCCCTGGGAGTTTGTCTTCGCAGTGTCTAGCCATCACTTGTATTGTCACAGAACTGGTATTTTTTTTTTAAGTTGCAAACTTCTGTTCAATAAGCTACACTGTGAAATTCACACCCATAAGTAATAACTGGGTTTCCTTAGTGCTCCCCAATTTACCACGTTTTTGAAAAAGATTTAATAAACTCCTTGAAATATAGAAGGAAACAGAACACATCCTTGCAGTATGCAGGACGACTTTTCAGGTAAACATAGTTTAAAGTCCCGATATAAGCACTTCTTTGTATTTTAACCTAGCTTAAAGATGGAGGAATTGAAAAATGGAATTTTTTTATAAATTAAAAAAATATTGATACTGATCACTACTGCAGACCAACACACCTGAAATCTCAGCTTCTCCAAACCCGTAAAAACGTTCCTCAAAATAGTGGGGGGGGACGGATTCCTCTCACTGGTAAGAGAATATTCACCCTACTTGTGTCCACAACTAAATACAACTTCATAAAGCCTTCGAAACCTAATTCTGACAAAACCTTTCCTCCTTTCTCCAAAATTCAGAAATCTACCTGGATCAATTTTACAAGCCATCGTGAGATCAGGTCTCGTTCCTTTTTGGGTTTTTTTGGAACCCACACATCAGTATTTTTATTAAAGCAAGCTGAGTGATCGTGATGAGCAGACAAGACTGAAAATCACTGGCCCCCAAAACTGATTGTAGAACAGAACATATATTATTTCCAAATTATAATACTCTAGAGTAATTAAAATACAATACGTAGAGTTTTCTATTAATTCATATTGTCACAGAAGTGTTATTATGTGGAAGTCTGCCACACATAAAGGCAAGTGTTTCCAATCACATCTACTGACGTCATAACTCTTCTGTGTTTGGTATTAACAGGGTTACTTAAATTGAACTGCATTAGATTAATATGCTATCGCGCAATTAGGGTCCCATTTACGTCCATGGCCACCAGAATCGACATCCCCTTAACGTGAAGACCTCATGGCTCCTTCTATGTAAACCCACCAAAGCAAAGCATAGCTGCGCGCTTAAATGAAACCTTCATTAGACACGCACATACTCACACACAAGCAGTATCGTTCAGTTCCAAGAGACGATGGAGGATTTTATTTCTAGGTAATTTGATATAATTATCTTCAATTCACCGAGTGCATAAGAAGCAGTGTAATAAATGGGTTAGTGACACAAAATCTACTTTAAAAAATATTTTTTTTAGAAACAATTCTTTCTTTTAAAAATTTTTTTCAGGTGGTATTCTTTTTCTTTTCTTTCTTTTTTTTTTTTTTTTGCGGTACACGGGCCTCTCACTGTTGTGGCCTCTCCCATTGCAGAGCACAGGCTCCGGACGCGCAGGCTCAGCGGCCATGGCTCACGGGCCCAGCCGCTCCGCGGCATGTGGGATCTTCCCGGACCGGGGCACGAACCCATGTCCCCTGCATCGGCAGGCGGACTCTCAACCGCTGCGCCACCAAGGAAGCCCAAGGGGGTATTCTTTTTGAGATGAGTTTTATTTTATTTATTTATTTTGGCCAGGCTGCATGGCATGTGGGATCTTAGTTGCCCAACCAGGGATCAACATGCACCCCTGCAATGGACCGCCAGAGAAGTCCTATTTTTATTTTTCTTTTTAATTATTATATATATATATTCTTTTAATTAGGGTAGAGTTGTTTTACAATGTTGTACTAGTTTCTGCTGTACGGCGAAGTGGAGTAGAGTTCCCTGTGCTATACAGCAGGTTCTTATTAGATATCTATTTTACACATATTAGAGCATATATACGTCAATCCCAATCTCCAATTCCTACAACCCTCCCCCCACTTTTAATCTCTTTTAAATGTTTTTTGCAAACCTAAGAGGACAGCCGAGTGTCCCAGGCAGCTCACTGGTTTCTTGGCAAGGGAGATGCACTGTTTTAAGAGAATTTAAAATAAACTCTGAGACACCCAAGCATTGGCGTCTGAAGTATGTGTGCCTCACAGGTAGGTCTTCAACTGGAGCTGACGACATCGAATGAGCTAGAAATAAAAACGTAAATGTCTGGGCTTCCCTGGTGGCGCAGTGGTTAAGAATCCGCCTGCCAGTGCAGGGGGCACGGGTTCGAGCCCTGGTCCGGGAAGATCCCACACGCTGCGGAGCAACTAAGCCCGTGTGCCACAACTACTGAGCCTGTGTTCTAGAGCCTGAAAGCCACAACTACTGAACCTGCGAGCCACAACTACTGAGCCTGCGCTCCAGAGCCCGCAAGACACAACTACTGAGCCTGTGCACCATAACTACTGAGCCTGTGCTCTAGAGCCCGCGAGCTACAACTACTGAGCCCGTGTGCCACAACTACTGAAGCCTGCAAGCCACAACTACTGAGCCTGTGTGCCACAACTACTGAAGTCCGTGCGCCAGAACTACTGAGCCTGCGTGCTGCAACTACTGAAGCCCGCATGCCTAGAGCCCATGCTCCGCAACAAGAGAAGCCACCGCAATGAGAAGCCCGTGCACCTCAATGAAGAGCAGCCCCTGCTCGCTGCAACTAGAGAAAGCCCGCGCACAGCAATGAAGACCCAACGCAGCCAAAACTAATATTTTTTTTAAAAAAAAAACCTAATCACTTAAAAAAATTTTAAAAAAAACAACGTAAGTATCACTCGGAAGTTGCATCGTTACTTCTATGCATGAATGTGCAATGAAGGTTTGGAGCACGGCTGTCCTTTTACTGATGAACCTTTCACAAGTACGTGATGTTTCCTTGCTCAGGGAAGCTTTCTCCTCAGCAGGGAGGTGATGGTCAGCGAAGATTTTCTAGGCGTGAAGCTCCAGCTTCCAGGACTGACCAATAGGGATCTGTGCAATGATGCTGGGGATCGACGGTGGTTTGCCTTGTCCTTGGTGGACCCAAGTGGCAAGTGGATGATGATAGCCACGGCTTCCATAGAGGAGATGAGGTGTCTCTTCAGCTGAGCCAGGAGGAACCTGCGGCCGTTCTAAAGTAACCATCACTACCCCTCTACGGGCATGCGGACGGCATGGTCGTGTAGATCACGACAGATCCCCAGATGGTCTGCACTTCGCTATAGCACCCGCAGCTCCGTCTAAAACGGTGTACTTATTGGAACCCAATCCAATCAGGGTTCAGCCCCACAGCTTCCAGGAGACCTACTGCTCTCCATCCCTGCCTGAGCTCAGGACCCCAGGGAAGATGGTGCACCCCCAAAACGGCCTCCCGTATCATTTCCACAATGGGATGCGATTTTGCACTGCAGTTCCTCACAGGATACTGTACAGTCTGGATGGGCAAGCTACCTGCAGGTTCCAGGGGATGACCGAGCACAGAGTATGACCAACACATACAACACTCCACTCTAGGGAGACACCACACCTTCCTTATCCATTCATCCAGTGATGGCCACCTGAGGCTGGTTTAGAAGCTTGTATCTGCGGGCATGGAGGTCTGGAGGGCGTTGTATCTGCGGGCTCAGAGTATGACCAACACATAGAATGTTCCACTGTAGGTAGACACCACATCTTCCTTATCTGTTTGTCCATTGATGGAGGAATGCCCTTTGACCAACATCTCCCCAATTTCCCCAACCCCCAGCCCCTGGTAAACACCACTGTACTCTGTTTCTACAAGTTCAAGATTTTTCAGACATAAGTGAGATCATATAACTATACTTCTCAAACGATCCCCAAAAATTGAAGCTATGTTTGAAGTTTCTTCAGATATAAGCGAGATGCTACACTATTTGTGAGACTATACAGTATTTGTCTTTCCCTGTCTGATACATTTCCTGGTACAACACCCTCAAGGTTCAACCACGTTGCTGCGAATGGCAAGATTTCCTTCTTTCTAATGGCTGGATAAGGGTCTACTGTAGGTAGAGACCACATTTCTTTGTTGTTGCTGTTGCTTTGGTTTTCTTTATTTTTTATTACTTTTTACTGGAGTATACTTGCTTTACACTGTTGCATCAGTTTCTGCTGTACAGCAGAATGAATCAGCTCTATGTATACATCTAGCCCCTCTTTTTTGGATTTCCTTCCCACGTAGGTCACCGCAGAGCACTGAGTAGAGTTCCCTGTGCTCTACAGTAGGTTCTCATTAGTTATCTATTTTACACGTGGTAGTGTGTACCTGTCCATCCCAATCTCCCAATTCATCGCAGCCCCCTTTCCCCCCTTGCTGTCCATACATTTGTTCTCTGCTCCCGTGAGAGATCACGTTTCTTTGTCCAACCATCCGTGGATGGACACTTGGGGTCATTTCGAAGCTCATGCCTGTGGGCCCGGAGGTCTGAGATTCCTCCAGCCCTTGTCACCTGCCAAGTGATGGTGGCATGGGTGGAGATGGCCGTCTGCGGCCACAGATCCAGACCACTCATGCTGAGGAGAGCATCCTCACCCTGTAAATACAAGCCCCGTGTCCCCGTGGGGTCACAGCTCTGATCTGGGTCTTCTCTCACGTGCTATGGTACAGCATCCCTGACATACTGGGCTGCACACCCTCTGATCCTCCGCTGGCTGCCCGAGGACGGATTCTATTTCGAGCTCCTGGGCAGGCGGGTGACCAAGCGGCAGTGCCCATCTGGCTGGCCCCTATTTGCCTTTGGAGACGGCCTGGCCTTTCTCCCAAATCCCCAAACATAAAAATAGTCCCCAGATCAACTCACCAGGTGACAAGCACATGAGCCATGTGTTCCTCCTAAAGACTTGTGGTCACCTGGGCTGCCCCAGACACAGCCCTGGCCCCTGGCAGAGACTCACGCCCATTCACTCCGTTCACGTAACTGCCACGGTCAAGGCGCCGAGTGGGCACCACTGAAGGAAGACCCCACCCACTGCTCCAGGCCCTCCCTGCAGCCTCCCATGGAGCCACAGGGCTCTGCTCTGACTTGTCCCCTGGAAGGCGGACATGGCTTCTCCCACCGTCCCTTCATGCCAACATTCTGTGATTCTCAGTTAAACACACACCGGGGATAGAAAAGCATAATAAGGCTCTTGGAGAAGGTGGGTGCTAACACGCCCACCGGTGGGGACCAACGGGGAAGCCAACCGTTCAGGTTCCAAAGGGAGGAACCTCGAGCCAAGCCTGGCAACTTAGTGGACGGCACAGACAAGCCAGAGCACGTTCCCAGCTGCATCGTGGAGAACCAAGAGAGACGGCCCTGAGACCCTCTGCTGGCCCTTCCTCCCAGTGAACTGGTGTCTTTTGGAAGGCTCCTCTTTCTGAGATGTCAGTGGGACCCTGTCACCTAGCAACCGCCTTCTCCCCATTGAGAATCTGTGTATCTCTGTCTGCATCCGTATGTACATCTACATCTATCTATTCTATCCACGTATATCTACTTACATCTACATCTATATGTACGTTTGTATTATACCTGTATGTGCATCTATATTTACATCTATACCTGCATCTATTATACCTGTATGTATATCTATAATCTATTTACATCTACAAGTACATCTGCATCTACACACACACACGCACGCACGCGCACACACACACCCCGTTGGTCCCGTTTCTCTGGCGAACCCTCACCAATACACCCAGGACCTGTGTTCCCTTCTCTCCCAGGACATAAATCAGGTTGAGGCGAACACCCAGGACACACTCTCGGCCGGGAAAGCCCTCTGCCCTTGTGCCAACCCAGAGAACTCCCCACCCACCCTCTAAACTCTGCCTCAAACACATGTGATTCATGATGGTGTGTTCAGGCCCCCAGGCAACACCCGACATCCCGGCCACAGTATCTGTGCACGCGTCCGCTCAAGCCACCTGCCATGGCTTTACGACCCTGGGAATGGAAATCTCCCCAACCCACTGGCCAATCCTGTAGGCTCAGCATTTGTAAGGACGTCACGGAAGCACAGCAGGGGTCATCGGAGACGGTTCCTCTCCACTCGCACAGCCCAATCGGGCAGCACTTTCCGTGCCAGTCGCTGCATTTTCCTCCCACCTGGTTATCCTCCCTCTGGCTTCCCCTCCTGCCAGTGGTCATGAAGCTGCTGTCCAGCTTCATCTCCCAAAATAGCTCCTGTCCCACCCACGGCCTTTGGGAAACGTCCTCCAGCTTCATGCAACAATGACTTGACTCCCAAGAACCCCACCCCTGCCGCCCATGGCTCATTCCCAAAGGTAGGGATACACCACGCTGAGAATGTCCCCCCGCATTAAACAACACTCTCCCTTCCAGCCACCCCACTGTATGTTCCAGCACCGTGAGGCCCGTGTGCATGTGTCATGTACAAAACAGCGGCATCTGTCCCCAAGTGGACCACAAGCTGATCCCCACCGCCGATGGGCACTCAGTGTTCCGCCCACCCAAGGGACGTCCCCTCCACTTCAGCTGCGCCCGGTAGGCGGCGTCCCCTGACTCACGCCGTCTGCAGTGCATCAGAATCCCCACGGCTGCCAATCCAAACCCAGGGTCCCGCATGGAACCCAAACGGAACCAAGCAGAACCCTACCCTGGGATTCTCCAAGAGCAAAGAAGAAAGACAGTTGGTCAGCACTGGAGGTAAAGCCAGGAAAGGGAAGCTGTCCTGGGGGAATACGTCTTCTCTTTAGTGACCGGAGACCTCAGAGGGAGGGAATGTGCCTCGCGCGGGGGCCCGGGCTCCCCTCCCGGCTGCTGAGAGGGACGGGAGGACGAGTGTGGCTGCAGACGGGACGTGCGGGCAACGGCTTCAGAGGGATCACACTGTGGTCAGTCCCTTGCAGGCGGACTTTGGACATGGGCGTTGATTCACCCCGGATGTGAGTCTGCGTTGATGCCGTCGAAAAATGAAACAGAGGCTCAACCGTGTGACGGGTGTGAAATGGACGCCCCCCCTCCACCGAAGGTAAGAAAGAGGTACATGCAGATACTAAGCGAAATGAAAATCAGAAGGCATAATGGAAAAAATGCCATCGCCGTCTGGCTTTGCAAAGACAGGACGAGAGGGGAAGGTATGTTTACACACAGCAGGTACCGGGAGAGGCCAGCAGACGTGCATCTGAGTTCCCGGCCAGCTGCTGCGGCAGAAATCTGTTCACCTGGGAGATGGCAGGGAAGAGCCTCAGAAAATGAAAAGTAGAGCCTACACCATCATCAAAAAGTCTACAAATAACAAACGCTGGAGAGCGTGTGGAGAAAAGGGAACCTCCTGCACTGCTGGCGGGAATGTGAATTGATTCAGCCACTGTGGAGAACAGGATGGAGGGTCCTCAGAAAAGTAAAAATACAACTACCGTATGACCCAGCAATCCCACTCCTGGGCATTTATCCGGAGAAAACTCTAATTAGAAAAGACCCATGCACCACAGTGTTCACTGCAGCACGATTCACAGTAGCCAAGACATGGAAACAACCTAAGTGTCCATCGACAGATGAATGGATGAAGAAGATGTGGTACATGTATACAATGGAATACTACGCAGCCATAAAAAAGAACAAAGTAATGTCACTTGCAGCAACATGGATGGACCTGGAGATGATCACACTAAGTGAAGTCAGTCAGACAGAGAAAGACAAATACCATACGATATCGCTTATATGCAGAATCTAAAATATGACACAAAGGAACTTATCTACAAAACAGAAACAGACTCACAGACACGGAGAACAGACTTGTGGTTGCCTAGGGGGAGGGGGTGGGGGAGGGATGGAGTGGGAGTTTGGGGTTAGTAGATGCAAACTAGTATATATAGGATGGATACACAACAAGGTCCTACTGTGGAGCCCAGGGAACTATATTCAATATCCTGTGATAAACCATAACGGGAACGAATATGAAAAAGAATGTATGTAGACGTATAACTGAGTCACTTTGCTGTACAGGAGAAATTAACACAACATTGTAAATCAACTATGCCTCAATAAAAGTTTAAAAATACATATTTACATTAAAAACAAGAAGGAGAACCTATGATCCAGCAACCTCATGTCTGGGAATTTACCCAAAGAATTGAAAAAGCATTTAAAATAGATAACTGCACCCCCACGTTCACAATAGCCAAGATGTGGAAACAGCCCAAATGTCCACTGACAGACGCACGGATACAGGAAATGTGGTGGATGTATAATAATGGAAGATCATACAGACTTTACAGAAGGAGATTCCGTCATACGCAGCAGCATGGATGAACCTGGAGGGTATTACGTTCAGTGAAACAAGCCAGTTACTCAAGGACAAATACTGCAGGATTCCACTTACACGTTGCAGCTAAAATAGTCAAATTCATAGACTCAGAGAGCAGAATGGGGGTCGCCAGAGGCAAGGGCAGGGGAACGAGGAAGATGAAGGTCAGTGGGTGTAGTTTCTGTTTTGCTGGATGAATAAACTCCAGACATCTACGGTATGTACCGTGCCCGTAATTCACAATACGGCATCATACACTGAACACTTTCTCAAAGGGGCAGATCTCCTGTTAGGGGTTCTCATCACAATAAAATTTTCGAAAAAGAACATCAAACAAGTTTTCAGGTTCAAATCCATAATGGAATTCAAAGTGAGAGCTATCCACGGGCTTCCCTGGTGGCGCAGTGGTTAAGAATCTGCCTGCCAACGCAAGGGACACGGGTTCGAGCCCTGGTCCGGGAAGATCCCACATGCCGCGGAGCAACTAAGCCCGTGTGCCACAACTACTGAGCCTGCGCTCTAGAGCCCGCAAGCCACAACTACTGAGCCCACGCGCCTAGAGCCCGTGCTCCGCAACAAGAGAAGCCACCGCAATGAGAAGTCCGCGCACCGCAACGAAGAGTAGCTCCCGCTCGCCGCAACTAGAGAAGCCCGCGTGCAGCAACGAAGACCCAACGCAGCCAAAAATAAACAAATAAGTTTTTTAAAAGTGAGAGGGACCCTAAATCTAACCTTAACCCTAACGCTAACCTTAACCCTAACTGCCCACATCTGCTTTGATGAGTCGATAGAAATACCTGTACTTTGTGTATTAAGGGCTTGAATATAAATTACTGCTTATAAAAAATATAACAAGAAATGCATTAATTGCCGTGCCCCCGGCATTTACCAAGTAACCTCAGAGAGGTCACAGGTCAGCCAACGATCGGTGTTCTGCTCTGACCCAGAGAACTTCCGCCTGAAGCAGCAGCGCAGGCCACCATACCTGGTGACAGAAGCCGGAGAACCACCATCCAACGGACAGCAGTGTCCTGGACGAGGGCCATGGCGTGTGTGTCTGGTCTTTGGATGAAGCTGAGGGACCAGTGCTGACTCCCAGCCCCACTAAGGAGGCAGCTAAGGCTGCAGGACAAGGTTCCCTGGCTTCCGAGGCTGGAGGTCCTGTCCGTGTGGGTGAGGCGAGGCCAGTAGCCTGTGCTGCTTTGCATAAGGGCAGGGCTCAGACGGGGAGCCGAGTGTGCCCCAGGTGCCACCCTGTCCTGCTACCATCCCTGGATGGCTGTCCACCCTGTCCTGCTACCATCCCTGGATGTCTGTCCACCCTGTCCTGCTACCATCCTGGATGGCTGTCCACTCTGTCCTGCTACCATCCTGGATGGCTGTCCACTCTGTCCTGCTACCATCCCTGGATGGCTGTCCACTCTGTCCTGCTACCATCCCTGGATGGCTGTCCACCCTGTCCTGCTACCATCCCTGGATGGCTGTCCACCCTGTCCTGCTACCATCCTGGATGGCTGTCCACCCTGTCCTGCTACCATCCTGGATGGCTGTCCACTCTGTCCTGCTACCATCCCTGGATGGCTGTCCACTCTGTCCTGCTACCATCCTGGATGGCTGTCCACTCTGTCCTGCTACCATCCCTGGATGGCTGTCCACCCTGTCCTGCTACCATCCCTGGATGGCTGTCCACTCTGTCCTGCTACCATCCTGGATGGCTGTCCACTCTGTCCTGCTACCATCCCTGGATGGCTGTCCACTCTGTCCTGCTACCATCCCTGGCTGGCTGTCCACCCTGTCCTGCTACCATCCCTGGATGGCTGTCCACTCTGTCCTGCTACCATCCCTGGATGGCTGTCCACCCTGTCCTGCTACCATCACTGGCTGGCTGTCCACTCTGGCCTTGAGCCATCCCTGGATGGCTGTGCACTCTGACCTGTAACTTGTACCTGGCTCACAGCAGCAGGGACCATGCCACAGCTGGCCGCCATCTGGGGACTCCCCAACCTTGGAGAGCAAAGTGCCCACAGAGTTCATGGGCAGCTGTGACCTCTCACAGGTCCTGCGCCCTGTCCTCCCACCTCGGGCAGCTGAAGGACTGAAGAGTTAATATGAAAGTTTTAAAAATCACAGAAAAATGTGGCCACATCTGAGGTCTACAGAGCAAGAAGCAAAGGGAATCAGCCCAGCTCCTTCAGGGTCAAAGAGCAGGCGTTCAAAGAACTACCGAATCGCGGGACTCCTGAGGAAAGACACGCAAACACCAGAGGAGGAAATAATATGCAATACGTAGATATGTAATAACCTGCAGGATGCGAATAATAATAGTACGTAAGACAGGTGAGAAGCACGAGTTCAAAGGAAGATTTACCCAAAGCAAAGGAGCGTGAGTGTCAGGCAGCATCCGTCCGCCTCCTAGAGACAGTGCGAGATTACAGGGGAACATCCTGAGACTTGTGTGGGGCTGGCAGCCCCAGTGGAAGACGCTGTAACATCAAGGTCTGGAGACCCTGGCACAAGAGTAGACAGAGGAAAGATCGGAATGGACACTGCAGAGAACCACCTCAGTGATGTGCAAAAATACGGGATGCAGGAGAAAACGATGATGAGAGAAAATGAACACAGCGGGGAAAACGAAACACATAGCAGACAGTTGAGACCTGGCATGAAGATAAGGGGTATCTCCTTATGTACAGAACAGAAACAGACCCACAGACACAGAACACAAACTTATGGTTAACAAAGGGGGGGTAATTAATTAGGAGTTTGGGATTAACATACACACACTACTGTATATAAAACAGATAACCAACCAGGACCTACAGTATAGCCCAGGGAATGATATTATCTTGTAATAACCTATAATGGAAAAGAATCTGAAAAAGAATATAGGTGTATGTGTAACTGAGTCACTTTGCTGCACACCTGAAATTAACACAGCACTATAAATTAACTATGCTTCCATTTAAAACTGGTCTGAAAAAAAAGACAACGGGTACCTCTGAAGAAATGAGCTGTGGAAAAGAAAAATGGAAAAATGTGGGAAGGTTCAGGATCAAGAAAAAAGCCCTGTGATGCAGACTCAAACCTGCAATAAAAAGAGTTATTATAGGACATACCCATGATTTTTAAATGTCCGTAAGTCCACGAACCACATCCTGGTAAAACTGTTGTGCTTTAAAGATGGAGAGAAAATCCTAAAAGCTTCCAGGGAGGAAAAGCATGACGTCTGACAAAGGGAAAATCAAATGACGTCAAGACGCCTCTTCCCCCACTGTTAGGTTTCAGTAAACACGGAAGAAACATCTGCAGGACCTTGAATTACAAGGGGTTCAACAAATACTTGTAGACCCAAGAGGCTAACCAGGGAGGAAAGCAAGAGACTGTCTCATACCTTAGGAATCAAGAAATAGAAACAGGTCATTGTTCGTCTCCCACAAAACGTGCTGAGACACACACTCCCTCTCATCGGCACCCCCAGGCCAACCAAGAACTCACCCTCGTTAGGGGATGAGGAAGCACAAACGACTATGTATAAAGTAAATAAGCTACAAGGATATACTGTACAGCATGGGGAATAGAGCCAATATTTTATAGTAACTATAAGCGGAGTATAACCTTGAAAAAGTGTGAATCACTATGTTGTATACCTGAAAGTTATGTAATACTGTAAATCAGCTCTACCTCAATAAAAAAGAAAAGGAAGGGAACTCAGCCTTGGGCAAAGAACGGCAGTGAACCTCAAATGAGAGATTCAGAACTGGGGTTACTGGAACCACGTCTACATAACTGGGGTGAAGTTAACATCGTAAAAACAAAACAACTCTCGAGAAAAGAACATCATTTCTAAAATTTATTTTTTAGAAGTATTAGAGAGTAATATGAAAAGATTTTTCTCTCCAAACACCCATCATCAAACTACTATATATAAAATAGATAAGTAATAAGGACCTACCGTATAGCACAGGGAACTCTACTCAGTACTCTATAATGACCTATACGGGAAAAGAATCAAAAAAGAGTGGATACATGTCTATGTATAACTGATTCACTTTGCTGTACACCTGAAACTAACACAACATTGTAAATCAACTAGATGCCAATAAAAAATTTTTTAAAAATAAAAATAAGAAACACCCTTCATCAGCAAGAGATGGAGTTTGGTGGAGTTGTACGGTTATAGAACATCCTTTATCTCCAAAGGGCGAAGCCCATGGTCAGGGTTTCATTTGTGACAATCAACTGAGAAATGCACTTTGTTTCATGTTATGTGAGT
The DNA here is from genome assembly GCF_964374135.1 of Grampus griseus. Lineage (NCBI taxonomy): Eukaryota > Metazoa > Chordata > Mammalia > Artiodactyla > Delphinidae > Grampus > Grampus griseus. Next base: position 1,454,785 of record NC_138999.1, read on the forward strand.
TTCGACCAATAAAACCAAAATTACCAGAGTGCTGGGGCGATGAGACATGTGGGTTCCATGGACACAAAACATGCACCAGAGCACAGAACTCTGAAAACAGGAAAATAAGAAGCACAAAAAGATACAGTTTCAAATAAGAAGACAAAGGGAGTTACAAACATATATATATTTTTAAAGTTGATGGAATAAACATACCTATTCGAGAAAAGATGAACCCCATCACCGAAAGGCTGCAGGCAAAAACTAAATATACTGCCTCTGAAAAGAATGCATAAAAGAGTGGTCTGGGTTGAACAGAAAAGAGAGTTACAGGTAAACATAAACCAAGAGCAACCCAGGGTCAAAATATTATTATCAGAAAAGAAATAGATTCAATGCAAAATACTCAACATTTAACTGTGATGCAGGGCAGACTGTTGCCATGAAGCTCTAACGACCATGACATCACCATTTACCTCGCTGGCCACTTAAGAGTGTATCATCCAGGGAACTGAGAGAGCCAGGCTCTCCCCAAGATATGTCGGAAGGTCCTTCTGCTTGGTTATTGTGATCTATCAAATGATTCGGTACCTAAAATCCACTAGAAAATATGGGCAAATCCCTACTGTTCTTTGGATGCCAAAAACTTAATATTCTGCCCCCTCACCACCAAAGGTAGACATTTCATGGTTGAATGACTAAATATCAAATAAATATCTATAGTCAGGAATACCAGGTCCCTTGGCACGTTCAAGGCAAAGATGGAGCTGGAATTTGGACAGACTGAGTGACTAGAAAGGCAACACCAGCCCCCTCCCACCCAGTTCCACATGCTGGATGGAAATCTGTCTTCAGTTGGAGAAAATGCACCACTTAGAGGAGATCGTTTTCATACATGTTTTAAGAGAACTTTTCAAAAGACCGCTAGTGATGCCAACAATAGTGATTATAACAGCTGAAGATATGTACGCATTACAGAATCGACTTCCGTTGACAGAAGTCTAACAGAGACCCTAATCTATGGTTTCTTGAGGTCTTTAAAAACCTTTCCATTTTCATTGAATTAGATTGAATTTTTAATGAGGAAGAAAAGCTGCCCAAGTATCAAGATGGATTAGGAGACAGAGAGCTTAAGTCCGGTCAATCTACCCTGCAGAAGGAGGTACCCTCGCGGGTACACACGAAACTACCCTGTCTTCTTAGTATGGTCCCAGCTCACTCCTGAGCAGATTGGAGCATGATTCCAGAACTACGAGGAGCTAGAATCCTGCTTTTGATTGGCAGGATGACGAGAAGCATTTTTAGTCATGTCGCCTGAACATGCAAATGCTGGACGTGTTCGCCAGTGGCAAAGCACTTAATTTTCTTCCCTTCAAAGATTAATTACAGGGTGTGACGGCATTTCCATGAATTCAGCGCTTCTAATTCTTTCTTCAATTAGCGCCTAATTTCCTTCCGTGGGAGACATCTCGGCTCCATAGTACGTGCTCCAGTTCACGATGCTTCCTGGAACCCCATATCCAAGAGGATGGGATGACAGGAGTATAGACGCCAGACTGTTCCAGCATATCCTTGACACTGTCGGCACATAGCTTAAAACAAACAGTGTGGTGTTTTGATACCACCAGAAGAAATTTCAAAATCCATCCCCGAATTCAAAGAAGGGAAGTCTGGGGGTGGACAGGAGAAGAGTGTGCAGAAGTAAGAACTTTAAAAACACCCAAGACATTTAACTGCTATTAGAGGTTAAGCATGTTGGCATCACTGTTGTTTTGATTTTCCTCAAAAACACTCACTTTCAAGGTCCGTATTTCAGGGGTTTAGTAGGTGCTACACATCTCCCTCTCTTTACAGCAATATCCCTCCATGGAAGGCTCCCAGGGAAGAATCCATCAGTTTATGCTCTGGATGCTGTGCTCTTCTTCCAGGATACAGGACAGGAAGTAGGACCAATGACACCATCCAGCCGTGGGTGGTACAATTTCAGGATCTCTAATCAAATGCAGGTATCACCTGCCACTTTTAATCACTGTTCTATGAATCAGAGCAAATCGGCACAGAAGGACCGGAGGGCAAAGTGGAAGCTGGTCCTCAGCCACCCACATCCTCACTCATCCAATCAGAGCCCCTGATGTGGGGACATTCCCGGCGGGGATGGGGTTGTGCGGGAAGAGTCCTCCCCACATAACTGGCCCAGGGTATAGGACGGATGCAGGGGGGCGTCCACACAGTGGGGCTGAAGGGAAGGGTGAGTGCTGGGTGGGATGGAGACATGCAGGATGAGTGTCCTCAAGTCACACCCACCTGTGACAGGAAGTAAACTGTTGTAATGTGACATGATACCCAGAGGTCTAAATGCTCCCCAGGATGCTGGCCTGGGGGTTCCCCCTTCCCAGAGGCTCGGAGTGCAGTCAGGTCTTGGGTCCAGGTCATTTTGTAGTTCTGGGGCAGTCACGCTCCAAAGCAATAGGCTCTGCATCAGTGGTTCTCCACTGGGGCCATTTTGCTTCCTCTCCCCCCCACCCCCCCCGAGGGTGGACAATCTACAAGTCTGGCGACATTTTTAGTTGTCACAACTGGGAAGTGGGGATATGCTTCTGGAGGTGTAGAGGGCGGGACGGTGCTCAACAACATAAAGGCACAGGATGCCCACGTGACTGAGATTGATCCACCCCAAATCTCAACAGAGCCAAGACTGAGAAAGTCTGCCTTAGCATAAGAGACTATCTACATGCTATACGATATCTATTTAATCTATCACCTATCTATCAAGCATCCATTCATCTGTCAATTATCAATCTCTCCATCTTTGAATTATCTATCTCTCATCTATCTCTCAATCTATCATTTATCAATCTATCAAGCATCTATCCATCTAACAATTATCGATCTCTCTATCCATCTATCAGTTATCTGTCTCATCTATCCATCAATCTATTTATCTATCATTTGTCTATCCATGTATCACTTATCTATGCATCCATCCATCTATCTCACGATGGTTCTCAAGTGTGAGCAATTTTGCCTTCTACCTGTCAATATGTGGAGACATTTTGATTGTCACAACTGGGAGATAGCTCCTGGCACGTGATGGGTGGAGACCAGGGAGGCTGCTCCACAGCCCACAGGGCCCAGGACGCCCCGCATCAGAGTCATCCAACCCCAAATCTCAGTAGTGCTGAGGCTGAGACACCCTGGTTTATGTATAAAATATTCACATTTTCCAAACATATATTCTGTGGATATCACAGAATCCAGAAACATGTTTTGACAAGCAAAGCATTATTTGCCCTACCTTTGGATCCAATTTTCAGTCAGAAGCAGAAATGTGTATTACCAATCCCCCAAAATTCCCCACGAACAGATGCGATATACTCTGATCATGAGGCTGGCAGCTCTGGAAAAGGGAATCGGAAGCACCAGAAAGAATCTTCCGGGTCAATGCTCCCCTCCAACCCTGAGGGCTGACAGATTGGGAAACCGAGACATGCCGGGGAGAGTGACTTGGCCCTGGTCCCAAAGTGAGTCAGTGGAAACGAGGTTCATATATGTCTCCCCAAACCTGCAGCAGATGTTAGGTCTAAGAAGCCAGGGGGACATCTGCTCCTGAAATCAAAGTGTGGAGGTGTCCAGGATTCTGGGACATCTGTCCTTTCCAGGAAGCCACAGAGGAATGAGTAAGGCAACAGAACACAAGTGACAGAGAAGATGCTCCCAGAAAATCTCCTCCACCTGAGATGCCTCACCCTCGACACATCCCACTGAAAACAGGTGTTGCTCATGACCTTCTGGAAGCTTCTCCACCACGAGTGACCAAGACCCGCCATGGGGAGCGCCCAACTCTTCCTGTGCCACCTCTCACAATATCCCCCTAATGCGCCCTAATCCCTCATCCTTCAACAAGGTTCTGGCTCATCCTTCACTCTGGAACATTCCACCATCGGAAGTGCCCGTCCACTCGTGGTCTGGCCATTGGGGACCCATGTTTCCCTCTTTGGAGGAACCCAGCTCCGTTCTTGAGGTCATGACGACAGTAATACAGTATCTGTGTTTTATGAAACAGTTCTCCGCCCTGGTGCCTCCTGTTTCTGGGGGAACTGGGGCGTCCACTGGGGAGACTGAAGGTGCCTGGTTCTCCTTCGAGCCCCACCATTGACTACCTGGGGGTTCCTGAGCTCCTGAGTATCTCAATACCTTCATTTCCTCATCCATGAAATAGTGATCATAAAAGCGCCTGCCTCAAAGGATACTTGTGGGGTGAAACAGGTCACATCATAGAACACCACCAGGCTCTGGTAGTGCCTGGGCTATAGAAAGCCGTCAGGACTTACTAGCTTTGTGGGTGTGTGTGGTAAAATGCCAATATAAAATTTCAATGTTAAATAATTAAAATTTAAAATTCTTTAAAGTGGAAACCACTCAGATGTCTATCAACTGATGATGGATAAACCAATGAGGTCCCTCCACACAGCGGAATATGACTCAGCCGTGAAAAGGAGTGAAGCCCTGACACAGGCTGCCACGTGGACGGACCTTGAACACGCGATGCTCAGTGAGAGAAGCAGACCCAGAAGGACACACAGTGTGTGATGCCATCGACATGAAATGTTTGGAACTGGCAAATCCACAGAGACAGAAAGTGGATTCAAGGCTGCCAGAGTTGACCAGGTTAATGGAGAATGAGTGTCGCTGGGCACAGAATTTTCATTCTGCTGCCATGAACATATTCTGAAATTAAATAATGGTGATGGTTACACCACACGAACATACTAAAATGACTGACTTGTAGGCTTTAAGGGTGACTTTTATGGTACAGGATTATATCTCAAATAAAGCTGTATCAAAAAGAAAGTTAACTGTCATGTTTTAAATCACTAAATTTTTAATAATTCGTTGACATTTAGTACAATCGCAATGCTGTGCAACCATCACTTCGATGTAATTCCAGAACATTTTCCTCACCTCAAAAAGAAACCTTCTGGGGCTTCCCTGGTGGCTCAGTGGTTGAGAGTCCACCTGCCGATGCAGGGGTCGCGGGTTCGTGGCCCGGTCCGGGAAGATCCCACATGCCGCGGAGCGGCTGGGCCCGTGAGCCATGGCCGCTGAGCCTGTGCCCCGCAACAGGAGAGGCCACAACAGTGAGAGGCCTGCGTACCGCAAAAAAAAAAACAAAATAAAATACGATAAAAAAGAAACCTTCTACCGTATAGCTATTACCCCATATTCCTTCCTCTCCCCAGCCCCTGCTAATCTACGATTTGCCTCCATGGATTTGCCCGTTCTGGACGTTTCCTACCAACGGAATCACACTGTGTGTCCTTCTGCGTCTGCTTCTCTCACTCAGCATCCTGTGTTCAAGGTCCGTCCACGCTGTAGCCTGTGTCAGGGCTTCACTCCTTTTCACGGCTGAGTCCTATTCTACTGGGTGCATGGACCCTGTTCTGTGTATCCATGCATCCCCTGATGGAGGCTTGGGTTGTTTCCATCTTTTAGCAATCGTGAGTAGTGCTTCTATGAACATTCAGGCACAAGTTTTCATGTGGACACCTGTTTTCAGTTCTCTTGTATAAATACCGAGAGATGTACAAATGGTAACATATGCTCAACGCATATGCTGGTACGTTAGCTCACTTGTTTAACTTGTAGAGGAACCCGCTTCTACAATAGTTTTAACAATCTCACGTAGTTCTGACTCCTTCAGCTTGGGGACTCCTGGAATCCCTCGTCTCCCCATTTACACCCCAATCCACGTGCACATAGAATGTTTAGTCCCTTTGCTGGGATATCTCTGGACTTAAACACCTCACCCTGGATGCTCAAACACCAACCTGTCCAGAACGCGATGGGGCGATCTTTCCTCATCCCGTTTCCCCCAATCTGTGTCCTTATATTAAACCCCAGAAGTTACGAAGACACCCAGGAAAACCTTGATCTGCAGGAAAATGTCTTTATTTTTCCAAAAGGTTCACAGCTTCTCTCTGGGAAGTTGACAATCCCAACTGCGTCCCTCTGTCAAGGTTCAGTATATTTCAGTGATAAAGACATTCTAGAAAGAGAGGAGATGCTCCCTAAAGCAACCCAAGCACAGTACCAGCGCTGCAGGAAATGAGAGGTAGGGGACAGAGGTTCACTGCCACCAACGTCATTCGCACAAACACGAGGAGGAAACGTATCCCATTTTCCATCTCCCTCCTGATTTCAGTTATTCTTGGTGAGAACACTGAGAATCGGAGCAAATAACATCCTAAATGTGGCGATGCCATAGACTACACACGCGTGGTCCTGTCTGGATGGGACGTCTGTCTGGTGGGGCGCACGTGTCTAGTGCGGCACAGCAAGCCAAGCAGTTATCAGCACCCAGCCCACACAGGCGCTCTGAACTTCCTCTCTTCCGTGGCCACAGACGGTGCCCAAACTCAGCCCAACCTTCTTCTCAAAGCATAATCCGGCGACAGGACTTGGAACCAGGGCGCAGGCATGAATCCTACAGGGAAACGCTGTGTACGGACAAATGTCTTAATCACCTTCCGCAGCAGCCCTCGCGAAAGCAGCCCCTCTATTTCCAGGAAGGAAAAAGGACACCTAGGACGTCCGTGAGGTTTTCGGGTTCAAGGTCACGTGACAGCGTGCCAAGATGTGTGTGAGTGTACTTCTTTTTTTAGTTTAGAATTCAAGTGTAAAGGATTGAATTCATCCAGTCCTAGGTTCACACAACTTCACCAACACTGGTCTTTGCAAAAGCCCTCTCTGCTTTTCAATCTTTCCTTCCTTCCCTCCCTATTTCCCATTCCACCCCTAATCCCCATGCCACGCTGTCCCCTGACCACATCCACTGTTCTTATCTTTGATGCCCAAACTTTTCTTTCGGGGTCCTTATCCCTGTGCTGTGAACACTCAATCTTAATTCCAATTAAGGGTCCAGGACCACAGCCTGGCTTCTGTTCCTCTTCCTGCATGCCTTCTACCTGCTGGAGACCCCTCCCCAATTTACATTTTGACCCCTACCCCCTCCCCCGGACTTGTCAACAGCACCAAGGTTGAGAAACTCTGCTCTTGAAAAATCAGAATCTCAGTTGGACCATCCATGGAAACCAGTGAAATTACGTTTGCCTCTGTGAAGACGTCTACCATTGTAACCCATGCTCCCTGTCTCATTACGGGCAAAGGGGCTTTCAGTGGGCACCCAAGCTGCAAAGCCCCAGCTCTCGCCCACCACCAAGGACTACTCACCTTTAATGTCAACAATAAGTCTCCCTGTTGTTTTAAAAACTCACAGCCACCTTCCAAGCTGCAGGCGGCTTCAACTGACCACCTTTCTTGGTTTGCTCTTGTCTGACGGAGAGGCAGAGCCTACGTCTGTCGGCCAAAGTGACCTTGTTACGCCTCCTGAACGCCACGATGGATTGCAATTCCACAGTTTCCGCAACAGTCAGCAGCATCTTAAAATACGCCCAGGGCATCGCGGGAGCTCTGCAGTGAATTTCGGGCACTGATACAGCAAAATCACAGTCGGCTTGGACCCCTGCCTTCTCACTGAGATGCGTGACCATCCTCCATCGGATTCCGAGGACCCTGTAGGACTCGCGGAACCTCTGGACTGGTTCCCCGTAGGCATTTCTAGTTTGAGAGGACAGCCTACCCTCTCCAAGTCCTGCAGGACGCTTGATGGGTTTTCCGGACCCAGAACCTCACCAGCGACTTTCGTGCCAGGGGCGACTCTCAGACTTGTCTCTGAGTCGTCAGGTTGACATTTTCTCCTACTCCATCCAAAGTCCAGACCATGATTTGCAAAAGCTCCAGCGAACATGGGTTGGCTGGCTGAGCACAGGCACAGAGGTGGCAGTGAAGCCGAGAACACGACAGGCCTTCTGGAGCCCGAGTGCCCAGGGGCGCTTCAAGCAAGGTAGGAGACGCCCGAGCCCTCCTAGCCAAACTCCTCCTATTATTAAACTCACTCAAGATTACCATGTGGTCTTCAGGGATTTATGTTTTTGTTTTTGTTTTTAAGAATTAGATTTTCAACTCAAATTTGAGACACTGATGATGATTCTACCTAACCACCTAAAGGAGGTTAGCCAGACAAAATGCATGCAGGGAAGGAGAAAAGAAAGAAGAGCGTACTTCCCGACTGCAATATGGGAGCAAAGACGTGGGTGAAAACGTCAGGCATATGGTCAAACAGCAATGCATCTACTCTGGATGAGACCCTGAATCAGCGTCACCCAGCTGATAACACGCCCTATGGAAGGTGCGGGAGGGGACAGACAAGGAATCTCAGCACATCCTGTCACAGGACCCGCTCCATGGAAGCAAATCCCCAAACTGGCCGGACTGGCTCTGTTAAGAGAGGTCGGGGAAGAAGAAGGGCAAACGAGGTCTTTTCCCCACATGATGTAAAGCCCAGACCTACAATGACGGTGCAGATTAAACCCACAGGCAAATACGTGGACACACACCACAGACCTCAGGAAAGTAAGATAAAAGAAGACCTGAATAGACATTTTCCAAAGAAGACATACAGGCAGCCAGTAGGCACATGAAAGATGCTCAACATCGCTAATCAGGGAAACGGAAATCAAAACTACAGTGAGGTATCACCTCGCACCAGTCAGCACGGCCATCATCAAAAAGGCAAGTAATAACAAGTACTGCCGAGGACGTAAAGAAAAGGGAACCTTTGTGCACTGTTGGTGGGAAGGTAAATTGGTGCAGCCGCTATGGAGAACAGCATGGAGGCCCCTCAAAAAAATTAAGCATAAAACTACCATAGAATCCAGCAATTCCACTCTTGGGTGTATACCCAAAGAAAACAAAAACACTCATTTGAAAAGACACAGGCATTCCCATGTTCACAGCAACACTACTCACAGTAGTCAAGACGTGGAAGCAACGTAAGTGTCCATCAACAGATGAATGGCTAAAGAAAATGTGACATATATATACAGTGGAATATTACGCAGCCATAAAAAAGGAAAAGTTGCCATTTGTAGCAACATGAATGGACTTGAAGGGTATTAAGCTAAATGAAATAAATGAGACAGAGAAAGACAAATACTGTATGATATCACTTATATGTGGAGACTAAAAAATATAACAAACTAGTGAACAAAAAAGCAGCAGATTCACAGATATAGAGAACAAACTAGTGGTTCCCAGTGGGGAGACGGAAGGGGAGAGGGGATTAAGAGGTACAAACTGCTACGTACAAAATAAATAAACTACGAGGATATATTGTACAGCACAGGGAATATAGCTAACATTTCATAATAACTTTTTCTTTTTTTTTGGCTGTGTTGGGTCTTTGTTGCTGCGCACAGGCTTTCTCTAGTTGTGGTGAGTGGGGGCTACTCTTTGTTGAGGTGCACAGGCTTCTCACTGCGGTGGCTTCTCTTGTTGCAGAGCACGGGCTCTAGGTGCACGGGCTCAGTACTTGTGGCTCGTGGGCTCTAGAGCACAGGCTCAGTAGTTGAGGCACATGGGCTTAGTTGCTCGGTGGCATGTGGGATCTTCCCGGACCAGGTTTGAACCCGTGTCCCCTGCATTGGCAGGCAGATTCTTAACCACTGTGCCACCAGGGAAGCCCTACATAATATCTTTGAATGGAGTGTAATCTATAAAAGTATTGAATCACTATGTTGTACACCTGAAACAAATACAACATTGTAAATCAACTATACTTTTTTTTTTTTTTAACGCCATCAGCACTGTAACTGAAGCCTGCCATAGAGGTCCCTGGAGAAAACCCCAAAATAAAACACATCACCAAGTTCACGGATACACCCAGTGCCTTGCACTGCAGGCAAATTAAAAAGGTGACAAGATCAGCCTGAAGTACACACTGCTTTGCTGAAAGGACTGCTGGGTATTTTTCTGTGGTCTGAAAAAGCAAAAACCCAATGCAAAGACCAAAACGCATGGAACCCAAGGACAGAACGATAGTCAGAAGCTGACATAACCAGTCTCCAAGAGGATGGCCTTCCAGCGAGGGTCTCTTTCTGGTACATGTGGAGGGGGACCGTGGGTTTTACGCTTGTCCACCATGATGAGTACTGGAAATCACTGTTCATCACATGAGCGCTCTCCAGGTAGGACCACCCAGCCTGGGGTGGGGGTGGGGTAGGATCCATGACGTCCAAACTATTTTCATAATCGTACAGAAATGCTTCTTCCCTCTTCACTGTGTTGATGTTTACACTGATGGTGCAGACGTTACCCTGGGGCAAACTGCTTCTCAGCCCGAATCAAGGTCGTGGCCCCAACTGTACTGGCCTCCACCGTATCCTTCACCCCCAGCACTACTACAGCAAAAACAGTGCCAGTTTCACTTAAAAATGTCCTTTATGGAGCAGTAAAGATGACTAATTTTGTTGTTTTTGACTTTGGGGTATATTTTTTTCCCCCCATACAAGGTGGAAAAAACTTTTTTTCACTGAACTAGAGTTGATTTACAATGTTGTGTTAGTTTCAGGTGTACAGCAAAGCGATTCAGTTAGATATACTGTTACAGATTCTTTTCCCTTATGGTTATTACAAAATATTGAGGAGAGTTCCCTGCGCTCTACAGTAGGTCCTTGTTGTTTATCTATTTTATATATAGTAGTGTGTATCTGCTCATCTCAAACTCCTAATTTACCCCTCCCCACCGCCTTTCCCCTCTGGTAACCGGAAGTTTGTTTTCTATCTCTGTGGGTCTATTTGTCTTGTATTTAAGTTCATTTGTATCATTTTTTAAATTTTCCACATACAACTGATGTCATGATCTTTATCTTTCTCTATCTAGCTTACTTCACTTAGTCTGATCATCTCAAGGTCCATCCATGTTGCCGCAAATGCCGTGATTTCATTCTTGTTTATGACTGAGTCGTATCGATTGTATGGAGTATATATATTTTTAACATCCTAGGTGACAAGATGGGAAGTATACACAAAGCACGTCTACCCTGCGCTGAAGCGTGGTGGCTGGCTGGCATGGCAAGTGAGATGAGCTGCCTCTCTGAATACCAGTTTTGCTTGAAAGAACAAGTGATAGAGTAACTATGGCTATTCCACGTGGGGGATTTAGCAGACCGTTTCTTGAACATGAACAAAGTGAGGGCATCACTTTAAGGAAAACAAATGACAGTATTTATTGCCAAGGACAAAATCTGAGCTTTAACAAGAAAATTGGAATTGTGGAAAACTTCTATCTGCTATCGTGAGCTTGAAAGTTTCCCAACACATAAAGCCTTCTCTGATGAGATCAGCGGTTATACTAACAAATGTGATTTGGGGGGATACTGTATAATTTAACGTGTCCACGTTGAGAAGACCTCCATAATTCCGTGAATGCAGTTTTCCAAAGGACCAATGAGGAAATGGTCCACTTCAAATCCTAACCTAGAACAGCTGCTTTTAATTTAACAGAGTAAGAAAACTTTGTTGATAATGACCCCAGATGCCACACTGTGATTCGCCATGATGAAACGACCCCTTGTTGGTTTTGGGGAATAATATCAAAGAAAGTCCACAGTTGTCTGGAAAAGCTATTAAAACAGTTCTCCGTTTTCCAGAGACATGTCTGCGTGAGGCTGGATTTCCCTCGAGGAAAACAACGTATTACAACAGACTGAATGCAGGGGTCGATCGGAGACTCCAGCTGTCTTCCTCTGAAGCACACACATTTGCAAAAACGTAAGACACTTGCAAAAATGTAAGACAATGCCGCCTTCCTTCCTGAGTTTGTTTTGCTTTCACAGAAAACATGTCATTTATGCTAACATGGTGTGTGTGTGTGCTGTGATATGAGACCACGTGCACCAGCTCCAAAGACTGTACCCTCCTAGGAGACCCACCCAGAGGCACATTTTCCTCCCACACTGTCACTTACGTCCCTTCCAAATAAGGAAAGACCTGGGCTCTGTTGCAGGGTGAACCGGCAAGCTACCCTCTGGACAAACTCCTCTTGAACCCAGGAGCAGGGACCCTGCTGTAGCCAAAGGGAGGGTGACGAGTCACAGCAGAAGGGGTTCGCGACAGAAGAGAGAATAAAACATCGACTTCACGCCCCTCGTGTACACGGAATTACCTTCCCCAGATGCCTCCTGCCTGTGAATGGGACACAGGCGGTATGAACGCCTTTCTCCACTACACATCACAGCCACCTCCAATGCTCCACGTGCCACACACGCGCGTGACTGTCGCATGGATCTCCACTGTTATTTCTTGACACCGAGTCAAGGATTCTGGACCAGTAACACAGAATCTGGTGTTTCCCCCTACCTGGCCACCTCCCTCCTCCAGAGGTCTTGTAGTTCTTCCAGAATATTCTGAGGCCCTCCAGGGAGCCCTGTGTGTGCAGACCACCATCCCCAACCACAACAGAACCCCTCTGTCTGCGGAGAAGGCCACACAAAATAACCCAATGCGCTACAAATAAACCGTGTGCGCAGGCTGGCTCATGGACGTAGCAGCCCCGGGAGGCAGAGGACCTTCCTGGTGCACAGACTAGAGCACCTTCTGGGCGCCTCCCGCCCGGGGCTGCAGGCTCTCTGTGGACTCCCCCTTGAACACACAGAGGGGTGCTGCACGTCGGGCCGGGGGCTCTTCTGCAGAGTCGAGGGCTCCGGGGTCCAGATAAGGGAGGGACCATGCTGGGCGGGGGGCTCTTTTCTGGACGTGAGAGGCTCAAGGGTGCAGATGCTGGGCCCGTGTTTGTCTGGAAGGGACACACTAAGTCCATGCTTCCTCCCGATGCCCAGGTGTGTCGGCCCACTCCTCCTGCCCTCCCCCACCCCACGGGTCATGGGGAGGGGCCCCCGGCCCATCACCTCGGCCAGGAGCTCCACAAAAGCAAAGACCACGTGGCTGCCCTGCACAGGGCAGGTGTAGTTTGAGGGCTGAGAAAGGCTTTCCTCTCCATGTAGGACACAGCTCCACCAGATGGGCGCTACGACCTTCTCCTTCACTCCCGGCGCATTTCTCACGAATGAAAGGTGCTCGGACCCGCCCCAGGGAGCACAGCCAATGGCAGGCCTCAGGCTGAACACGCCGAACCCGTCCATCTACCTGGCATCGCTAAAGATCCCAGACTCCATGGGGCAACTCCCCTTTCCAAAGCCGCTGCTTGTTGGGTTTGGAAGAGCGTCAAAGGTTTTCCACAACTATGAAAGAGCTATGAAAATACTCCTCCCTTTTTCCAACTACGTGCTTGGGTGAGGATGGACTTTCTTAAACAAAGAAATATTGTAAGAGGAGGAACGCAGAAGCAGCTGGGGAGAAGCCCAGCTGGAAAGCCACACAGTGGAGACACGGCCTCTGGCTTCTATGTCTACACAGAAGGCTCTAAAGGTCTAACATTTTTGCCAACCTTACAGTTTTGCCAACGTCTTAGTTTTGCCAACGTCTTAGTTTTGCCAACGTCTTACAGTTCTGCAAACGTCTTACAGTTCTGCAAACGTCTTACAGTTCTGCAAACGTCTTACAGTTCTGCAAACGTCTTACAGTTCTGCCAAGGTATGGTTTAAGAGGAAGACAGCCCAATTCTCCTATCGACTTCTACGTTCCATCTGTTGCCATGTTTCTTCTGTTGAAGAAAATCCAACCTCACGCAGACATGTCATTGGAAAACAGAGGAGTGTTTTGACAACTTCTCCAGACAGTTGTGGATTCTCTTTGATAGTATCCCCCCCACGAACAAGGGGTCTTTTCATAATGGCTATTTGCAATATGGCGCCTGGAACCATCGATAAATGACTCTTATTCTCTCAAATCCGGATCGACGGGTACAGTTAGTGCGCATGTATGAAAAAAGAAACAGGAACGGCGTTCCAGAGGGAAAAGCTGTAGACCTTCCAGGAGGCCACACAAGGCCAGTATGCCAGGTTCTGTCTTATTCTGTTTGGGATGCCATATTCCTTGGACATTTACATCGTTCATCCTAAGAGCTGGTCCCCATGACACATCCGGGAGAGGCAACCTTCCATCCTCCACACTTTAGGGAACCCTGAGGGCTACGAAGCTCTGAGGATGGACCCAGGATTTCCCCAAACTGGGTGAAAATGGACAAAACCCAACATGCGTGACCCTTAACCCAATGTGGTTCAAGGAATCATGAGCTCCAAGGACGGTGGACCATTCCAAGGGGTCAGGCCCGAGGTGGGAAGCAGGCGGACCCTGGTGCTCTGCAAATAGTTGTTACCCTACCGCCCACACCTGAGATGAAGCCTGGGGTCCCATGACAGCCCTCCCCTCCCCCAGCATACACCCTGCACCGGGATCTCTTCCCCCACCGCCAGCCTTGTTATCACAGACCATATTCTACCCCTCAGAACCCGCAGGGGCACCCATTGCTCTTGCTGACCATAGAGCAGAAAGTATCAGTTCTGAAACATGGTTAAGATGATGCCCTACAATTGCACTTCTATACCCCATGAGATTACCATTACTATCAACACAGGACGGGGATGTGGGGTTTAATCAAGAGATCCCAGGGCTCTCCGCCTGCATCCTGGGTCGTTTTTACATCTGATGTTCTCCATCCTTTATACCACTTGGCAAAGTGCAAAGTAAAACTCAGCCCCCAAAGAGCTGACTCTGGAGGTTTGGTGAAGAGGCCCATGACCCACTTCTGGTCCAAATGGGGCCGTTTCACAAACACCCAGACTCTGCCCGAGCTTTGGAGAAAGGCAACCCAGGAGGGAATGGCGGGGCTCACCTCAGAGAGAACCAGAAACTGTTAACACCAAGATCCCAGTTTTCAGAGCACAACTTTCTTCAGCAGAGAAAGAGATGCTATTTCCTTAGATAATTAGTGTTAAATTGAAGCATCATCTGGGAATTGAAAATAAGAACAGTAAAGAGACATCTTCTCTTCTAGAATGATCTTTCTCTTCTAGAATGTCAATAAACAGAAGATGAAGACCCATTAAGCCATGCAAAACAATGTTTGAAATTTCTCCTACTGACCTATAGTACCTAGTGATTTTTTCCATGTAATAACAAAATAAACGGAAAGAGATGTGCAGGGGCACAATGGTATCTGAAACGTTTTATTTCACATACACACACACACACACACACACGCACACAGGATCTAAAACTAATTTAGCAAAATGCGGACATTTGATAAAACTGCATGTCAGGTACACAGCTATGCTTTATAGTCTATCTTTCTTATGCATGAAGTATTTTATAAGAAAAAAATTAAAGGCACATTGAAATTCAAATCGCTGCTACAAAAAGATGATGCTAATTTGTGTCGATCAAATGCTGACATGAATTTACAGGCAGACCTTGTTTTATCGTGCTTCGAAGATGCTGTATTTCTTACAAATTGAAGGTCTGGGGCAACCCTGCATCGAGCACGACATCCATCAGCACTAATTTTCCTAAAGCATTTGCTCACTTCGTGTCTCTGTGTCACATTCTGGTCATTCTTGCGATATTTCAAACTTCTTCATTATGATTCGATTTGTGATGGTGTCTGTGATCTGTGATCTCTGACGTTACTACTATGACTTGCTGAAGGCTCAGAGGGTGGTGACCATGTTTTTTTAGCAATAAACTATTTTTAATTAATTAATGAACACTGTTGTGACATCATGCCATTACACACTTCACAGACTACAGTCTAGTGTAAACATAACTCTTACGTGCACTGGGAAACCCAAACATTTGTGTGGATCGATTTATTGCGATATCCCCTTTATTATGGTGGTCTGGAACCAAACCCGCATCATTACCAAGGTCTGCCTTCACTCTTTAAGAATAATTTGAGAAGTCACACAGAGAGAGACAAATACAATATGATCTCACTTATATGTGGAATCTAAAATATGACACAAATGAACTTATCTATGAAACAGACACACAGAACAGACGTGTGGTAGCCAATACAATATGATCTCACTTACATGTGGAATCTAAAATATGACACAAATGAACTTATCTATGAAACAGACATAGAGAACAGACTTGTGGTAGCCAATGCGGAAGGGGGCGGGGGAGGGATGAACTGGAAGTCTGGGATTAGCAGATGCGTCCTTTTATATACAGGATGGATAAGCAACAAGGTCCTACTGTAGAGCACAGGGAACTCTACTCGATATCCTGGGATAAACCATCATGGAAAAGAATATAAAGAAGAATGTATGTGTAACTGAATCACTTTGCTGTACGGCAGAAACTAACACTGCAAATCAACTCTACTTCAATAAAATAGTTTTAAAAAAGAGTAACTTGAGGGCTTCCCTGGTGGCGTAGTGGTTGGGAATCCGCCTGCCAATGCAGGGGACATGGGTTCAACCCCTGGTCCGGGAAGATCCCACATGCTGCAGAGCAAATGAGCCCGTGCTCCACAACTACTGAGCCTGTGCTCTAGAGCCTGCGAGCCACAGCTACTAAGCCCGTGTGCCACAACTACTGAAGCCCGTGCACCTAGAGCCTGTGCTCCACAACGAGAAGCCACTGCATTGAGAAGCCCGTGCAACATAAGAAAGAGTAGTCCCCACTCACCACAACTAGAGAAAGTCTGCGCGTAGCAATGAAGATCCAACGCAGCCAAAAATAAATAAATAAGATAAATAAATTTAAAAAAAAAAAAAGAGTAACTTGAAATGCATGTTGCTTTCTGTGTAAACTAAAATCCCATGAAAGCGCTCTCCCCTTTTTTCACTGGGTCTAATCTCCTTCCGTTGAGACAAACCCACTACCCTCTTCGAGAGGCTTCATGAATCTCCTGAGTGGGAAATGGTTCCTTTTCCAATGAATTTATCAGAATCTGTGCCAGCTGGTCATACACTCGCCAACATTCTACCTGAAGATACCGAGGTTAAACTGGTGTAGAACGAATAAAATGAATTTTGTCTGAGGGTGAGAGATGTCTCTATCAGAACTGCAGGCAGAGGGTGGTGGGTTCATGTCAAAAACTTATACAAAAGTGGCGAAGAAAAAAAAACAAGAAATGAGCAAATGAACTGCCCTTTTGAAGAATTTAATCTGGTTTCATTTCATTTTTATAAAAATTTCAATTTTCATTTCAATTTTCATTAAAAAATTTAATTAAAATTTCATTTTTTATAAACCTTCCATTTATTTTAAAAAAACCAATATCTGAGAACCGCAATACATCAAGGTCTGCTTGGAATTTCACGTGAGCATTTGAGTAACACACAAGATTTTCATTTTGCAGCAATGATTTGAATTTCCGATCTCAGGCAGCTGATTCCTCTGGTTCAATGATTCTCAACCTGCCTACGACACGATGACATCCCGAAGGACATCTGAAGATGACAAAAGGGCAGCCAACAGGGAATGTTGTTCTCCACGGTCCCAATGAGTTGGAAGAAGATGACAGACGGCCCCTCTGCCTCGGGCTTCTCCAAGTCCCAGAACTACAACTTCTAAGACCTTCCACGTGGGACCATGATCCACAGACATCTTTAAACTTGCCTTGAGTCTTGTTCTAGTCAGCGTGGGCGGCTATAACAGATCACCCCAGACTGTACGCTTGAAAAACAGACATTTGTCTTTTCAAGGTTCTGGAGGCTGGGAGTCTGAGATCGTGGCATGGGCAGATTAGTCCCTGGCGAGGCTCTCCTCCTGACTTGCAAACGGTCACCTTCTCACTGTGTCTTCATGTGGTGGGGAGAGAGCTCTGGTCTCTTCCTCTTCTTAAAAGGACACTAATCCCATCACGGGGACCCTAACCTCGTGACCCCATCTAACCCTAATCCCCTCCCAAAGGCCCCATCTCCTAGTATATCCCATCGGGGGCCACAGCTTCTACCTATGTACGCTGGAGAGACACACATTCAGTCTATAGCACTTGCTCCTGGAAAACTAAAGGTAAACCCCCCCATTCCTTCTGTGTTCCAGGAAACGCTGTACTTTGAAAAACCTCTGTCCCCCGTATCACTTAGCCAAGACTCACAGGGGCCCCGTTTACCCAGAACAAGGCCACACCCAGACCCTACAGGGACCCTACAGGCTCCCCAGTGATGAGCTGAAGCGTGTGCATGTGCTGACCCATCTGGACAAAACGCCGGCTGTCCGGACTAGTTCCCACATTCATTCAGCTTCTGTCCTTATCCTCAAGGCCTCTGGCCTTCTGACCCGGCGTCAGAGGCAGAACCACCCCTCCAGAAATCAGCTACCTATAAGGAAACGCGTCCGTGGCGCAAACATTTCAATGACGGCACCTGAATCTTCCCACGCCTGACTCTTTCTAGGTTCATATATAAAGGGAAGTCCTTCCTGCTGACCTTCACAGGCACGGACATCTCATGGCTGGGCCGCACTCCCTAAGACAACAGCCCTCCTTCCTCCTATTGCAGTAGGCGGTCTCCAATGCCCTTCAAGCTCTCACATCCTCACCTTACAAGGAAACGCTCATATCCAAAGCACAGCTGCTTTAAAGGACAACTGTCCAATCAAGCAGTGGCCGGACTGAGTCTCCATAGTTATAAACTATCGGGGCAGCAAGAAGGGGATGAGGCTGGATCTCAAAGTGAGGGCTTGAGTGCCGGCTGGCCATCGCGACGTGATGCCTTGACGGGCTCGTGGGCGCCTGGCACAGTGGGGACGGCGCACCTGAGCAGCGCCCTCAGGCCACGGGAGGACACAGGCTGCAGGACCGCTGAGAGGGCACAGCACTCCGGCGGGAAAGTGCTGTAGAGGCAGCAGGAACAGGAAGCCACGCCCAGTGATGGACAGAAACAGCCAACGGCACCTGGAGCCCAGGAGGTCTCCATCTGGTACATCATTAGGCAGAACAACTCACAGAGAGAGGCGGGCGGTGAGTGAGGAACAGAAAGACCTTCTGCGTCTGCACGCCTGCCCTGCCCACACACCTGTCCAGCCCAGGGGGCGACCCAGGTGATGCATGTTCTCTAGACACTCGGCTCTCACATACCCACATCTGGCTGCCTCTGAAAATAAACAGCGCGTTCCAAAAACAGACCACGCCACCTGCATTCTCCGAAGATGGCGACCCCAAGGAGGCTGGCTGACTGTGTGGTCACGGCACGTTCGAGCCAGTTTCAGAGGAGCAACCTCCACACCCCCAGTGAGCCCTCGAATCTCCAGCAGGAGGTAAGCCACACACCACAGAGATACGCCTAAAAGCAGGAGGTTAAGGTGCCGTGGGCACGTGATGGTTCTAAAATGCATGCCTTTACTTCCCGTCTGGGGGGCAGTGTGGAGAAAATACGGAAAGCGATTTCGACTGCAGAGAGGCTGGCATTTTCCATCATCATCTCCTGCTTCTCTCTACCTATTTGTATTTGTCTGGAAAATCCCACGTGTGTCCCTACTTTCTTTTCCCCACAGGGACAGTCCTTAGCCATTGTATGATCTTGGTTTGTCTGTTTGTTTGATTTTCAGTTTGTTATTTCGTCTCTGTCTGGGAAGCACACAACTCAGTGGGTTTTCAAAGAATCCACAGGATTCCCCGGGCAAAGAAGTTGCCTGTGATTTTTTTTTTTTTTTTTTTTTACTAAGTTGCCCGTGGCCACCATCGTTGTCACAATGCTTTCACCCAAACACAAATAAAAAGGGCAATTTTCCTGGGGTCGTTTTTCTTGTAGAAGAAAGAGTTCCCCTTCCTTCCATGCAGGTGCCTCTAATTCAGATGGAAAGATGGAATCAGGCAACTATGTGACTCTTTTCTTACTAAAGTCTAGATTCTATCTAGCTACAGGGGCTGAAGGTAGCAGGTACTGGAGGCATTAGAACTTGTAGGGTAGGAGTGTGTGTGTGTCTGTGTGTGTGAGTGTGTGTGTGTGTGAGTGTGTGTGCGTGTGCGTACTTTTGCCATAAACCAAAAGTAAAAAAGGGAATTGTCCGCAAGAAGAATGCCAGCCAGCATCCCCTGCAAGGCTGGTGTCTCATCTAAACAGGATGATGTGTTTATTACAAATATGGCGGCCACGGACCCAGGTCTCCAGACTCTTATCTGGAAATGTGGGGTGAGAGCCTAACATCCACCCAGATTCTTGCCCGGGCATTGGGGGTAGTGGGTTGAACGTTGGCCCCTTCGAAAGGATGAGTCCACTCAGGACAAGTGCACGAGACCTTATTTGGAAATAGGGTCTTTGCAGAGGTAATGAGGTAAGATGCGGTCCTATGGGATTAGGGTGGACCTGAAATCCAGTGACAGGTGTCCTTATGAGAAGAAGTAAATCTGGACTCAGAGACATGGCGACAAGGCACAGTAAAAAGGAGGCAGAGGCTGGAGGGACGTGTCAGCAAGGGAAGAAACGCTAAGCATTGCTGGAGTGCCCAGAGGCGGAAGAGGCAGGAAGGGCCCTCCTCTAGAGCATCCTATAACGCCAGGCACCGGGACTTCAGACTTTTGGGCTCTAGAACTGAGAAAGAACAACTTGTGTTGTCTTAAGCCACCTAGTTGGAGGAATTCTGTTGCAGCTGCCCCAGAAAACCAGTTCATGGGGCCCACCTGTGACACGCAGGAGCCAGATGGCATCCCATCTCAGACCTCACAGGAGTGGAATCAGCCCCATTGTAAAGACGGTGATGGGGCTTCCCTGGTGGCGCAGTGGTTGAGAATCTGCCTGCTAATGCAGGGGACACGGGTTCGAGTCCTGGTCTGGGAGGAGCCCACATGCCGCAGAGCAACTGGGCCCGTGAGCCACAACTACTGAGCCTGCACGTCTGGAGCCTGTGCTCCGCAATAAGAGAGGCCGCGATAGAGAGAGGCCCGCGCACCACGATGAAGAGCGGCCCCCGCTTGCCACAACTAGAGAAAGCCCACGTGCAGAAACGAAAACCCAACACAGCAAAAATAAATAAATAAATAAATAAAAAGAATTAAGAGGATCATTGGAAATGTTTATTTGACAAGAGAACTGGCTAAGAGATATAAATCACTGAGCTTTAAGTTTCCTAATTTCCCCTTGTTCTCAAATTTGGCTATATCGTTCTTTAAAAAAAAAAAAAGACAATCATGGTGTCGCTGACAGGTGTTGAACCACCTGCCCACCCAATGCCTTCCTGTTACTAAAAGGCAGGACCAGGAGTTGAACCTGACAAGCCCATGCCCATCACAGCCTGTCGTCCTTTGGCTCATGTCAACATCATGTACCATAGAGTCATGGAACCTTTTGTAGAAACCTCAATTTAGAATACTAAAACATACAACCTTAATGGACCACGAGTGAACAGTGATGCACGTATCTTTACAAATTACTGCACCCCGATGTTCCTAGCAGCACTATTTACAATAGCCAAGACGGGGAAGCAACCTAGATGTCCATCGACAGAGGAATGGATAAAGAAGATGTGGTCCATACATACAACAGAATATTACTCAGCCATAAGAAGGAATGAAATCATGCCATTGGCAGCAACACGGATGAACTTGGAGAATATTATGCTAAGTGATATAAGTCAGAGAAACACAAATACTGTATGATCTAAAAAAAATGTGGAATCTAAAAAAATACAACTAAGTAGTGACTATAACAAAAAAGCAGCAGACTCACAGAGAACAAATTAGTGGTTACCAGTTGAGGGAAGGAAGGGGCAAGGGGGAGAGAGGGGCAGGGGATTAAGGGGTCCAAACTACTATGTGTAAGATAAATAAGATACGAGGATATATTGTACAACATGGGGAACATAGCCTATATTTTATAATAACCATAAACAGAGTATAACCTTTAAAAATTATGAATCACTATATTGCACACCTGAAACTTATGTAATATTGTACATCAACTATACCTCAATTAAAAAAAAAAAAGACCTAACAGTGACTTCTACAAATGGAACCCAACAATGTTTTCTTAAGAGTGTAGGCAAGTTCAGCAAGGTGGTTACTCGACCACAGTTGGATGGAGTTTTCTGGGGTCAAAGCCCCCGCTGTCTGTGGCCAGCGTCTGGCAAGACCCCCTGTGTCCCTATGAACCCCCGATTCCTCCCCACCCCACCTGAGTCCTAGAGCTTGCTGCGGCTGCAAAGAGCAACCCTGACTGTCCCCAGACACACGGTGGACGTGTCACATTCTGAGCAGGGGACTTCCCTATTGGCTCTTCATTAACTCGGGGTGATGGTGGATTCTAGATACACAGGGGTCTCCATCATTCGAAAAAGCTTTAATTCCTCCCCCAGGAATGGGTGACTCATGGATGACCCTTCAGAACCTCATCTCGTAAGGAAATGGCAAGTCCTTTATGGAGTCCAGGCTTCCACCAGTTCTGACTTGTTTGTGGTTATAGAAAGTGACACCCAAGACCTTTGGGGCATGTGTCCGTGGTCTTCGCTACTTTCCAGAGTGTGTGTGTGTGTGTGTGTGTGTGTGTGTGGGGGAGAGAGAGAGAGAGAGAGAGAGAGAGAGAGAGAAAGAGAGAAAGAGAGAGAGAGAAAGAGAGAGAGAAAGAGAGAGAGAAAGAGAGAGAGAAAGAGAGAGAGAAAGAGAGAGAGAAAGAGAGAGAGAAAGAGAGAGAGAAAGAGAGAGAGAAAGAGAGAGAGAAAGAGAGAGAGAAAGAGAGAGAAAGAGAGAGAAAGAGAGAGAGAAAGAGAGAGAGAAAGAGAGAGAGAAAGAGAGAGAGAAAGAGAGAGAGAAAGAGAGAGAGAAAGAGAGAGAGAGAGAGAAAGAGAGAAAAAGAGAGAGAAAGAGAGAGAAAGAGAGAGAGAAAGAAAGAGAGAGAGAGAGAAAGAGAGAGAGAGAAAGAGAGAGAGAAAGAGAGAGAGAAAGAGAGAGAGAAAGAGAGAGAGAAAGAGAGAGAGAAAGAGAGAGAGAGAAAGAGAGAGAGAAAGAGAGAGAGAAAGAGAGAGAGAGAAAGAGAGAGAGAGTTTTCTAGCAAGCACACAGAAAACGCAACTTTGTTATTCAATTGACTGTGTGCCTTCAAGTCCGGGGGCTCAGGAATTCTCAGATCCTTGCCGGGCGAGCTGTGTGTTCTTTGAAGGAAAGGCCTTCCCGTTGAAGCCTTCTGTGGCCAACAACTCCTACCGCGGGCTGTGAGGTCCCCTTTGCGTTACCTATGGGTTTCCCACGAGCTCCCTCCCAAGCAAGGCTCCTGGCTCACAAAAGCTGCAGCAAAGAAAGGTATCTGGCGGCTGCATCCGACAACCGCATCCTGACTATTTTCGGATGTTGGAGGCAGTGGCACCCCCAGTCCTCCAGACCCACGCGGGCTCGGGGCATACGAATATTCCCAGTCCTGTTTGCAAGACATCCATGAAGGGAAGGAAGAAGAGTGTTTTTTACGCTGCAAGAATGTGGACGAACTTAAGAAAGGACACCCACTGACACGTCACCAAGGACAGGCGGCTGAAATTCCCCTACGATAAATACAGTTAAACAAGCAGCCATCCCAGGCAGGAAGGGTTTCCCATGCGTTGCTGACGTTCTTACAAAGCAATTCAAGGTCACGAATGGCGGGTGGGGTGGGAGAGGGATGGGCTGGGAGTTTGGGGTTAGCAGATGCAAACCGGTATGTATAGGACGGATCCACAAGGTACTGTAGAACACAGGGAATCATTCAATACCCTGTGATAAACCATACTGGGAAATATGAAAAAGTAGGTACACGTGTGTATAACTGAATCCCTTTGCTGTACGGCAGAAATTAACACTTGAGCAATCAGCTCTACTTCAATTAAAAAAGAAGAAAAGATCGCGAACGAAGGTGCCCTTTTTCCCAGCCCTCAGCCTCCCAAACACGTCCGTCCCGGTCCCTTTGCCTATTGCTTTTAAGCGGGAGTGGCCCCCGTCCACAGGCCCCGACAACCTCTCCACCGGTCCCGTATGCCTCCACCCTGTTTAAACCTCTTCACCGAGGATGCAGAATCCCAGCCCTGTCTGCGAGGGAGGTCCTGCAATTTACCCTTGTCCTGACCCTTTGGGGGAGCTGTCTGAGGCCTCTCAGATGCAGACAACGGGGTCTGATGATTCACACGCTGCAAAAACCCATCAAATCACTCCCCCGACTGCCTGAGGACCTGGAAGGCACGGCACCGTCTACTGCGCTGCAAATACAGCGGAGAGCAAAGCAGTGGCCCCGTGCCCACCTGCTCACACGCCAGCGATGAACACAGGGCGGCCCGAAGTGAGATCAGTGAACAGAAGCCTTATTTGGAAACAGGGTCATCGCAGATGTGAGTCATGAAGTGTGGTCCTACGGAGAGAACAGGGGTCGGAGATTAGGAGGTACCAACCTCCAGGTTCAAAATGAATGAGTCCCAGGGGATGAAGCATACATTAATTATTGACTGTATTCCCCACGCTGTAACATCTTTGTATGGTGACAGACTGTAACTAAATCATCGTGGTGATCCTTTTGAAACGTAGAGAAATGCCGAATCGCTAGGTTGTGTTAATAGGAACTTAATAGTGTCTGTAGGGCAGTGATACTTCAAAACACACAGAAACCCAGAAAATGAGGTCAATTTGTGGTCACCAGAGGGGAGGGGTGGGGGGAGGGGAATTGGATGAACGTGGTCAGAAGGTACAAACTCCTAGTCATAAGATAAATAAGTACTAGGAATGTAATTACAACATGATACACATAATTAACACTGCTGTACGTTAAACGTGAGAGTTGCTAAGACAGTAACTCCGAAGCGTTCTCATCACAAGGGGAAAAACATTTGTTTCTATTCCTTTTATTTTGCGTCTGTATGAGATGAATGTTGATAAATTTATTGCGGTCATCGTTTCATGATGTATGTAAGTGAAATCGTTATCCTGCATACCTTAAACGTATCTAGTGTTGGAGGCTGGTTATATCTCAGTAAAACTAGAAGAGCAAAAAAAGGTGAGGGTCTCCTGGAGTAGGGCAGGTCTTAAATATGACGTGATGGAGGGGGGCAGGGCGGTCTTCATAAGAAGAGAAGAAAAAGAGACACAGACACACAGAGACAAGGTCATGTGAAGACAGAGGCAGGGATGCAGGTGACGCTCCTACAAGCCAAGATGGAGCGAGGACTGTCTGCAGCCCCCAGGAGCTGGGAGGGGATGGTACAGCTTGTCCCCTGGAGCCTCCAGAAGGAAGCAGCCCTGCCCACACCTTGATCTTGGACGTCTGGTCTCCAGAATGGACGAATGACACATCTCTGTTGTCTAAGCCCCCCGGCTGGTGGCACTGGGTGATGGCCGCCCCAGGACTGTCACCCAAGGAGAAAGGGGACCTGGTTTTTGGAAGCCCCCAGCTTTGTCCTCACTGCACCAGGAGCCTCATGGATTCACCGCTGTGTGGCTCTCCTGACGTGTGGACGTGTCACGGCAACTCCGACCTGCAGCACCGCCTGCCTCGCCCCCGAGCTTCACGACCAGCTCGCCAGGGAAGAAAAGAACGGAAGAGGGGAAGGCGTATCTCACCCCTGAGCAAGCATCCCAGAGGCCATCAGCCCTTCCTTCCACGTCACAAGTCTACGGACGCCCTTGACCTTCATAATCACTCGCGAGACACGTGGATTTTTGGAGATTCCTGACAGCTAATTAGTCCAACACGGCAAAGAAACGCAGAGGGGATTAATCTGACCTGCTGACGCACAGACATAGAAAACAAACCGCGGGTTACCAAAGGGTAAGGGGAGGGTGATAAATTAGGAGTCTGGGGCTAACAGATACACACTGCTATACATAAAATAGAGGGACTTCCCTGGTGGTCCAGTGGTTAAGACTCCGCCTTCCAATGCACCAGATGCGTGTTCGATCCCTGGTCGGGGAACTAAGATCCCACATGCCCCGGGGCAGCTAAGCCCACGCGCCACAATGAGAGAGACGTCCGTGAGCCACAACGAAAGATCCCGCATGCTGCACATAAGACCAGACACAGCCAAATAAATAAAGATTCAAAGTTTTAAAAAGTAAAACAGATAATGGACAAAGACCTACTGTGTAGCACAGGGAACTCTACTCAAAAGAACCTAGAAGGGAAAAGAATCTGAAAAAGACTGTGTGTGTGTATATATCTGAATCACTCTGCTATACACCTGAAACTAACACAACATTGTACATCAACTATACATCACAAAAAATCTGTCATACATCAATCCCAAACTCCCAATTTATCCCCCCCTCCCAGCTTTCCCTTTCGGTAACCATAACTTTGTTTTCTATGACTGAGTCTGTTTTGTAAATAAGTTCATTTGTATCTTTTTTTTTTTAGATTCCGCATATACACACCACTATATTTAACATACATAACCGACTAGGACCCACTGTAGAGCACAGGGAACCCTGCTCAATATTCTGTAAAAACCTAAATGGGAAAAGAATGTGAAAAAGAATAGATACGTGTATATGTATAACTGAATCACTTTGCTGTACACCTGAAACTAACACAACATTGTAAATCAACTTATACGTCAATATAAAAAACTAAAAAATAATAATAATTAACACAGGGGAAACACTTAGAACAGTACCTGACACCTGGTAAAGAATAAATATAAGTTGCTGATATTAATTTTCTCTTTGGGAGAACTGGAAACAGGATACATTTCAGAAGTAGGCAGAGTTTACAGGAAATTTTACAAGCAACTATTCAGACATCTGTTTGGGATTTTCCCATTCATTATTCATTTACTCGGCAAAGCATGTACTGAGTGCCTAGTCACTGTATTTAGCTATTCCGATTATTTGAGGTTAGTTGTCATGTAATCAATATAACTTAATTCCATCAACATATGAGCCATACGTTTCTATTGTTGCATCTAATTTAATTTCTTTAACCAGTCTTAACCGAATCAAACAAACCATAGAGTAAAAAGTTACGAAGAAAAGAAAAAATATCTGAGCCTGCCCAAATGACCCGGGAACAGTCCCAAGCTGCTTGGAAAATCAACAGGACAACGACTGACCCAGGACAATGTGAAACTGCACCGCGGAAAACATTTTCCTTCAGTGGGAATTTATTTCCACGCATAACAATAAGCGATGCATGGGGCTGCCGCTGGTGAGGTGCCAACATGTGCTGTTTATTAGAACGAGCTCTGACCTTTCTTGTTACGCTGTCAAGGGCAGCCCCTGAAATCACCCCCATCAGTGAGCAGAAAACTCCAACACAGACTCCAGCAAGAGCAAGAGAGAAAGCCCTCTTGGGGTAAATAAAAAGGATGTCTGGCCGCCTCCGCGCACTTCCTTAAATCAACTTCAGCAAAGCCTTGATCACAATGCTAATGAACCCGGAGAAATATTTACAGAATAAAAGCAATTAGACCAATTATGAGGGTAATTTACTAACAAAGCACAGTGTGATCCCATCCAGCAGACAGGCCAGAACCCAAGGCAAAGGGCTGTCTTTTCTCTCGGTTTTGAAATCACGGGTAGATTTCCCTCTCAAGCATGGCACTGCCGGACTGGGGGCTCTCCGAACAGTGGCCAGAGTGTCGAATGGAGCCCCAGGACGTGGGAGAATTAGCCATAAATTCGGCGGACACACACACACCCAGAAGGTGGAGCCTGTGCACCCTGTGCAGAATCTCAAACTGATGGTTCTGAAAAAAT
The DNA here is from genome assembly GCF_964374135.1 of Grampus griseus. Taxonomy (NCBI): domain Eukaryota; kingdom Metazoa; phylum Chordata; class Mammalia; order Artiodactyla; family Delphinidae; genus Grampus; species Grampus griseus. The sequence goes on from NC_138999.1 coordinate 1,482,212, forward strand.
AACTAGATATTATGTGCAGGTTTCCTACAACCACTGGGACAAATGACCACCAACCAGGAGCCTGACCTGAGTCTCACGGGGCTAAGACCAAGGTGTGGGCAGGGCAGGTTCCTTCTGAGGAATCCAGGGAACAATCCGTTCCTCCTGTCCTCCACCATCGAGATACGCCCACATTCCCTGGCAGGCGGGCCCCTCCTTAACGGCAAATTCAGCCACAGGGAATTTGTAACCTGGATGGTTACAATGTATCACAATGTTTTCCTCTAGCTTAAAACATCCACTTCAAAAAGCTCTACGTTTAAAAGTATTTATTCAACGAGTTTCTTGTCATCTCTTTTTCTTTTTATTTTTTTATTTGTATATATTTTTTGGCCACGCCCTGCAGATTGTGGGATTTTAGTTCCCCAGCCAGGGGTTGAATCCGGACCCACTGCAGTGAGAGCGCTAAGTCCTGGTCACTGGACCACCAGGGAATTCCCCCTTTTTCGTTTTAATACATCCATAAAATATGGTGGGATTTCTTTAGGCACCAAACCTCCTCAACATGTGAAATGATTCTTTTAAACGTAATTGTTGTGAATAATTTCTAACAATTATTTAACACATACTGGTGTGTTTCTATGATGCTTTGTCACTTGGAAATTTTTTGAAAGGTGTTCCATTTATTTTTTTTGATCAAACAATAAAACACTTTATGAATTAAATGTCTTAGTCTCTTCGGCCCCTAAAACAAATTCGTACAAATTGGGAGGCTTATACAGAACAGACATTTATTTCTCATAGTTCTGGAGGCGAGTGTCTCTTCCTTTTCTTCTAAGGGCGCTAATGCCATCATGGGGGTCCCACCCTCTTGACCTCATCCAAACCTGCCCAAGGGCCCATCTCCTAACACATCCCACTGGGGGTCAGGGCTTCAGCATATGAATTGGCGGGGGCGGGAGAATGGCAGGAAACACATTCAGTCCATAACAGGTGTGTCCTTATCTTGACCCAACTCCTAATCCAATGAGAGTCTATGAAAGGTAGGCTCTTAACGAAGTGAACAGGCAGGAAAATTCAAACAGCCCAATTCACAAAGCCAACTCCCCAAGTTAAAATAACAATATCAACAGGATGGAGGTTCTTTAAAAAACTAAAAATAAAGCTACGCTGTGATCCAGCAATCCCACCCCTGGCCATATACCTGCAGAAAACTCTAACTCAAAAAGACACATGCACCCCAATGTTCACTGCAGCACTATTTACAATCGCCAGGACGTGGAAGCAACCCAAGTGTCCACCAACAGATGAATGGATAAGGAAGATGTGGTACATGTATACAATGGAATATTAGCCCTAAAAAAAGAATGAAATAATACCATTTGCAGCCATACTAAGTGAAATAAGTCAGAGAAAAACAAATACCATATGATATCACTTGTATGTGGAATCTAAAAAAAAAATGGTACAGATGAACTTGTTTACAAAACAGAAACAGACTCAGACATAGAAAACAAACCCGTGGTTACCAAAGGGGAAAAGGGGGTGGGGAATAAATTGGGAGTTGGGGATTAACAGATACACACTACTATACATAAAATAGATAAACAACAAGGACCTACCGTAGGGCACAGGGAACTCTACTCAATACTCTGTAATGACCTATATGGGAAAAGATTCTGAAAAAGAATATATACATATGTATAACTATCACTTTGCTGTACACCTGAAACTAACGCTGTAAATCAGATATTCTTCAATTAAAAAAAGAAATAAAAGAAGGATCTCATAGCGAGAACACAGAGAAGTCTCGCAGGCATGAATGACCAAACCTCCCACCACGTTCATCCTGAAACTACCTTGCGTGGTTTTGTGCCCAGGCAGCTGTAACCTACTGGGGTAAGTGAGATGCTAGAAGGGAATTCAACACAGATTAACCATTCTTGTTTTGGAAATTCATCAAGATACACAGAGGCCACCCAGCTGGCAGGACAGCTGGACGGACGTAGGCGGATTTCTGTGTATGGGGAAACATGAGTGAAAACCTAGCTTTCAAAAGCACCTGCCACTGAGGAACCAAGATGGGCTGCAGGTAAAAGTAGTCACCCCTGGCTGCCAAGGATGGGACGTCAAGAGTGTTGACATCTAAGGGACCTCCCTGGCGGTCCAGTGGTTGAGACTTCGCCTTCTAACGCAGGGGGTGCAGGTTCGATCCCTGGTCGGGGAGCTAAGATCCCACACGCCTCACGGCCAAAAAACCAAAACACGGAACAGAAGCAATGTTGTAACAAATTCAATAGAGACTTTAAAATGGGTCCACATCAAAAAACTCTTAAAAAAAAGAGTTGAAATCTCGGGCTCTCCTTCTGAGGCTCTGTCAGCACTTCAGATCTTAACAAAGCCCACTGTTTATCTAAGGAACAAACCCACTTCACGCCAACATCCTCAATACTAGTATTTATTTTGAAACCCACTGGCGTCAGATGCCAAGTAGGTAGCTAGAAGCATGCCCTTGTACGGGATTTTCTCAGTATTTTAAATAATAAAAGTCAGGTGGTTACCCACCAAATGTAGGGGGAAATGATCAATGAAAAGTCATAGCAAAACGCACAGGGTTTGGAGAGCACAGTCTGACCCCGAGAGGCTTCCCAGTTACCTGGAAGACTTATTGGTAAATCAGAGAATTGTGATAAACGTCGTCGACTTCCTCTTGCTTGGGTGCTTTATTTAATGACATAACTGGAGGTGATGATCTTGAACGTTCACAGTTGTGGGGGACAGAGGGACGCACCTGGATGTTCTACCTGCGCCCAACCTGATTCAAGGTGTCCACTCGTGGACGGTTCCGAAAGTAATATTGGGTGATCATGCTATCCAGTCGGGTGAGCGGCACCCAACACCATGAAAAGGACCTGCAATTAGTACACTAGCTCATGGCTGTTCCCACTCACAGGATGTCAGCCCACGTCCTCACTTTCAGACATTTAGAACAAAGTGGTTCAGTAATATGCACCCTGTAATCACCAAATCACCCTGTGTCTTAACCATTCTCGGCCTCAAATGTCTACTCAGGAAGCCTCACCTGAACCACCATCCTCTTCCTTCAACTTCTCTTTACAAACCTGGGAAAGCTAAGTATCTGAAGTTCTCGAACAAAGCAACCTAAGGGCCCATCAACAGATGAATGGATAAAGAGGATGTGGTCCATATATACAGTGGAATATTACTCAGCCATGAAAAAGAATGAAATTATGCCATCTGCAGCAACATGGATGGACCTAGAGATGGTCATACTAAGTGAAGTCAGACAGAGAAAGACAAATATCATATATCACTTATGTGCAGACTCTGAAGAAAATGATACAAATGAACTTATTTACAAAACAGACTCACAGACACAGAAAACTTATGGTTACCAAAGGGGAAAGGTCTGTGGGGAGGGATGAATTGGGAGTTTGGGATTGACACATACACACTATGACATTTAAAATAGATAAACAACAAGGACATACTGTATAACACAGAGAACTCTGCTAAATGTTCTGTAATAACCTAAATGGGAAAAGAATTTGAAAAATAGATATATGTATAACTGAATCACTTTGCTGTACACCTGAAACTAACAACATTGTAAACCAAGTCTACTCCAATATGAAATTTTTAAAAACATGTTACAATAAAAAATATGCAGAATAATCTTTGTCTCCATATCTGTATCTATAAATAGATATCTACTTATACTATGTATAGGTATATTTTATATACCTCTTTATCTTTAATAGATACCTATTTATTTTTAATAGATATCTATAAATAGATAAAAGTAAAAGGATAAATACACAGATACATACACACAGAGACTCACACACACACTTTTATTAAAGTGAACTTCCAGGGACTTCCCTGGTGGTCCAATGGTTAAGACTTCACCTTCCAATGCAGGGAGTGTGGGTCCAATCCCTGGTCAGGGAACTAAGATCCCACACGCCTCATGGCCAAAAAACCAAAAACCATAAAACAGAAGCAATTTTTTTTTTTTTCGGTACGCAGGCCTCTCACTGCTGTGGCCTCTCCCATTGCAGAGCACAGGCTCCGGACATGCAGGCTCAGGGGCCATGGCTCACGGGCCCAGCCACTCTGCAGCATGTGGGATCTTCCCGGACCGGGGCACGAACACGTGTCCCCTGCATCGGCAGGCGGACTCTCAACCACTGCGCCACCAGGGAAGCCCCAGAAGCAATACTGTAACAAATTCAATAAAGACTTAAAAAAAAAATGGTCCACATCAAAACAAATCTTAAAGTAAATTTCCAAATTTATCCTTTAGAACATCTAAAAGGAAAATGAATTCACCAGTAATTCAAATTAAGTGTGTAATTTAAAAATATATACCATCTGAATGATCTGAATATCTCAGATCACTGGCTGAGGTAGGGGGAGGGAAGCGAGGGAGTTAATTATTTGCCTCTTCCTCTTATAAGTGCACTAATGCCATCATGGGAGCCCCACCTCCTGGACCTCTTTTAGGCTTCTTAGGAAAACCTAAAAAAATGGTTTTCCTGGGCTTCCCTGGTCTACAAGTCAATTGTTTCAGCCTCTGGAAAGTCATACACCCTGTAAGGAATGAAGTATGACCACATCAGGCATTCCTACGTTTCTAAGAACATCTGCTGATTTCCACAAAATGGGAATAAACACACTACCAGAAACACACGCATCTGGCTTTTACATGTATTGTTTGTTTCAGCCCCCCCAAACTGAGGTGTTATGCACAAGACGGATTAAACTAGAGTCAAGGGAAGCGTGATTAGGGCTTGGGATGCCAGCCACGAGATGCTCCAGCCAGCTCGGGCATGAATTCTCGTATTCGTGAGACCATGATGGGCACTAGTAGTCAACTAGGTCAGAGTGAGCATTCGAGAGACAATTTGACGTATGTGTCTGCTTCAGTGCCTTCGGTTCTGTATCCTCCCATGGCCCGAAATCAGCACCGACCCCAGACGGAGATGACCATGACGGAGAGAACAAATAAAGCCCCCAGCCCGGGATGAAGCCACAGAGGGAGGGGAAGCAGGTACCGGTGGATACTGCCATCCAGCGGGAGGGCGGTCAGCCACGAAGCCACAGCACAAACACCCAAGCCGGGGAAAGGGGGCGGGGGGGGGGGTGTCTCGCCAAAGGAAGAGGAGTGATCCCAGAAGGCAGCCTGCTCTCCCTTCCTCTGTCACTTCTGGGCCGGCTTAACGGCCCTGCCAGCTCAGGGTGTAACCGAGCAGGACCCTATGGGGCCTCACGGGGTGACACGCCCCCGCCGCACGTTCTCCACCTGCCTCTTATTGGTAGAAAACCTGTAGCCTCACCGGACTTCCCCGAGCTCCGAAAAACAAATTTAATCAGAGAAGAGAGAAAATTCAGAGACAAACGAAAACAGTCACGCAAAACAAGAATACGAATAGTTTAGCCATTAAAGAGCGTCAAGGAAAAAAAAAAAAAAGAGCGTCAAGGGCTTTCAGTTCCTCCCTAAAGGCTACAGATCGTATTCTGAGCCCCGTCCTTTGCGTTGCTTTGCAGAGACTGAAAACCCCACCAGGTGGGAGAAGTTACCTGCGTGCCGCCCACCACCACGGAGACCCCAGGTGGTTGCAATCAGAAGGTTGACGACGCGGACGCCTGGGCCCCCACCAACCAAGCCGAAGAAGGTCCACGAGCTGACCTCGCACCCGAAACCCTCTCCCTCGCCCTGGTTTAAAAGCCTTTCCCTGAAGGCCCTCGGGGAGTGCGCGTCTTCAGCGCGAGCCGCCCTTCTCTAGACTTGGCCGCACGTGGGGCGTCTTGCAGACAAACGCTGCTCTTTCCTTCACCACAACCCGGGTCAGGAGCTGGGCTTTGCTGAGCACGGGACTCGGGTTTGCTTTGGTAACAATTATCTGCAAGCGCCGCCCTCGACGCGGCTAGCGAACAGGCTTGCGTAGCTGGGCATCCTCTGAATTTCCCCGTGTACCCCAGGGGGCGCAGACCCTGCCCTCAGGGGACTTACAAGGGAGAAGCCACGTGGACATAAAACATGAAACGCGGTAGAGTCTTCTCCGGGTTAAATGCATCTGCAGAGAAGGTCTGGGGTGACCAGATTTGGACTCGGAGAAACCGAGTCATGGAGAATCGTCTATTAGTTACTTGCTGGGGAACACAGCCGGTGGGCTGAAGGTCTGATGGGGAATTGGAAGCATGGAAGAGAAGGGCAGTGCCTTGCTTCAAAGCCAGATTTTCACCAGATACTCAACCAGAATGGCTTTTCGGCGGGGGGAGGGGCAGGAAGGGCAGATGGGACCCATCGTTTGGGAAATGTTTAACACACGCAGCCAAAGGCCCCATATAAGATTATGATACAGGCACCAGGGAAATGTTAAGTCCAGCTACTCTGCTGGGATTATACACTCACTGTCTTGGGAAAGGTTCAGGTCTTAATCAGTTTACCTCTAGATTAGGCCTTGAATTCGGTTTTTAAAACTTACAGGGTTTTCTAATTGAACTATAGTTGCTGTATAGTCTATTAGTTTCAGGTGAACTTGATTCAGTATTTTTACAGATTTCCAAAAATAGCACAAATGGCAAAGTGAGCTAAAAATATCACGATTTCCCCTCAAACTGATACATCGAAAGACATAGATTCCAGTAATTAGAAAACTGCATCTTCATTTCCAGATGGTATTTAGCCTGGATTCCCCACCTTGCTCTGACAATGGTCCAACTCATTAAGAATTCAGCCCATTTCTCTCCCAGGCTGTCTGACCAAGTCCATGGGTGACCACAGCCTGGGCTGGATGGCAAACATGGGGCACAAAACAAAGATGGGCAGGTGGGTGCAGGAGGCTTTGGGGTGTCATATTCCATCCAGCTCCACCAGATTCAAGTTTGGCAACAATTCGTGGAGACTGCTGTTGGAGTCTTAATTGTTCTTGCTTTTCCCCCGGGGTGACCCTATTTGAACTAGGGAGAGTGTAAGCCTCCCTTCCCTCCGTGAGGCTGAACGGGATTGAACGTGCCTCTGTAGAAAAGCACGTGGAAATCCAGCCCAGGCTGCACACCGACAGGCACCCGCACTCTTACCTTTGCATCCCACTGACGGTACAGGATCCTACTCAACAGCGTCATGAAAAACGGCACCAGCGTCTTGTCATCCCTCCTGCACACACGTCTCAGACCTCTCCTCCGGCCGGTGGGGCTAGTTGTGGGCACACTGACCGAGATGCAGTATCTTTAGGTGACTCAGCATGTGATAAGCGCCCCAAGACTTGTCACCGAGCAAAGGCTCACCGCCCGACGTGCATAGAAGCCAATGCAATGGCACAAGCTTTCCCAGAAGACGAAGAGATTCACCGTCAGCTCAACCAGCAGCAGCCCAAACTCGCAAATCCGTCCCCACGATTCAGCGTCCGGAGTGAACTTTAAGGGGTCAGGAAGTTTCAAGCTTGGAAGCTGATTGGCTAGTCTCCAATCAGGCCATATGAGCTACTCCTGCAGCTGGAGGCCAGATTTTCCTTATTGCAGGAGTTCTCGCTTCGTAAAGGGCTCCAGTGGTAACATTTCTAGTCCTTAAGTTTTGGGGACTGAAGATTCTTGGCTCCGAGATCACCCTAGTAACATGGGTTCCCGTCTTGAGTATGTGCAGTGCTGTCTCTGTAAAATAACTCGGGTATTGATGAATCAACGACCTATTAAATGAGGCGAAACCAGATGAAGCTGGTGCTGTTTCAGTTAGATTAATCAACAACCTATATAACGAGGCAAAGCCAGTTTAAGCTGGTCCATGATTTCCGTGCTGTTGCAAACTGATTCCTGAAACCATGTCTGATGTGTCACAGGACATGCAAATAAACACTCATCTTACTTTTGTAACACTGTGCTTGAATATCCGGCATAGTGCACGTGCAAAGAAAACGGTTCTTGAATTCTTTCCTTCTTCCAGAAATGAGACCAAGGCTCTTCTTAACCCAGAGAGATGATGACGAAATTGCAAACAATCTCAGTGTTTTCCCTGAGCGCCTCTGTGGGGCCAGCGATAGAATCATTGGAGGAACTTCTTAAAAATACTGCCGACCTGATACCTACCCAGGTCACTCTCAGAGGACGGGGCCCAGGAATGTGTGTTTTTATGGGCTGTCTGGACTGAACTGGATGCACAGCTAGGTTGAGGAAGCACTTGTTGATTAGGGAGGGCAGAAGATCTGGGTATAAAAGCCCACTCGCTTAGTCATCATCACAGGAGCCCCAGAGTTCCCACGGTGGATAAAGTGGGATATTAACAGGGCCTTTCTCTCAACATCTGCAGAGAACTGAGTGAGAAGACAGACCTGAAAGCCCCGGATACGCTGCATCCCGCTAACGAACCAGAGCCTGCTCTGTAGATGGAAGGTCGTCGGAGGACGATGGAGGGTCAGCATTTCAGCCCAGTGAGTCTAACAGCCAACATCAAGTACCATACATGGTGTGTCTGGGAGAGCAACGCAGTGGATTCCCCCAGAGAACACAGAGAAACGGCGAGCACTCACTGGATGTCGTTCACATAACATTACTGCCCTGAACACCGACGCGGCCAAGCCATGCAGTTTGATGAGCCACTGAGTGCGTACAGCTGTATTAGTTTCCCCGGGGTCGCCATCACACGTGACCACACACCAGATGGCTGAAACCAACAGAAAAGTACCTTCTCTCAGTTCTGGAGACCAGACGTCTCAGATCAAGGTGTGGGCAGGGCTGGTTCCTTCCGGAGGCTCCAGGGGAGAATCTGTTGTAGGTTTCTCTCCAGAATCCGGGGGCTGCTGGCCATCCTTGCTGGTCCTTGACTTGTAGACACATCTCTCCAATCTCTGCTCCATCGTCACATGGCTTCTCCTCTCAGTGTCTGTGTGTTCTGTTCTTATAATGACACTGGTTACACTGGATTAAAGACCCACCCTCAGAAGCAACCTAAATGTCCATCAACAGAGGAATGGATGAAGATGATGTGGTCCATTTATACAATGGAATACTACTCAGCCCTGAAAAAGAATGAAATAATACCATCTGCAGCCACATGGATGGACCTTGAGGGTGTTATGCTAAGTGAAATACGTCAGAGAGAGAAAGACAAATGCTGTATGATCTCACTTATATGTGGAATCTAAAAAATACAACCAAGTAGTGAATACTGTATAACAAAACAGAAGCAGGCTCACAGAGAACGAGTGGTTTCCAGTGGGGGGGAGGGGCAAGACAGGGGTAGGTGATTAAGAGGTCCAGACTACTATGTATAAATAAGCTACAGGAACATATTGCCCCAAATGGCAGTATTTCATTCTTTTTCATGGCTGAGCCGTATTCCATTGTATATATGAACCACTTCTTGTTTATCCATTCCTCTGTTGATGGACATTTAGGTGGCTTCCATGTCTTGGCTATTGTAAATAGTGCTGCTGTGAACTTTGGGGTGCATGAATCTTTTCAAATTAATTTTGTCTGGATATGTGCCCAGGAGTGGGATTGCTGGATCACATGGTAGCTCTAGTTTTAAGGAACCTCCATACTATTCTCCATAGGGGCTGCACTAACTTACATTCCCACCGACAGTGCAGGAGGGTTCCCCTTTCTCCACACCCTGCCCAACATCTGTTATTTCTGTTCTTTTTAATGATGGACCTCTGACCGGTGTGAGGTGATGTCTCACTGTGGTTTTGATCTGCATTTCCCTGATCATTAGCAACGTTGAACATCTTTTCGTGTACCTGTTAGCTGGCTTGGAGAACTAATTCTAAAGCTTTTTCCTTGGGCCTGTTTAGCAATAAGCCAGGATACTCTGCTCCACGTGGCATCTTCTAACCAAGAAGCCAAAAATGGTGTTCCACGAAAAGAGCAGCTGGTTCAGCTCACAGCTCAGTATCTGCACAAGCACTCTGCTTCACAGTAACAATCATATTTTGTTAATATACCAGAAGTGCTTTATTTCAAAAAATTATTTAATTCTATAGCTTTTAAAATATTACTTATTTAATCCATTGGCTTTAAAAATTGTTTTCATTTATAAATTTAGCTTATTTTTTGCTATCCTTTCTGGTTTTCTTTATTGAGATATAATTCACATATGGTAAATTCACCCTTCTAAGCATGCAATTCAGTAGTTTGGGGTGTATTTATGAGTAGCCCCCGCTCGCTGCAACTAGAGAAAGCCCACACGCAGCAACGAAGACCCAATGCACCTAAACATAATTTATAAAAAAATAAAGCTGGATGGAAACAGGGAAATGGAGCTTTGACATATATTACATTTTTCCAAGGAGAATATATTCAGAAATGACTACCATACATAAAAGAATACTAAGGAGGATAAAAACCATAAACAATCCACCGACGATTAGTTTTGAATCATGAGATGTAGGCATCTCACAAGAAAGGATGACCCTAATAAAGGATGTAATGAGGTGAGTTTGGCTTTGCCTGTCCGGGAGCACGGACTAATCTGATTCTCCTCTGTGATGTTCCTCTTTCCCCATCATCTATGCATAACCCATGAATGACCAAATCAGGGGAAGACAGAAGCACCGACCCATGAAAAGCAAACCAAGTCAGATGAACAGAATGGCCTGTAATAGAAACGCCCAATTTGTAGGAAAAACTAAGGTTTCAGGAGTCATTTCATTGGGATTCTGGTAACGCCTTTGATGCCGGCTATAAAATTGAGGTGCGTGATAAATTCAGGTTCACTGGGGAAAGCACATGAGGACCAGTGCACCCCCAATGGAGAAGGGGACATAGTCACAGTGAAAAGAGGGGTCTACGTACATATGCAGGGGTGTGGTTGTATCTGGTTGTGTTAAATTGTCCCTTTATGTGCTATAAGCTGAACTGTCCCCTCCAAATTCACGTGAAGTCCTAGCCCCCAGGACCTCAGAATGTGACACTATTTGGAGATAAGGTCTTCAAAGAGAGGATGACGGTAAACTGAGGTCACTAGGGTGGGTCCTGATCCCAAAGGACAGGTTTCCTTATAAGAAGAGATCAGGAGACAGACGCGCAGAGAGGGACGACCCTGTGAGGACACAGGGAGGAGAGGCCGGCTACAAGCCCAAGAGAGAGACCTCGGGAGGGACCAGCCCTGCTGACCCTTGGATCTCAGATTCCAGCCTCCAAGACTGGGAGAGAGACACATGCCTGATGTTTAAAAGCGCCCCCAGTCTGGGGCATTTTATGGCAGCCAGAGCAAACAGATACATCACGATTTTACAAACGCTTTTAAAAATTATAGCAATCAGCACACCTGCAGGTTCCATACAGCAATTTGTGAAATACACCAGCAAACTTCATTTTAGGGTCAATCAAAAACAAAGTGCGATTTAAGTGTGAAAAATTGAGTTATGGGATAAAGTTTTAAAGCCCCGTGAAGACATGATAGAATACATTTGCACAGGTACATGCCCTGCAAGCAATCCCATGCTAAGGTCACATGTGTGTTATCTGTATTCGAATCAAAAAGCATTTGTATCTTTTGGCCCCAAAATGTCCATACGAATGCTCACAGCTTGCAACATCACTAACCGAAACCACATGGCAAACTCCGTGGGAAAGGACAACGCAAAACCAGCCGTGACCTATAACCAGGAGGTGAGAATAAGCACAGTGACATCCACAACCGGCTGTATACAATCACCGCACTGACATCCAGAACCGACTGTATACAATACCCATGACGCCCCTTCCTGAAATTGGGGGAACTGCAGTTGAGATGGGCTGGGAGCTGGGACCCTTTGCTGCAGGGCTTGCACCTGGACACACCTCTCCTCCAGCAGCAAAATACAAAGAAACTAGAAGGGACTAAAAATAACCGCACACAGCTGTGGGAAATTACAAACAATAAGATACCAAAAGACCAAACCCCAACTGCCATTTCTGAGGTGTTGGAGCAAAAGCAGGGTCCTGCGCGTGATTCCTGCGCACTGCACCACCGAGGGGTGGGCAGACCCCCTAAGCCGTCCCTCCATCCCAACCCACCCAACTACTCCCACCCTCAGCCCATTAGGAACCAGCTCAGGGAATGAGCAAAGCACCTGTTACTTGTTTTCACTCCCTCCCGCTGCAGGACAAGTCCCAAGACAGCCTCTCCTGAATTCCTCATCTGCCTTCTAATCAATTTCTATTGATTAGAGAGACCAAGGACCCAGGCAGGGAACACAGTGACCTGCTTGCCTGAGGGCACAGCTGAAGGTCAGGACCGTGGCCAGCTACCTCTGCAGCCGAGTTCTCATAAAGAATCAACATCTTTCCTGAAGACTCTCGGAAGATGCTCATTTGGCTTGTGTACTGTATGTTACTAACACATGATGCGTAAACAACCATTTACTCCTAAGCGGAAGCCACCCATGCCTTGACAGTTGGCATTATATTTACTTGCAAGAAACAAACTTATGCACATGATTTCAGATGACTCATGAGATTTCGGAGTCCCTGTCATGAGCCCATGATGGCAGAATGAAATCACCTTCTTTTAAACCTATTTCTTTTCTCTTTTTCTTTTTCTTGGCCGTGGCTTGCAGGATCTTAGCTCCCCGACCAGGGATCAAACCCCTGCCCCCTGCAGTGGAACCGTGGAGTCCTAACCACTGGACCCCCCGGGAAGTCCCGCCTTAAACCTATTTCTTGAACAAGGAGCTCTCCATGTGGAGAGCAGAGAACTGACCTTTGGCCAAGAGAAACCCACAACCCTTTTATACCCAGGGAAGAATAAAGAGTATCCTCATTGTGGACATGAAGAGCTCTGTGGAATGTTTCCTATGGACCTCAGCCAGCATCCTTGCTAACTCTGAGGGACGCTCCAGGCCCAGAAACGGAGTGGCCTGGTGTCTGCAGAGGGAGCCCAACCCTGAAGAACGGTTTGTTACGTGGGGTCTACAAGCCCCGCCTGGTGGTTTTAGATGATGTTTTTCCTTCCTAGTTCCTTCTGATCAGTTATCTCTCTTATAAAACAAAACATAAGTGTGTTCCACTGTAACAAACCCTTCTGTGTCATATTTTAGCTCCCTCAGCCTATGTCACATTAACTGTGTAACTTATTCCCGTCTTGATTTTAAAATCTCGTTAAATAAAACTATCGCTTTTGTTGTCGTGCCAGGCAAAAAAGGAGTGATGTTTTGGTTAATAATTGGGCAAACGGGGAGGATTCTGCTGGCCACTCTGGGGAACATTATAATGGTGATTAACGCTTCTTCTGTAGCAGGGAAATGTTGAACTCATGAGGCGTTTTTAAGCCAAATGCCATCTCGTCTCTGCTGACAAAGCGTACTGGACACAGGAGTGGCATTTACCTGAATGGAAATGAGGGGCAGCTAATCCACCCCTCCATGTTTCCACTCATGAAACAGAAGAACAGAACTCAGGGAAAACAAAGACGCAGCCATGGAAGGAGGAAGACCCTGATGTCAGGCAGGGGATACAACTGCAAGAGGAAACAAATCAAGAATGAAACGGACGGACCCCAGGGGACAGATTAAAAAGAATAAAAGATGGGGGGTGGTGGGAGCTGACAAAAAGGAACAGACCAGTCTCTAGGAACAAGAGACGGGAAAAAAATTAAACTCTACTGGAAAAAAAAGTCTCCTTTTTCTTCATGGGATAAAAGATACCTTCTCTCTCGGAGCATTGGCTGGGGAAGCAGCTAATGTTTCCTGAGTATGAGAACATGAATATACAACTTATGGACGTTGTGACAGACCGGGGAATGGACCCCTCCCCCCATGGCCTCTGCCTCTTGTTTCTAAGAAAAGCTTTACCCTCCTAGGCCTTCCGGGATCTCCAGAGAGAAAATTTAATCAGAGAAGTGAGAAAATATACAAACAAAGGAACACAGTCAGCAAGACAGTAATAGTTTAGCCATTAAACAGAGTCAAGGGCTTTCAGTTCCTCCCTAAGGGCTACAGATCAGATTCTGAGCCACGTCCTTTGCGTTCCTTTGCAGAGACTGAAAACCCCACCAGGTGGGAGAAGTTACCTGCGTGCCGCCCACCAGCACGGAGACCCCAGGTGGCTGCAATTAGAAGGTTGAAGACGCGGACGCCTGGTCCCCCACCAACCAAGCCGAAGAAGGGCCACGAGCTGACCTCGCACCCGAAACCCTCTCCCTCGACCCTGGTTTAAAGCCTTTCCCTGAAGGCCCTCGGGGAGTTCGCGTCTTCAGCGCGAGCCGCCCTTCTCTAGACTTGGCCGCACGTGGGGCGTCTTGCAGACAAACGCTGCTCTTCCCTTCATCACAACCCGGGGTCAGGAGCTGGGCTTTGCTGAGCACGGGACTCGGGTTTGCTTTGGTAACAATTATCTGCAAGCGCCGCCCTCGACGCGGCTAGCGAACAGGCTTGGGTAGCTGGGCATCCTCTGAATTTCCCCGTGTACCCCAGGGGGGCACAGACCCTGCCCTCAGGGGACTTACACAGGAGAAGCACGTGGACATAAAACATGAAACGCGGTAGAGTCTTCTCCGGGTTAAATGCATCTGCAGAGAAGGTCTGGGGTGACCAGATTTGGACTCGGAGAAACCGAGTCATGGAGAATCGTCTATTAGTTACTTGCTGGGGAACACAGCCGGTGGGCTGAAGGTCTGATGGGGAATTGGAAGCATGGAAGAGAAGGGCAGTGCCTTGCTTCAAAGCCAGATTTTCACCAGATACTCAACCAGAATGGCTTTCGGCCGGGGGGGGGGGGGGGGGAACAAGAAGGGCAGATGGGACCCATCGTTTGGGAAATGTTTAACACACGCAGCCAAAGGCCCCATACAAGATTATGACACAGGCACCAGGAAAGTGTTAAGTCCAGCTACTCTGCTAGGATAATACACTCACTGTCTTGGGAAAGGTTCAGGTCTTAATCAGTTACCTTCAAGTTTTAAAAGCCACAGGGTTTTCTAATTGAACTATAGTTGCTGTATAGTCTATTAGTTTCAGGTGAACTTGATTCAGTATTTTTACAGATTTCCAAAAATAGCACAAATGGCAAAGTGAGCTAAAAATATCACGATTTCCCCTCAAACTGATACACCTAAAGACATAGATTCCAGTAATTAGAAAACTGCATCTTCATTTCCAGATGGTATTTAGCCTGGATTCCCCACCTTGCTCTGACAATGGTCCAACTCATTAAGAATTCAGCCCATTTCTCTCCCAGGCTGTCTGACCAAGTCCATGGGTGACCACAGCCTGGGCTGGATGGCAAACATGGGGCACAAAACAAAGATGGGCAGGTGGGTGCAGGAGGCTTTGGGGTGTCATATTCCATCCAGCTCCACCAGATTCAAGTTTGGCAACAATTCGTGGAGACTGCTGTTGGAGTCTTAATTGTTCTTGCTTTTCCCCCGGGGGTGACCCTATTTGAACTAGGGAGAGTGTAAGCCTCCCTTCCCTCCGTGAGGCTGAACGGGATTGAACGTGCCTCTGTAGAAAAGCACGTGGAAATCCAGCCCAGGCTGCACACCGACAGGCACCCGCACTCTTACCTTTGCATCCCACTGACGGTACAGGATCCTACTCAACAGCGTCATGAAAAACGGCACCAGCGTCTTGTCATCCCTCCTGCACACACGTCTCAGACCTCTCCTCCGGCCGGTGGGGCTAGTTGTGGGCACACTGACCGAGATGCAGTATCTTTAGGTGACTCAGCATGTGATAAGCGCCCCAAGACTTGTCACCGAGCAAAGGCTCACCGCCCGACGTGCATAGAAGCCAATGCAATGGCACAAGCTTTCCCAGAAGACGAAGAGATTCACCGTCAGCTCAACCAGCAGCAGCCCAAACTCGCAAATCCGTCCCCACGATTCAGCGTCCGGAGTGAACTTTAAGGGGTCAGGAAGTTTCAAGCTTGGAAGCTGATTGGCTAGTCTCCAATCAGGCCATATGAGCTACTCCTGCAGCTGGAGGCCACATTTTCCTTATTGCAGGAGTTCTCGCTTCGTAAAGGGCTCCAGTGGTAACATTTCTAGTCCTTAAGTTTTGGGGACTGAAGATTCTTGGCTCCGAGATCACCCTAGTAACATGGGTTCCCGTCTTGAGTATGTGCAGTGCTGTCTCTGTAAAATAACTCGGGTATTGATGAATCAACGACCTATTAAATGAGGCGAAACCAGATGAAGCTGGTGCTGTTTCAGTTAGATTAATCAACAACCTATATAACGAGGCAAAGCCAGTTTAAGCTGGTCCATGATTTCCGTGCTGTTGCAAACTGATTCCTGAAACCATGTCTGATGTGTCACAGGACATGCAAATAAACACTCATCTTACTTTTGTAACACTGTGCTTGAATATCCGGCATAGTGCACGTGCAAAGAAAATGGTTCTTGAATTCTTTCCTTCTTCCAGAAATGAGACCAAGGCTCTTGTTAACCCAGAGAGGTGATGACGAAATTGCAAACAATCTCAGTGTTTTCCCTGAGCGCCTCTGTGGGGCCAGCGATAGAATCATTGGAGGAACTTCTTAAAAATACTGTCGACCTGATACCTACCCAGGTCACTCTCAGAGGACGGGGCCCAGGAATGTGTGTTTTTATGGGCTGTCTTAACTGGATGCACAGCCAGGTTCAGGAAGCACCTGTTGATTAGGGAGGGCAGAAGATCTGGGTATAAAAGCCCACTCCCTTATTCATCATCACAGGAGCCCCAGAGTTCCCACGGTGGATAAAGTGGGATATTAACAGGGCCTTTCTCTCAACATCTGCAGAGAATTGAGTGAGAAGACAGACCTGAAAGCCCCGGATACGCTGCATCCCGCTAACGAACCAGAGCCTGCTCTGTAGATGGAAGGTCGTCGGAGGATGATGGAGGGTAAGCATTTCAGCCCAGTGAGTCTAACAGCCAACATCAAATATCATACACGGTGTGTCTGGGAGAGCAACGCAGCGGATTCCCCCAGAGAACACAGAGAAATGGCGAGCACTCACTGGATGTCGTTCACATAACATTACTGCCCTGAACACCGACGCGGCCAAGCCATGCAGTTTGATGAGCCACTGAGTGCGTACACCTGTATTAGTCTCCCCGGGGTCGCCATCACACGTGACCACACACCAGATGGCTGAAACCAACAGAAAAGTACCTTCTCTCAGTTCTGGAGACCAGACGTCTCAGATCAAGGTGTGGGCAGGGCTGGTTCCTTCCGGAGGCTCCAGGGGAGAATCTGTTGTAGGTTTCTCTCCAGAATCCGGGGGCTGCTGGCCATCCTTGCTGGTCCTTGACTTGTAGACACATCTCTCCAATCTCTGCTCCATCGTCACATGGCTTCTCCTCTCAGCGTCTCTCTCTCTGCGTCTCCTCTTCTTATAATGACACCAGTTATACTGGATTAAAGACCCACCCCCAGAACCTAAATGTCCATCGACAGAGGAATGGATAAAGAAGAGATGGGGTGTGTGTGTGTGTGTATGTGTGTGTGTGTGTATAAAAAGTTTATTAATTGCGTTCCTTGCAATAAATAAAATAACGGGAAGATTCCTGCCCTGGATCCCTATTTTGCAGTCACAACGTATGAAAACACTCGGTCTGTGACAAGGACCGCAGCATCCTGTACTTGGCAGCAAAGACTCTGAGCAAACTGAACCCAGAGCCCACAGAGTCAAGAGCCGTCGCCTTCGGATTATTTGCTTGGGGCAAAGACTGTGCCTGACACGCCGACTCCGGCATTACCAATCGAGGGGCAGTCGTCTTCCTGTTGCATTTTGCATCTGACCTTTCCCGTCTCATTGTTATGTGTTCAGATGATGGGATGGATTTTCAGATATCCTTGGGTCATCACCTTTCGTTCAACAGAAGTTTCCTGTGCCCTCATGCACTAAGACGTTTCTAAAGAACAGGCAACGTGCCTTCCTCATTGGAAAATCCATCAAGCAGCCTGGCAGAAACTGATTAGGATAAACAGGGATGAGTGATTAACATGCTGGTAACAGGCGTGAGCTTCTAGACAATGGATTATATCAAGGACTTTTTTTTTTTCCTGCTGCGTTGGGTCTTCGTTGCTGTGCACGGGCTTTCTCTAGTTGCAGCAAGCAGGGCTACTCTTTGTTGCGGTGCGCGGGCTTCTCGTGGTGGCTTCTCTTCTTGCAGAACACGGGCTCTAGACACACGGGCTTCAGTAGTTGTGGCACACAGGCTCAGTAGTTGTGCACATGGGCTTAGTTGCTCCGCGGCATGTGGGATCTTCCCGGACCAGGGATTGAACCCATGTCCCCTGCATTGGCAGGAGGGTTCTTGACCACTGCACCACCAGGGAAGTCCAAGTACATCAAGAACGTTTGCGAAGAGCTGCCTGTTCTTCTCCTTGTTTGGGGCCTGCAGTAAGTGCTGCACTTTCCTTCACCACAACACCGTGTCAGGAGATTGGCTTTATGGCCCACGGGCGAGTGGACCAAAGTTTGGTTCAGTAACAGGAGAATCAGGGGGTGCCCAATTCAGAGCATCTAAAAGCCACAAGAGTAGCAGACAAAGAATGGGTGTGAATGACGGAGGGGCATAACGGGTGAAAGCAAAATCGCCATCAGTGTCTTTCCCCCATGACACCATATGTTCCTTAGAAGTAGAGGGCTGAGCCATGAAACATCTCTGTTATGCCCAGGTCAAGCCCCAGCTTTGCAGCTGCCCACAGCTGCAAAGGGAAGCAACCAAGATGCCAAGCATGATGGGACTTCTGGAAAGTTCCAACCCGACGGGTGCATGATTAGGTTAAGAGCCTGGTTGTGCAAATTTGGAGGGGTGACAGGTGGCTGACACCTGCCCAGCTCCATGGGCAAGTCAGCCTGATGGAGAAGTGTCACCATGCTTCTGGGATGGCCAACAGCATCGCCTTTGAGGGCAGAACGTGGACCAGGGGATGCACGAAGAGGTCCTGTGGGCCCTCCCAGACTCAACGGGCTTAATTAAAATATTCAGAAACACAACCCCTGCTCCCTAGAGAAGCGTTCTTTGGGTTCCATCAACCACAGTCTCTGTTTGGCTGAGCAAGGAAGCTGAATGCAGGCAGGACCCGAGAGTCTGCAGGCGTGAGGGCTGCCATCAGCCAGGGAAGGCGGGTGGGGAGCAATACGTCGGATGTGGCCGGCTTCCCTAGGCTCCCAGGAGGAGCTGGCAGCAGGGGAAGAGACTCAGACGAAGGGGCCGCACAATAGTCTGTGGACCATTGAGTAGAGCAAGGATGTTTCCACGAAGAGTGGACCTCATGAATTATCCCGAGAATGTGTCCGTCATTACCTTTGCATGGTATCACGGCAGTCACATCCCGAATTAAAGCATCAGTGAGGAGATGCGTGCACTAGAAATGTGGCTAACAGATGTGGGCAAAGTTTCTTTCCTTGTCAAACACTTTCCATGAGGGGCGGGAAGGGAGGTCTGACAGGAGGTATTTGCTTATCAGAATTCACGTAATTCAGATTTGGACAAAACAGGACTCAGAAAAAACAAAAGACAAGAGCAACCATCCCCACCCACCCCGAATCCCTCTGCAACCTTCAGATTGTTCTTTTCCGAACAGAATAAGGAGAAAATTGATTTTCTCTGACTTACATTTCCTGGGCGGAAGTGTCCTGTCTCAGTGCCCATGTACCCAGTGCAAAAGTTATCTGGGATGCAATTGATTTCATTGAGAAAGGGCTTTCAAAGTAAGTATTTTATGTCATGAAAATCCCAGCCGTAGGAAGAATGGAGAGGTAAGGTTACAACTGCGGTTCTAATATAAGAAAATTAAGAAGTAGTGGGGGAGTTTCTTTTTTTATGTTGTCCTGAAAGATGTATTTTAATCAACGCAAAGCATAGCCAGCTACCATGTGACCCGGAATATGTCTGATAAATGCTCTATGCAAAAGCAAGGCTGAAAAGTGACAAAAGCGATATGAGATAAAATTTCTTACCAGCAACGTCCTTATCGAGGGACAAAGGTATCGATGAAATGAAGACACACATGAATTAATTCATTTCTGGGGATATCAGAGGAAAAGACTGTTCTCTCAGTTGAGCAAAAGCTGCAACATTTCAGCTCAGGAGAGAAGAGGCAAAAATTGAGGAAATACCATGTCGTAGGTCAAAGAGACAGCTCAAGTGAGCTTCTCCTGACATCCCTTCTGACAATTAAATTAAATATGATACCATCACAGGACACGGTGAAGCCACAGAATGAGTCTCTCCTGTAACACAGCGGAAAAAGCATATCGTAGAGGAGAGACACAAATGAGATAGGACCAGCAGCTGGCTGGTCATCCCCAGGATGCCCATTAATGCCTCTGGGCATCCCCTCCAAAATTCTGTGACTTTCTATGCGAGTAACTACAGTGGACAAGAGAGCCGTAATCACCACCATCACCATCACCATCACCATGATCACCGTCATCATCAACAGCATCATTCTATTATCACCACCATCACCACCATCATCATCAACATCATCATTCTATTATCACCACCATCACCACCATCACCATCAACATCATCATTCTATTATCACCACCATCACCACCATCATCACCATCACCACGATCGTTATCAACGCTCATCACCACCATCACTGTCACCATCATTGTCATGACATCTGCCATTCACTGAGATCCCACAAAGTACAAGACGTTCTCCACCCTGCATTCTTCTGGCCAGCACATTTTTTGTGTGTCCACGATGCGCCAGGGACCATGCAGAGGACTAGGAAATTGGTGACACAGTTACACAAACCACAGTACAATGTGTGAGGTGGGCGAGATGGAAGAGGGTCAGGGAGGAAGGAGTGGAGGCACCTGGGTTTAGGACACCTCCTTCAGGGTCTGCTGTGGAGGCTGAGAAGTGTCGGGTGAGTAGGTCAACAGCAGGAGGAGAGAGCTCATGTTCAAGTCTAGAGCTGGTGGGAGGAACCATGGAGGGGCTCCACCCGTAGGGGTTTAATCAGGTAAGGCAACTGCTTGGGCAGCCCAGAAATGGGAGGCCAGCCAGGAGGATGGGTTATGGACCAGGTAGCGAACAGGTGGAGTAGTGACAGGAGCACAGAAAAAGAAATGAATGCTTTGGAGAGATGTTTAGGAGGAAGACACAGTGCTCAGCTACTGGCTGCAGAAAGAGGACTGATGAGGAGCAAAAGCCACCAGGGAAAGCCCGGCGTCTAGCCTCCAGCTGGGAGGTGGCGGCACCACTGACCAAATCAGGGACAAGGAAGACGTCGCGTCCAGCCCTGAATGTGCTGCGTGGGCACAGAGGTCTAGCTGGCAGGAGTTTCCGAGAAAACTGCATCAGGGAGAATCAGCACCATGGGTGTGCATGCAATGCCCGGGAGAGGGGTGCTGTGTGAGATGCTAGGGTGACACACAAAGGGGTCCGGCATGAAAGGGGCAGTAAAGAAAGAGGAAACTGCACAGGAGGGTGGGAAAGCAGACAGAGCATCGTGCGAGGGGACGAAAGCGGATCTTTTAACGTAGCTGCTTTAAGGACGGTGCTTACAGCGTTTATCACAATTTTGCTAACTCAGACAAGTGCACTGTTACTTGATTAACCTTCCTCTCCAGCTATAATATAAACTCCATGCAAGCAAGAACCAAACTTATCTGATTATCTTCGAAAATAATTCAGTTGTCAAGTGCCCGTTCAGCGCCAGCAGCGGCTAAGGCTTGGGAACGTCCCCCAAGAACCAGCCAAATGGCTCTGGTGCTGGCTGGTGGCTGCTTCCAATTCTTTCAGAGATTTACGGTTCAATTATGAGGTCATAACGGTCTCATACCAATCATGAGGTGGAAGGAGGGATAAATTAGAAATTTGGGAGTAACATATACTATACATATAATAGATAAACAGCGAGGACCTACTGTAGAGCACAGGGAACTCTACTCAGTATCTCATAATAACCCATAATGGAAAAGAATCTGAAAAAGAACATATATATGTGTGTATAGAGAGAGAGAAAACGAACCACTTTGCTGTACCCCTGAAATTAACACAACATTGTAAATCAACGATACTTCAATTTAAAAAAGTAACAAATAAATGTATAAGAGAAGAAGAAAAAAGACTGTAGCATATGGGCCACAGTCCTTTCCCCATGACCACAGCAGACATCACCAATCCATCACAGTCTCCCTTGCTGAAGCATCGTTCTCATCTCACAGTATCAGGCAGCCAGAACCAATCAACCAGCCTCAGGCCTGGAAACTCACTTGTTATCCATTCAATTCATGCTTCAGGTGTAGACAGACCACCTGCCACCCTTCCAGCTGCTGCTACAAAATTAATTTCTTCAGAAGTTTAGTAATGAATGGATAGTAAATGATCCTGAATGCTTTACTGTTATCTTCTGAGAGAAATATGATTTTTTCTGTAAGGAAGTGAAGATGTAATTATGTCAGAGGGTATTTTTTAACCTGGGAGTCTATTCAATAGCTAGAGTTAAGCTAAACATTCTGTATCTAGGTTAGTAAGCAAGTTGAGCTATAACTTTGCTTTGGAAATTGCACAGTTAGGAAGAAAAGTATATGTAACACATAAAGTAAGCTTGGTGGCCATGACCCCTTTGAACGCTACAGATCAAGAGCTGGGAAACATTCTGCACAAAGGGCCAAGGAGTAAATACTTTTGGCTTTGTGGGCCATACAGTCTCTGTTGCAATTCTTCACTCTGTTGACCTCGGGCAAACACAGCTACAGACAGTAAGTAGATGAATGGGTGTGGCTGTTTCAATAAAACTTTATTTGCCAAAAAAAGGCAGAGGGCCAGATTTAGCTCAGGGTCTGAAGCTTGCCGATCCTTGATCTCCATCATCCTTGGAGGTCTGGAAAGAGTACTTAGGAACTTTACTACAGGCAGCAGCCTTCTGGGGGAGAGTTGTGACTTTTGGTCTTTCAACGTGGCGCTGATCTGTGCGTGATCTCCAATACTATTTGCATCAATCTGGGAAAATCCCGTTTTGAGGAGTGAGACATCCTTTTGCAACAGATAATCAAATAGTACCCCCCAGAGTCAAGAATAAATTCCCTTTCGTCCAAACGTAAACCCTATTTTTATTGGGTGATATTTTCTCTTTCTCATTCCAAGGCCACACTAATTTGCTCCTGCATCTTGTGAGATGAGAGATGAACAATTGTTTGCTGGGTGAGTATCCATTCATTAGTTTTTGAAGGAAACCATTACTGATTTGGTTTGTGGCTTCCCTGCTCTTCCCACTTGGGGCTTTATTTCTGCGCACTATGAGTACGTTCACATTCGTGCTTCCTAATTTTTACTTCACGCCCTGGGTGCCCAGTCACAATTTTGTTTTTTCATTTCATACGAGTACGAGAGCCTAGAGCAACATAAATTCTCTTCGTATTTTGGCTGTATCCCAGAGATGGTGACGCCCTGCACTTCCATTTCAAATATAAAATATTTTGTTACTGGCTATGAATCCCCTGTCGACATGCTTTACAAGGGGGGCTTTCGAAAATGAATGTAAGTTTGGGCCTTTGGAAATTCCACTTTGAATCAGAAGCATTAAAGGTTAAAAGGGGGCTCCTGCCACCTGTCAGCTGAGACACCAAGGTTACAGACAAACGGATGGGAAATGGGCAGCACCCCAAGTGTAGAAGCTCGCAGAGGAAATGCTGGGGGGTGAGAGGACGGGGCGCCCAACTCTGGGACCTCAGCCAGACCCAGGACGTGCCAAGGGGCCGGCCTAGGGGTTGGGGTGAGTCACGGAGGAAACCTGTGTGGAGAAACCTGAACCTGAAACCTGAATCTTGTTACCTGCAGGGGCAGCCACAGAGCAGGTGCTGACTCCCTCCCAAAGAAGTCCGTGGCCACGACCACAGGACAGGGGTGTCTCCACGGGGACTGGTCGTCCTCCCAGGGCTGCTGGGGGTGACACGTCTTGTGGAGAACACCGGAGTTCAGGTCCTAGGGGGTCATTCTCGGTTCTACTCAAAGAGGTCCCCAGGATGAGCCCAGGGACCCCAGAGGCAAGAGGCTGGTGGTTACAAAAACACATCCAGGTCCAGAAACTTCCCATCATCCCCAACTGAGACTCTGTCCCCATTCAAAACCCACTCCCCGTCTCCTGCCCACACCCCCCAGCCCCTGACACCCACCGTCCTACTTTCTGTCTGTATGAATCTCACTCCTCTAGGGACCTCACAGAAGTGGAACCTTCGGAATTTGTCCTTCGCGTCTGCCTTATTTCACTGAGCATCACAAGCTCAAGATTCACCCACGTGGTAGCAGGTGTCACAATTCACTTCCTTGGGGCTTCCCTGGTGGCGCAGTGGTTGAGAGTCCGCCTGCCGATGCAGGGCACACGGGTTCGTGCCCCGGTCCGGGAGGATCCCACATGCCACGGAGCGGCTGGGCCCCTGAGCCACAGTTACTGAGCCTGCGCGTCTGGAGCCTGTGCTCCGCAACAAGAGGCCGCGATAGTGAGAGGCCCGCGCACCGCGATGAAGAGTGGCCCCCGCTCGCCGCAACTAGAGAAAGCCCTCGCACGGAAACGAAGACCCAACACAGCCAAGATAAATAAAGAAATAAATAAATTTAAAAATAACTACTGTTCTCTGTTTAAAAAAAATAAAATAAAAAACTGAAGACGCTGTACCCTGCAACTCCCTCTCCTCTGGGTACACCCACCTACCGCCCAGCGCTGTATGCGGTCAGGCTTGCCCATGAGCATTTAAAATCCTGTATAGGGGGAATTTTGTCCTTTATAAAAATAGGTATTCGGTGCTAAAAAGAAAGGAGCTCTGAAGCCATGAAAAGACAGGGAGGAACCTTAAATGCCTATGACTGAGTAAAAGAAGCCCATCTGAAAGGGCTACAGACTGTGTGATTCCAACTCTATGACTTCCTGGAAGAGGCAAAACTGTGGAGACAGTCAAAGGATCGGTGCTAAAAAAAAAACAAATTAAAATACATACAAAAATAAAAGGATCAGTGGTTGCCAGGGGTTGGAGGGATAAACAGGCAGAACATAGAGGGCTTTTAGGGCAGTGAAACTACCCTGTACGCTACTATAATGGTGGGTACACGTCATCATACATTGGTCCAGACCCATAGAACGTATAACAGCAAGCGTGACCCCTAATGTAAACTATGGACCTTAGTTAGTAATGTGTGCATACTGGTTCATCAGTTGTAACAGATGTGGTGTATTCCTGCAAGATGTTAAGAACAGATGAAACTGTGGGGCAGGTATTGGGAATTCCCTGTATTTTGTCCTCAATTTTCTGTAAACTTTAAACTGTACTAAACACTAAAGTGTAGCAATTTAAAAAATAACAGTAACGTATAGAGAGACAAAGGGGTTTAGACATACCTGCCAGGTGAGCAGATCCTGCATGGTGACCCCTCACGCCACCACTGGGTACAAAGAAAGCATGTGCCTTCCAGGAGACAGGGCTTTTTACGACTTGTTTCCCTCAAGGAATCCTAACGTCCTCTCACGTTTAATTTTACATGCAGGTGATCCATGGCATTCGCTCCAAATGGGGAGGGTCGTTGTATAGGGCGAGGTTCCCAGTGACAGGTCCACCCCTGGAAAACCTACGCTGGGAAGCCAGCTCTACGGCAGGACATTTAGGAAACGCGTGCCATCACGGCTTGCCCTGTGCTCCCTTCAGCAGGTCTCCGAAGTGGATACGTGAAAAGGCGTCATCAATCAGGTACTCGAAACAGGAACACCCTGAGGACAAGTCAGGGCGGGCGGGCAGAAGCCCACGCCTGGGATGGTGATTACGCAAATGCCAAGGAAGGAGCGTACCAAGGCCTGGAAACTCCCCGAGCTGCACCCTCCCCGTCCACGCCCAGGCTTATCTGCAGGCATGGGGAGGAGGAGTGATGCAAACATGAGGCTGGAAAAAGACAAGGGCTGAATCAACTCCAAAGTGTAACCGGCCAAGTCCTGGAAGGGGAATTCCAGGTAAGGAGGTCAGCTCAGGACACACGGAGCTGGGCGGCCTGATTACCCAGACAGAGAGATGTCTCCACCTGGAGCTCCAAGACCTTGCAATACCTGCATCCCTCAGCACACGGCATCCTTGCCAGTCCCCCGCAGGCCAAACGGCGCCACCCAGTGGCCAACCATCACCCAGACGAATAGCTCTACATGGAAACACACAGTGGAGGACAAGGGCAAGCGGTCCACTCGTGGTGGCCGTGACCAGTGCCACATTCCTGGAGAGCTGCTCGGCAACCTGCATTCAACGCCTTTGACTCCTCATACGACATGTCAGAAGGCATCGGGGGAAGAGTACGTGTTTAAGATACAAAGACAAGGGCACCGAACACACGGGGTAACGAAACACAAGCCATCGATGAGAAGTGAGGCAAACACCCTGGGATATCCTGTCAACAGAAGCGTACGTAGCCATAAAAACAAGGACTTCTCTTTATTACAAAGCAAGACGCCCAACTAGACAGAACCTGGAAGAGTTTCTTCATGGATATGTACCTATAACGGATAGATACACACAACCCGGGTGGCAGCTGGGGTTCTGCTTCCTCATGGGCTCATGTTCTGGGTTTGAAGGAGCCGTACCTTCCCATGGGCTGTGGAGGCCCTAGAGCCCTCCCCAGCTCTCGGTACTCTCAGGGGTCTTGGGGCACATGCGGTTCCCTCTGCTGCGTTCTTGTCGCTATGAAAATAACAGGAAGGGTTATAACCCCACCATGTTTCTCCTGCCTCCACTGTGTCCCACCGACAGAGGCGTGACTACAATGTACAAGCCAGGGTCCCTGCGAGACCCTGGGCCAGCAACACCCACCCAACTCCCATCTGTTGAGCTGCTTGAGCTGCTTTCTGTCTTTCTCCATCCGCCTCTCTCTTTCTGTTTCCCTGCCTTCTCCATCTCTCCCCATCTCCAAGGGTTGCTCTATTTCTGGGTTCCTTCTAGGACTCTGAGTTCAGACTCAAATTGTCCACTTATTAACGGCATGATGTTAAGAGGCTTCCCGAAACTCTTTGTGCCCTGGTGTCCTCACTTGTAAAAAGGGAATAGTGACAATAACTCCTTCCTAGGAGAGGACCACGTGAATCCATACACGTAAAGCATTTAAAACAATACCCACTACAGAGCACGTATCCAACACGATGCAGCTGTGTACGCTAATGATCATCATTTCTAACAAAAGGCGGTTTGGTTTGGTTATTTGTTTTGCTGAAGCTCGTTATTCTAACTTCAGTAGCTTATTAAAGAGGGGCTACCAAAAAAAAAAAAAAAAAGAGGGGCTACACATTCTGGTTTGCCACAGACCATTCTCATTTATCTTTTTTGGGGGGCGGGGGGCGGTACCCTGAGGGTACTTCTCAAATTTCAACATGCAGGGGTGCAGACCTCAAAGAGAAAGTGACAACTGGTTGGGCTGAGGAGTCAAAGGTCAGAGTCTGGGGCGCCTAGGGCAGCTGGAATGGAGGCGCAGAATCCTAAATGAAAGGCCACAGGGGCAGGAGCTGAAAATTCCGAGTAGAAAATCCCGTCGCAACCTCAGCAGACTAGTGAACTGCAGAAACACGGCAAGACACCAAGGAGTTCAGGGGCAAACTGCAGCTGGAAGGTTGAAAGATGTGAGCGGAGAAATTTCAGCCACTGCCTGGTGCTGGGGAGACAGGATGACACTTGCATCTTGCCAGGTTGCAGGGGCTCAGTGAACAGCTCAGAGTCTCACCTGAATCCTGAGATGGGCTACGTCTTAGAACAAAGGATCGAGATTGAGAGCTCCGTATCTTAAGATTGAGAGCTCCATCCAAGGCCCAAGGGCAGAACTGAAATAGACTCATCATGACAAGACGTGAAGCCAAGGTAACCCACCAGTGATAGCACTGTCCACTACAAAGCTCAACACTCTTCAGAGGCAGATAACAGAACGCAAAATCTCTACAGTGGATCAATCACAATGTCCAATACACACAAAAAAATGACTAGACATGCAGACAAATGGGAAAATGTCACCTGCTGTCAAGAAGGAGAAAAATCAATAGAAACAGACCCAGAGATGACGTAGCTGTTGGAATGAAGAGACAAGAACTTTCAGGTAACAATTATGAATTAAAGCATTTACAAGAAAAGATGGAGGTCAAGGGTGAAGAAAGGAAGAACGTCAGGAAAGACATGTAAACTAAAAATAACCAAATGGAAGTCCTAAAACTGAAAAATACAGTTAGTTTTGAGGACAACAATAGTCCGAGGATGGGATTACAAGTGGACTGCACACAAATGAAAAACAATTTGGTGAACGTGAGATAGTTCAATAGAAATCATTCAAGCTACAGCACGAAGGAAGAAAAGGAAGTTGGACAAAATGAACGGAGCTCGATGAAAGGTCAGACGGTGTCACGTAACCTACCACATGCGTGATTGTGGACTGACAAGAGGGTGGAAAGAACAAAGCAGGAAACGCATTTGAAGAATAGTGGCTAAAAGTTGTTCAAATTTTATCAAAACTTCCTACCCCACGGCTACGGGGAGCTTTTTAAACCCAAGTAGGATAAACACGGTGAACCACACACAGGCGTGTTATCAAAATTCTGAAAACAAGTTAAAAAAAAAAAAGAGGAAAGAAGGCACATTATATTCGGGAAATAATGATAATAATTATAGCTGATTATAGTTCCGCAACGGGAGAGGCCACAACAGTGAGAGGCCCGGTATCGCAAAAAAAATAAACACAAATAATTATAGCTGATTTCCTATCTGAAACAATGAAGGCCAGAAGGCCAGGTCACAACAACTTTAATATCCTGGGGGTAGGGCAGTGTTTTCAACCCAGAACTCTACGTGCGTGGAAAACTGCTCTCACGAATGAAGGCGGAATAATGCTACCTGCAAACACTTAGGACCATGTGAATCTCCCACCCTGCTCTGAGGAGACAGTGAAACTTTCCTCTTCAGGAAAAGGTTTTAAAACGAAACCTGCAATAAGTGAAAATAAATATTTACCTTCAAGGCACTACAGTACCTTACGGAGCCTCCAAATATCTGTTAGAAAGTGGATCGAAGCGATTTCTAACACGCTAACGTCACGGGCTCTGCACACCCCAAACCACGCATCACAGAGATAGTAACACGGAGAGGACCACAGATGTGTGCAGAGCTGGGCACGGGCTGTTCTCATCAGAATCTTGACAACAATTTCAGAGGCAACGTCCTTTTCACTGAAGGAGAAGCTCCTTCCCGGAAACATTAACCTCTGGGTCTCATTTAAGTGTTTCAAATATCATTACATAATCCTCCAAGTGTTATTTTTTTAAAAAACCTTTCTTACTATATGTTTATCTTCTATAACAACTAAGGACGACTTCATTTCCCCCAGGAGGAAACATATCATGGAAGTAACATTTCCAGAATAACTTTTAGAGACGGTCACGCGAGCAGGTTCTCTAATTACCAAGTTTAAAAGCACGGAGCGCCTTGAGGTGTGTTAGAAGGGAACGGTCAAAATCAATTTCCTCGGCGATGATTCCTCCCCACAAATGAAAAGAGGAGAAACACGGCACAGGATAACAGGACAATGCAGGAGGGAGTGAAAATATTGCATAAATTGTTGGTGGGGGAAATAGAACTTTGGATGCACGATGAGAATGAAAATTCTTCCCTGTGGGTTTTTTCTTCTATTATTATTCCTGTAAGTGTGTATAGACGAGCTAAGGAAACTAGGCAGACAATCGCCTCCCTCATGGAAGTCACCTTGACGGTGCTTCCAAAGGTTAACATTAATCATTCCCGAGCCTGAGAAATGAAGAGCCCTTCACAGGAAGAACACGGTGTGAGCAGTAATAACATTAAATGTTCACAAAGGGCTGTGCTGCGCCTTCGTCCCTTCAGAAAAGACACGATGACCTTCTAAACTTCCTTTTTTTTTTCTTTGTTAATAGAATTGACTCGCCGAATGCCATTTTTTTTTAATTGCAGTAGAGTTGATTTACAATGTTGTGTTGGTTTCACAGCAAAGCAATTCAGTTACACGTACACATGCATCTATTCCTTTTCAAATTCTTTTCCCATGATAGGTTATTACGAGATATTCAGTAGAGTTCCCTGTGCTCTACAGTGGGTCCTTGTTGGTTGTCTATTTTATATATAGTAGTGTGTATATGTTAATCCCCAACTCCTAATTTATCCTGCCCCCCTTTCCCCTTTGGTAACCATACGTTTGTTTTCTATGTCTGTGAGTCTGTTTCTGTTTTGTAAATAAGTTCATTTACATCATATTTCAGATTCCACGTATAAGTGCTATCGTATGATATATGTCTGTCTCTGTCTGGCTTACTTCACTTTGTATGATCATCTCTAGGTCCCTCCAAGTTGCTGCCAATGGTATGATTTCTTTCTTTTTATGGCTGAGTAGTATTCCACTGTATATATGTGCCACATCTTCTTTATCCATTCATCTGTTGATGGACAGTTAGGTTGCTTCCATGTCTTGGCTATTGTAAATAAATAGTGCTACAATGAACATTGGGGCGCATGTATCTGTTCAACTTATGGTTTTCTCCAGGCATTGTTAAACCTTCTAATTGCCCACAGGAAATCATCTGTCTGTATGAACACCTGTCTAGTGTCTGTCTATCCAGGCATGCCTGCTCACTGTCTACCTCAGGACACCAAGTTAAAGATGAAAGGGGGACATTCCACAGAATTCCTGGCCAGCACTCTGCAAAACTGTCAAGGTCATCAAAAAACAAAAAACAAAAAACACGGAGAGTCTAAAACATGATCACAGCCAAGAGGAGCCTAAAGAGATGGGACAACTAGATATTACCGTAGCATCCTGTGTGGGATCCTGGGATGGAAGAAAGGCATTAGGTAAAAACTAAGGAAATTCGGAAAAAACATAAGGTCTTTAGTCAGGGATCATAGACCAATAAGGTGCTTTCACTGTGAGACACGAACTTAACACAAGATATTAAGGATGGAGAGAACTATAGACATAGGGTATGTGGGGACTCAGGAACCTTCACAGCTCTTCTGTAATCTAGAACTGTTCCAAAATTAAAAGTCCATTTTTTTCAAAATCCACTTATTAAATCATTCACCATCACGTCACAACTGTCAGAGAGGCTGTCATCAAAAAGACCACAAATAACAAATGCTGGAGAGGGCGTGGAGAAGAGGGAGCCCTCCTGCACTGTGGCTGGGAATGTAAGTTGGTGCAGCCACTCTGGACAACAGGATGGAGCTTCCTTAAAAGTAAAAAGAGAGCTACCATATGACCCAGCCATCCCACTCCTGGGCATATACCCAGAGAAAACCATAATTCGAAAACACACACGCACCCCAACGTTCATAACAGCACCGTTTACGCCAGCCAAGACACGGAAGCCACTTAAGTGTCCACAGACAGATGAATGGAGAAAGAAGATGTGGTGCATATATACACAGTGGGATACTGCTCAGCCATAAAAGAGAATGAAATCCTGCCATTGGCAGCAACATGGATGGACTTGGAGGGCACGATGCTAAATGAAGGAACTCAGACAGAGACAAATAGTCTATGATCTCACTTATATGTGGAATCTAAAAAATACAGCAAGCTAGTGAATATAACAAAAAAGAAGCAGACTCACAGATACAGAGAACAAACGAGTGGTTACCAGTGGGGAGAGGGAAGGGGGGAGGGGCAGGATAGGGGGAGGGGATTAAGAGGCACCAACTACTAGGTATAAAATAAATAAGTGACAAGGTTATGTTGTAGAACACAGGGAATATAGCCAATATTTTTCCATAACTATAAACGGAGTATAACCTTTACAGTTGTGAATCACTATACTGTACACGTGAAATATATAACACTGTACATCAACTGTACTTCAATTAAAAAAAATGAAAGGGGGAAAGAAAAGGATGCCTGTAGGAAACAGGAAACTGTCAATAAGGGCCATTTTAAGTTAAATCAAAAAGACAGGAGAAAACCATAATTTGAAAAGATACATGCACCCCAGTGTTCATAGCAACACTATTTACAATAGGCAGGACATGGAAGCAAACTAAGCGTCCATCAATAGATGAATGGATAAAGAAGATGTGGTACATGTATACAATGGAATACTACTCAGCCATAAAAAAGAACGAAATAATGTTATTTGCAGTGGCATGGATGGGCCTGGAGATTATCATACTAAGTGAAGTAAGTCAGACAGAGAAAGACATATTATATGATATCGCTTGCATGTGGAATCTAAAAAATGGTACAAATGAACTTATTTACAAAACAGAAATAGAGTCACAGACGTAGGAAACAAACTTATGGTTACCATGGGAGAGAGGGGGGAAGGGATAAATTAGGAGATTGGGATTGACATATACACACCACTCTATATAAAATAGACAACCAACGAGGACCTACTGAACAGCCCAGGGAACTCTACTCAGTATCTCATAATACCCTATATGGGAAAAGAATCTGAAAAGGAATATATGTATAAAACTGAATCATGGTGCTGTATACCTGAAACTAACATGATATTGTAAATCAACTATACTTCAATAAAAAATGATACAGGGACTTCCGTGGTGGCCCAGTGGTAAAGAATTCACCTTACAACGCAGGGGACGCGGGTTTGATCCCTGGTCAGGGGAACTAAGACCCCACATGCTGCGGGGCAACTAAGCCAGCACGCCGCAACTACTGAGCTCGCACGCCTCAACTAGAGAGCCCGCGTGCCACAAACTACAGAGCCCACACGCCACAACTAGAGAGAAGCCCGCGCGCCACAACGAAGAGCCTGCATGCTGCAACTCAGACCCGACGCAGCCAAAAATAAATAAATAAGTAATCA
This sequence comes from Grampus griseus, assembly GCF_964374135.1. Classification (NCBI taxonomy): domain Eukaryota; kingdom Metazoa; phylum Chordata; class Mammalia; order Artiodactyla; family Delphinidae; genus Grampus; species Grampus griseus. The sequence goes on from NC_138999.1 coordinate 1,514,945, forward strand.
ATAAATCTTTTTAAAAAATGATACAAATGAATTTATTAACAAAACAGAGTCACAGACATGGAAAACAAACTTACGGTTACCAAAGGGGAAAGGTGGCGGGGGGGGATAAATTAGGAGTCTGGGGTTAACACAGACACACTACTGTATACAAAATACATAACTAATAAGGACCTACTGTAGAGCACAGAGAACTCTGCTCGATATTCTGTCATAACCGAGAAAGGAGAACAATCTGAAAAGGAATCTATGTACATGTATAACTGAATCACCGTGCTGTACACCTGAAACTAACACGATATACTTTAATTTAAAAGATTTTTTAAAAGAATAACGTTAAGAAAGGTGTAAAATTGTCCAGGAAGACACTGCTGACCGTGGAAAAGTGTGGAACAGTGACACAAAGCAAGGGATGCCTTTCTCCTTTTAAAAACAAAGAACAGACACCACATTTCCTAGGATTTGGGACTAGGGAATTCCCTCGTGGGTTGCGTGTGTCACTGTGAAATGGGCAAAGCAAAGTTTACCTGCCTGGAGTCCTTTTAAAAGTATTTAAATTATCTGTTTCCATTTGGGTTCATTTGAACGTTGTTATGCCATTTTGCTGTTTCTTTTTGTGGTGTTCGGGTTTTTATTGGTATTTGGGGGTGGGTTTTTTTTTTTTTTTTTTTTTTGGTAAATTAGCAAGACTATTTGCTCCAAATAAGAGAGCTTGCATCAGCACATAATTACTCAAGAACAATAAAGGTTTTGGTACCATGGATACATGGTGATAAGGTATGAAAAGTCTCTTCCCTGGAAATCTCTAGGTTGAGAAATGATTGATTCCTGAGACCATACTCGCGAATATATCGTTCCGAAAGCCAAACTAGTTATACACTGATAGGCAGGTATCCTCCCATCCCAGCCCCAAACATGACCTCAACTGACTGTGATGTCAAAGGCACATGGTACAGCACAGAAAGCATTCAACGAAGAACTAAGAAGAAAGGGTCAGTACAGAGATGAGGGGGGAGGTAGGCTACAGAGAAATTCGGCATTTAGAAATAATTGTGTTAGGGAACTCTACTCAATACTCTGTAATGACCTATACAGGAAAAGAACCTGAAAAAGAATAGATACATGTATTATGTATAACTGAGTCACTTTGCTGTACAGAAGAAGCTAACACAACACTGTAAAGCAACTATACCCCAATAAAAATTTCCAAAAGAAAGAATTGTGTTCTCGACAGTCATCTGCTAGTCTCAGGCTATCTGCTGATTTGCTCCAAAAAAAAAAGAGAAGAATCCAGAGAATCATGGAAGAGCCATAAGCGAGGAACAGGTGGGGCTCCCCCTGGCCAAGTGGGAAGCCGGGGGATGTGGGGACAAGACCCTCAGAGGCTGCAGCAGGGCAGCTAGTCTGGACAGAAGCACCTCTGCAGGGCTGTGGGTTCCACTCCTGAGAGCATCCCGACCCAGACTGGGTCCGGCCGAGTCTGCAGGGAGCTAAACCAAGAGGAAGGGTGAGGGCCGACCGACGGCCACCGATGCACAGGGAGACCCAGTGTCCCCACCGGCCCTGCCCTTGCACAGCGGGTCCCCGGCACAGGGAGTGCCCCTCTTCCCCCGGGACTGGCTGGACCTTGGCTTGGGGGAATCCCGAGGCTGGATGCGAATTCAGCAACGACAGTTCGAGGACCACCACCAAACCACCCTCCTCTGGCCAGGTCTCAGCATCTCCCACCTGTCCCATGGACCCCTCCAGGCGTGCACGGGCTGCGGTGTCCACGGACCGACTTCCAAGTGCCAGGCTTCTCGTGTAAAATACGGACAGCGCTGCCTTCATGTCTGGTTCAACGCGCAAGAGGAATTTTAAAAGGTACGTGTGCGTGTGTCATCAAGGGTTCACTCCCTCACTGGACCAGCCCCCGTGGGAGTGGCCACGCTCACCCTGGCTCAGACCATATCCCTGCTGCAGACCTCAGGGGTCACTCAGCTTGTGTCCAGACACCTCCCCGGCCCCCATGTCCCCTCCCAGGCCAGGGGGAACCTGAGCTTCCCTGAGCGCTGCCAGCTTCTGGGCAAGGGCAGCTCCAAGCAACACAAGGACCAGCGCAGGGCTGCTACCCACCAAGGACGCCCAGCCTCGCCCTTTCCATAAACACGGATGCCCGAGGAGGGGGCTGCCAGCAAGTGGGGTGCAGGCAGGCTGGGGTTTGGGGCTTGTGCAGACCCCTGGGCTCTCTCTGCTGTCGGTGTGCACCTGACTGACTGTCCGCCCCGACGGCTACTTCTCCCAGATGCAAACTTCATGGATCTACCTGGTGTCACTTGCTAGAAATGAAGACACAGGAGCAGACACAGCCGAGGCTCTGTCACCAGCCTTGACCAGAGGGACGCTGACATCACCGTCCTGGGTGATCAGGAATCACCGCCCTGCCCAGCGCAGGCCCTGGGGGCCTCCCCTCCAGCACAGAGCTGCTACGGAGGCGTTTTCCCTTTAATCCGTGAGCTTTCTGCACAAACCATGAGTCGCAGCGTACAGAGCTGATGCCACCAGGAAACTGTCTAAAGATGTTCTAGAACGTTCCTTCCTCCCATCAATCAGGGCTGCGGATTACAGCTCTGTCAGAACACATGAAGCTCTTACACGTTTTACGGAAGCACACGTAGCCCCAGATGAACCTCGACACCTTGACTGGTTAGGGCTGTAACACGAGCGAGTTTGGGTGAATTATTTTTTCATCCTTTCCAGCGCTTTTTCAGGTCATGAAAAGAAGCCCACGCTTTGGCGGTTCCCACGAGGCTCCTCTTTTGGTCTGGAAATTATGGTTTCATGCGGTCACGACAGCAGCGATTCTTAAACTTGAGGGGGGCAGGGGGATTCCCGGGGAGGGCGTGGGAAAATGCAGGTTCCCGGCCCCGCCTGCAGAAGTTTCCGTGCTCAGGGCTGAAAATCAGCACTTCTAACCACCTGCCCCTGGTGACGCTACTGCTAGAGGCCCGGGAAATACACACTGGGTGGAAACCAAGGCGTTGGAGAGAGAGGCCCCCTGAGCCACTGCAAACTAGGGACGGGGTAGGAAACTACCCCATGTGACACGATCAGCTGTCGCAACAGTGGACCACTTCTGCCCCGGGGCAGGCGAGGGAGAGAAGCAGCGCCTCCGTCTGCAGGAGCTGCCTGGTGTTGCAGGAGAGCTGTGGAAGCCCCTCTGTGTTCTGTCTCAAGATCAAAGGCATCCTAGTAGATGCCTAATGAGAACCTGCCGTACAGCACAGGGAACTCCACTTCACGGTACAGCAGAAACTAACACAACATTGTAAAACAACTCTACTCCCATTAAAAAAAAAAAAAAAGGGGGAGGAAAGGAAAAGGATGAAAGACATCCTGCCACGAGGGCAGGGGAGACATTGGGAATGTCAGCACGCCCCAGCCTTGGGCAGAGGGCCGGACGGTCAACCTGGAACACCCACAAGTGGGAGTCTTGACACAAAGGGACAGATACGGCCTTACCCGTCCGTCCGGGGTTTTCATGTGTCTCTCGGGAATCGCCATCTGCCCACAGATGGGAATCCTCAGCTTCTGGGTGATGCTTGAAACACCCTGGCTCTGACGGCCAAGAACGTGACCTGCATGTGCTTTTTTTGAACATAAGGCACCAGGCTTGGGCTCAGAAAGCACCGGAGAGCGTTGGTATCAGGAAAGATGTGAGGGCCGTGTGTGTATCCCCCGGGTTCAATAGGTAGAGGAGGCCCCGGGGAGGCACGACGGGGCAGCGCCGATCCCCGTGAGACCCGGCAGGTCCTGCTTGGTACATCTTCCCTTCAAGAACCCGAGAAAAGTAGGTGTACCTGCCGGAGGGTGCCTCCAACGGTTCCTGAGTGAACACGGGCCTCAGAGGGCCCTGGAGATCGACAGGGAATGAAAAAGGGCCCCAGTTTCACAAGGAACGCCCTCCCCAGCAGGTGCCGCGGTGGCAGCGTGCTTGCTGCCACCTTCCACGCCCCAAGGAGGACAAAAGCTCCCCCAGAGAAAAGCCCAAGAATCAGAGACACCGCTGCCCAGAGCCACGTCCACCATCCGGGTCCCTGAGCCCACGCCAGGGCCTGCAGCCCCCAGACCAAGCAGCAGAGCCATCTGTCCACCGGGCAGTAGAGTACCTTTGTCATTGAGGGTTTCCTCTCTTATCTTTCTCACAGCTTCTTCCGCTTTGCCTTCGTTATTTCCGCCTACAAGGAAAAGAAAAGATACAATTCAGGGTAAGGAAGCTACCCCATGTGAAACCATGTTTTCTTGAGACAGTAAACACAGCCCTACAACACGCTAAGTGTCTCCTTCCGTCCTGGCATTGAATTTGGCCATCGGAGCAACTGTAGCGGATTCAGCGTATCCACTGAAGATGCATTTTCTTTAGGTGGATTGGTCAAAAGGATGCCTTTCTGGGACATCTTACTTTTCAGTAATTCCAGGGACACGAAGCACCTAGTGGCATCGGGACCACGGGGACACCAAGAGCATATGAGCGTGAAACTGTCAGCAGAAATGTCAGACTAGACATAGATCTTTCGAGAGACTTTTGGTCCAGGCGACCGCTCTGTTCACAGTGGCTTGAGCTATAAAAACCATCACGGGGGACTTCCCGGGAGGTCCCGTGGTTAGGACTCTGCGCTTTCACTGCCGAGGGTCTGGGTTCCATCCCTGGTCGGGGAACTAAGATCCCGCAAGCCGCGTGGCACGGCCAAAAAAAAAAAATTAATTAAAAAAAAAAAAACCATCGCGGGACATTCCCACCATGAGCTCGAGATGTCTCCTCCCGTTACCCGTGACTCCGTAAAATCAGCGGGTGCGATGCTGGGAACGTTCGCTTAGAAGGGTGGCGATGGGTCTCTTGTGAAGGATGAGGGTGTCCCCGTTGAAATTTGGGGCGAAAGAAAGTGAATGAGGTTTCTTTAATGCCTGAGGAGGTGAAACTGTGTTGACCGTGAGGGTAGAGCCTGGAGGGCAGGCGGGCTGTTCTTCCCTACGTCTGTGCGCAGACAGCCCTCACTTTAAGGGGGTCCTGATGTATCTGCTGCTCGGGGTGGGGAGAGGCCAGGCCAGCCTGCTTCCCAGGCAGCATCCCTGACTAAGGAGCCGGCCTCAAGCAGCGCCTCTCACCTTGTGCAGAAGCCACACCTGAAACTCCCTGGGGGCTGCGTCACAGGAGACCTCCAACAGGGAGGCCAGAGCTGGCACCTGTGAACACGGGCTGGGCATGGAGCCCTGACGCCCAGAGAACCAACAGGGGGCAAGAGGACACCGCTGAGGGGCCTGGGAGGGTCCTGCCCACATCACCCTCCCACCTGCAGCCACAGCCCCTCCTGGGAAGATGCTGGTTCTCTCGGGTCAAAGCCTACTGAGGTCTCCGTGAAAGTACACGACCAAGCAATCCTTTTATCATGCATTTCTGCACGCTGTTTACGTACCCGTGGTCTCACTTACACACTCTAAGAGTATCCCCTACTATTTTCCTCTGTGTTATGTGCTCTGTGTCACTGACAAGTGTCCCCAAATGAACCTAGGCAATGCCCTTTGCAAAACAAAACAACAAAAAAGATGTTTACAGCAACGGGTGTATCTGTAACAAACATATAAGAGAGGAGAAGTGGTGAACCCGGGGGAATGAGAAATGCCCCCGCTGAAGATAAACGTGGCAAAGGACATCTCTGCGGGCGAACGAAAAGGAATGTAGAAGCTGTCACCGCCTCGGAGAAGTTCAGAGCTGCAGACATCAAGAAGATGCAGCCGCAGAAGTCCTCTGCACCTCCAGCTCCTCAAAGAAATAAACATTATGCGGTTATGACGTGGTTTTGCTGGGAGAGCCTTCCTGCACTGCAGGAGTGCAGGGGCAGGATGGCAAAGAAGCATGTCTTCCATCCCTAAATGTTCCGGGCATCAAAGACCAAAAAAAACAAGAATCCATGGGGTAACTGAGGGCTGCAGACACGTATGAGCTTGTTTCTGAAACTTGTGCAATTTTTAAACATTAAAACACCATCTGCTGCTGGGCTACCCTCCAGCCTGAGACCATCTTGACATCAAGGGCTGGCGTAGCAGAAGCTCAAATGAAGTCAGAAAGACATAAGTGTCCAGAGGAAGAAAGAAAGCTGAGGGTGGGCTGGGGAGAAGCGATGGAACTGCAGGACAAACTGGCCACGGCCAGCAGCGTCCCCCGACGGGCAGCTCACTGCGTGCTCAGGCAATCAGGATATGACATCGGCTCTAGGCGGGATCTAAACAAAACTGACACGTATGAACTTATTTACAAAACAGAATCAGACTCACAGACTTAGAGAACGAACTTGTGGTTACCAGGGGGGAGGGATACATTTGGAGTTTGGGATTGACTTATACACGCTGCTAGATATAAAACAGATAACCAACAAGGACCTACTGTAGAGCACGGGGAACACTACTCAGTACTCTGTAATGACCTCTATGGGAAAAGAATCTGAAAAACAGTGGATATATGTACACGTATCACTGATTCACTCTGCCGTACACCTGAAACTAACACAACACTGTAAATCAACTATGCTCCGACAGAAGACAGAAATTTAAAAAATTAAAAAGAAATCAAAGAAAAAAATATTCAGACAGTCAGGGCTGGATTGTGTGGGAGGGATGGAGAGGCACTTTGGGGGCAAAGGTCATCTTCAGCAGCTGCCTCTTATGGGCTGGATATGGGATGCTTGACCCTACACAGCTGCCAGTGCTGCCCATATATCTCCGGAGTGCTGGCTGCGTACCCGGAAACACTCCGCCACGACAGCAGCAGGGCTCAGACGCAGTGGGTCCGCCTTCCGCTCAGCCTTCGTGCAGCAGGGGTTAGGTTTTATACGCGCTGCAGTGCAAGGCTTCAGGGGCACCAAGTCGAGTGGGAAGGACAACCTCTCACATCCAGGTCCGCTCCCTGAAGACAGCACCCTAGCCACCAGATTGTAAAGATCTGCGAGAAGCAACACAACTGCCACCTGTTTAAAAAAAAAAAAAAAAAAAAAAAGATACTGGACCCAAATTAGGGCCAGCACACTACGGACCCGGGGCCAGATGTGGCCCATCGCTTAGACAGCCATGTACTTTAAGTATTGGCCGTGCTGATTTCCTGCTGTAAGGGCAGAGCTGATCAGCATGAGAGAACTATGATAATATTTACCATCCAGCCTATAGCAGAAAAAAACGTTCCAACCCCTGGTCTAGACCTTAGATGACCGCTTATTAAGAATTATGAATAAAGAGGGATCTTCCACCAAAACAGTATTTTGAAACAGTAGGAACTAAGGTACTGTGAACAGATGGGAACCTGAATAATTCATGCATTCTTAGCAACACTAATGGGCTGGACTCGGACCCAGACTATCATTTCAATTCTTCAGCAAGTAATTGATTATTCTGTAAATATTCATGGCCTCGGGACTGAGAGTGTGGAATTGATGAAACCCATCTCTTAGTCTGTGTTTAATAGAAAAATGCATTCTGCCCAATGATAATGTTTCATTAAGTGACCTTGTCTCCAGCTGTCACGTAAGAAGAAAAACTGTCCCTCTCAGGATATGTTCAGCTATCCCCTCAAAGACACACAGAGGCGGTAAGACTCCCTATGTGACCGGATTGACAGGGAGGGTCAGAACTGTGTCCCTCGGGGAGAGTTCAATCAGGGACATCAGAACGTTAGTGGGAAAGGAGACACAAGTGGGCGAGGATGTGCTGTCTACTCTCTGTTTAACTCGAGAAGAGTAGAAATTTGGTGCTGACGGATGCCATACCTGATGCTCAAGAAACATCCCCTAAAGGAGGTGACACCAGTCAGGGCTCCAGTCCTCTAACGCTTGGGTGCCCAGGCTTGCTCACGTATGCTCAGTGCCCATGTCCCAGGCTTGCTCACATATGCTCGGTGCCCGTGTCTGCAGTGCATACTCATCACCCAGCTAGACCTCATCCTGACCTTCCCTCTAGATCTCCTCGTGACCTAACCCTCTAGACTTCCTCATGAGCTAAAACCACCACACTGAGGCAAAAAGCACAGAAATGGGGCTCTTTTTACTTCTCTGTCTTCCAACATCACCTAGTTTCACTAGGAATGAAGAAGATGAAGGTGCCTGCAGTGGAGGGATCACAGGGGCAGAGACACCCAGCACTGGATGCCAGCCTCCCGTCTTTGCTCAGACTAGAAAGCTCCTCCTGGATTGCTCCACCAGCATCTTCCCACCACTAGCCCAGGCCCAGCCGGTCCTCAGAGGGGATGCATGGCTCTTCCTTTACAAGAGCTGACATCACTTTGACCAAGTCTTCCAAATATCGGCAGAAATCCAAGACATGGAAGGCTTGTCATATCTCTAATGAGACCACAGAGGCTGCCCCTCCGTGGAAAGTCAACAAATCAGGGGGCTAGAGCCCATCCCCATCTCACAGTCTCCCTGCAGTCTTGAGATCTGCTCCCAGCCTCTGCTCCCACATCCTACCTCCTTGATATTCTCAGGCCCCAGAGAGACATAAACAGTTCACAGAGGTGCTCAGGTTGATAAAGGAGCCTCAGATATACATTCTCAGATGCATCCCCTCTCCCACAAGACCTCCTGGTCTGCAAGCAACCCATCTTCATCTAAGGGGCGTTACGGATAGTGATAAAATAAAGTTGGTAATTTCAAGTTCAGAAACTTTTAACATGTCCACATCTATCAAGAGAATAGGAAAGGCAGGGAGGGGGGATGAACTGGGAGATTGGGATGGACATATATACACTATTGATACTATGTATAAAATAGATCACTAATGAGAACCTACTGTATAGTACAGGGAACTCTACTCAGTGCTCTGTGGTGACCTAAATGAGAAGGAAATCCAAAAAAAGGGGATAGGTGTATATGCATAGCTGATTCACTTTGCTGTACGGCAGAAACTAACACAACAGTGGAAAGCAACTATATTCCAATAAATAAAAAAAAAAGA